>NC_135786.1:66074722-66387777 GCF_051106095.1 Pogona vitticeps | reverse complement strand
TGTGTGTGTGTGTGTGTGTGTGTATGTGTGTAAAAATTAAATAAAGCCTCTTTTTACACACACACACACACACACAGAGAGAGAGAGAGAGAGAGAGATACATAAATCTAGCCCACCTTTCCTCCACTAGGCTCTGCCACTCCCCATCATCCTCCCAACAGTTCTGTGAGGCAGGTTATGCTATCAGTGACTGGCCCAAAGTGAATTTCTTGACTCAGCTGGAAGTTCAGTCTGGATTTCCCACGGCCAAGTACAACTCTCTTAATTGTATTTATTCTAACAGTAGATACTTTTCGAGCATATGCAACCTGGAAAAATTGCATGATGTGGACAATTTTGAAACCAGGAGGAGACATCCCAACCCCTTTTCTTAGAAATTCCCGGTGCTGGTATAACTTCTAATAAGGAAAACTTACTGGTGTACAATATATGAGGTGCATTGATTTCCTGGAATGGTTCCCTTCAAACATCTTCTTGTAAAATAAATAAATACATGCATATGTCCATACATAGAAACATACAAAATGTGACTATTCAACATCAGAAAAACCAGAGCATGGATTAGATGTGGTTTCTCCCATAGGAAAAGCCAGAGAACTCTAGAAATTCAGTAATAAAAGAAGGCAGAGCTCAGACCAGCATTTTAAGAGTGCTGAGAGCATGTTGCTCTTGTGATGCTTTAATGGTGCCACTTTTATCTGAAACAGCATGTGTCCCATAAACAGGGACTTCTGCTGAACAAATACTTCCTTGAGGCAGTCACTTAAAGAAAAAAGTAACACGGAGATCTGAGTAACCAGTAGGCTGTGTGCTGATGGCCTCCTTTCCCAGCCCCATGGCACCAATCCACAACACCTGTCCCACAAGGTAGGTGAACATTTAAAACTTAGGTGGAGGAAGAAGTGCTATTACTTCAGTTCATTGAGACGATAGCTGTTCCAGTTCAGGACGGATCTTTGCTAGCACTGGGGTTACTGCCTTCCCAATTATTATATGGGCAATAATTGGACTATTTTCCAAGAATAGCACTCACACAATGTGAGTATACAACACTTGGGAGGTCAGCATCTAAATCTAGCACATAGTACCCTTTGCCTAGAAAAATATGTTGTTTTCTCTTTTCCAAATTTTGATGAGAACTTTTTTTTTCCAAAACAAGAAATGACTAGAAGCCAGTTCAAGTTTATGGTAGGAATCCACTTTGGACCTAAAACAGGCCAAAAGTAGCAACACAGATGTCCCTCCCTTGCAGTGAACAAAGTAATCCCTGATCCTGAAAC
This sequence comes from Pogona vitticeps, assembly GCF_051106095.1. NCBI lineage: Eukaryota > Metazoa > Chordata > Lepidosauria > Squamata > Agamidae > Pogona > Pogona vitticeps. The sequence goes on along the minus strand of NC_135786.1, from coordinate 66,386,497 downwards.
GAAGTAGGTGTAGGTTAATATTGTGCTTTCCAACTATGACAGGGTTTATTTATTTATTTATTTATTTATTTATTTATTTATTTATTTATTTATTTATTTATTTATTTATTTATTTATTTATTCCACTCCCTTTTAACCCTAGGTGTGAAGGAGGAAGGCTTTTTTTTACTGTGATCCTGACAAAAATTACCGGTATCCTCCTTCGCTCACTGTAGTTAGAAGGAAAGTTCCCACTGATGTCAGTAGGAGCTTTTTTCCTTCCATTGTGAATCATAGTGTGGGGTGTTGTTATTGCTCCAGCTGTTGTGGGTTTGGCAATCACAGATGGGGAAGAAAAGATTAAACTTCCTCTTCTGCCTAATCACAGTTGAAATGTCCCACAGAAACACCCCAACAATTCATTTTTTTAAAAAACCCCACTCCTTTTTGGCTGAAGGTGAAGGGCAAAATAGTGCCACCGGTTGGTAGTACAGAAGCTGACTGGCAGTTGGATCTTACTTCAGGACTGGCAATGAGACAGCATCTTCCCTCACACCTGAAGCACCCATCGTGTTATGGGTTGTAGTAGGAAAGGTGGTGCAACATGCTGAACTCTGTCCTTTAACAGAGGGAAATGGCCAAAGTATTCAAGAGTTCTCATTCTTGCACACCCAGCATCTGTTGTCTAAGATGGTCCCTACTTTGATCAATGGCACAGTCAGCTCTTCCCCCTTGCATACTCACACTGGCAATTAAATTACCAAGGCAGGAGGCAACCTGGCTGCAAACTGTGCCTGAGCATACACATACCGTAGTTACATCCTGGAAATGTTTCTTCCACACCTTCACAAAGTTTCATGTTTCTGAAATCTGGAACAACCTCAGTCTGCTCTGGTAGGGCTTTACACATTGCTGCTTAAATCAGCCACCAGTGCTCCCCCATGAAGAGGATTCTTCTGTAGCAACACGTTTCATGACTTCTGGGATTGTCATGTAAGGTTAAAAGCCACAAGAAGATCAGAGGCCAGACAGAATCATATATATATATCAATGGACCACCAAGGTGAAGCAGGACTGTAATCCTTTGACGAACTGAAACCCATGGCAAACTGGACAACAAGCAAAGCTAAAAGAAAGCAGTCAGGGAGCTTCAGCATTCCTTTCTCCCTGCTAGGTTTGCCAATTAACTCCACCGGGAGCCAGAAATCCAGGTTAGAGGTGTCAATGGGAAATGAACTAGGCAAGGAGGGCAAAACTGCAGAAGCCCAGACAGTTATATAGTAAATCTAATTGGTTCCCTATCTAGCTGGGGAAAAACATAACCTGAGCTGTGTAACAAGGAACAGCAGGATACAATTTGTAAACTCCTCTGCACTTTGGAAACCGTGGTGGGTGAGTTGGGATGGGGGGTTGATTCAGAACAACCCCTGTTGGAACCTTAATCTGTGCTATATGGCTGCAGTAGCTGTTTCTGAACAAACAGCTCCAGGGATGTATGTAGAATGTTTGTAAGACAGTAAAAATCTGTGAATTGGTACTGTTCAAGTGGGATCAGAGTACCAAAATTCTTCCTCTCCTTTTTGCAACCTGCGAAAGAGTTGAGTATCCTCTTCCTCTCCTTTTATTCTGGGGCTGGTTTCCTCCCAGGCCACCTTTGTTTCTCAGAGACATCATCCAGGTTACAAAATACTTGCTGTATATTAGTGTTTCTAATAATAGACAAATGGGAAAGATACTGGAGTGAGTGCCAGCAGAGCAGGTTTTATTGTGAGACTACCTGAGATTTAATTTCCAATAGTGCTGGATGCGCAGAATAGGGTATTTGTTTGTTTGCTTGTTTATTAAATACATTTGTATGTCACCCTATTCTGCACTATTCTGGGTGGTTAACTAGTAACTTAAAACCAATACCAAAAGAAATAAAGATTTGAAAACTCAATATAAAAAGCATTGCAGTCTGTGCCATAAGTCAGGGCTTGGCATTTAAAAGTAATTTAATCTTGCTACTCGTTACAGTGCTAATGTTTAGAAGTAATTTAATAGTAATAATATTTATGTGCTGTCAAGTCAATTCTGACATATGGTGACCCAGGGATTTTTAGTAGAGGATTCAATAGTGCCCCCTTTTCAGCCCCCCTTTTCTGGGGCTGCCCAGGGACTGTGCAGCTTGCCCAAGGCTACACAAGATGGCTCTTCTCCCAGGAGGCACAGTGGGGAATTGAACTCCTAACTTCTGTGCCTGCTTAACATTGAGCAATTCAGCCAATTTAGAAATATTTTACTGTCATTTTAATAGTAACTTGTTGCTACTTGCTTTTCATCATATTGTCACTGCCTCTTGGAAAATAAAACCACCAGGACAGATAAGAGAATGAAAAACTTGAGAAACTGCTGTCAAAATGCCCCTTAAAATACTTTAAAAGTATTTCATCTAGAATACAATGGAAACCTTTTGCCCATTATGCCAGTAAAGTACCTTCATTCCCACAGATTATATTGCTTTGGAATTGTAATGTCATTAAGCCATTATTGCCAAATAAAAAAGGCCTTAGAGGTATTTTACTTGCAACTAATTACTTCATTCGTAGAGATGGGCATGAAGCTCAGTTCAGAGGTTTGTGCTGTTTTGTACACATGGCATCACAGGTGCTGTGCGTTCCCTTCCCCTGCATCACCAGCAGGATCCCCCACTCACCAGCCAGCACACTTTCCTCTCCTCCTCTCCTTCAGCTGTTCAACCTGCCTGTCTTGCCTCCTTGTCTGATTGAGCTGTGTGCCTGGCTGGAGAGTGGGGGATCCATCTGGGGAGGCGTGGGGAGGAAATGGGCAGCACCTGTGATGCCGTGTGTATGAACCGATATGAACCTCCGAACTGAGGTTTGTGCCCATCTTTATTCATTACTTCGAATTCTGTCATAAGTTAATGCTGGTCAAGAACCTAAAAGAGTGCAAAGTGTTTAACTTGAGTGAAATATGTATTACGGTTAGGTGACCAGCTCATTAAACATATTATGTGGCTAAAATATACAAAATGCAAATTTAAAAGTGTACGCATAGGCAGTCTTGGCATATGTAAACACATGAATATTTGACTGTTTTCTAGCTGCATGGCTACATGAACTCTTGGATGGTTTCAGAGGTAGCCCTCACAGCAGCAGGCAAGTACAACATTGAAGTAATGGGCCTGAACAGTATGCAACGTGCAGAGGGCTGAAAATGTTCAGTGTGAATAACTTTCAGACATTATAGAACAGTCTTTGCATGACTGCAGGTAATAAGTCTTGTAATCTAAAAAATATGCAAGACACCAGGTTGAGGGTGTGATTTTTATCACATCTGAGAAATAGCCCTGGTCATTCATCTTCTTCCCTGTTACCATGTAACACAGGTAGAGATGGACGGAATACTTGCAGAATTCCTCATTCTTGTCAGTTTAGGCAATGTTGACATGATGGGATCACTTCATGAGGAATTTTAAAGCTCTGCAAGATTCCTCACCTTCTGCCAAGAGTGAGTTGTAGCTCTTCCTCCTTCTCTCAGAATCATAATTCACACTGAGGCTCCTTTCCTTTGAGGAAGGAAGCATACATTTGCAGTCAATCACTCACACAGGAAACACAGAAGGATTGGCTGATTGTTCTGAAAGATGCCAACAACCCATCTAGAGTTGCAAATGGTTAAATATAGCAGCAGTTGTTCTAATTTCAGACAAGCTTCTTGATGTGTGATTTGTGCAATTTCACCCAAAACCAGGGAATTTTGTACACTGATGACATTTTTGGTGCAAAACAATGTTCTTAGCAGTGTTTAGCAATTCTCTATAAAAAGCTCTAGAAAATTCCTCACCATATTCTTTAGCAAGGAGATGAAGCTTGCAGTTCCTCATCCTTGCCTGCAAGGATAAGCCAACTGAAAATTTCTGTCCCTTAACATGGCAGATTGTGGGCCTTTACCAAGACCCTCCAGACAGCCCTCACTTTCAGGTACCTTTTCATCATGTCTCCCCCAAAACACAGAGAGCAGTTCTTGTTTCAACCCACCCCCCCGTTTGTTAATCTACCTGTATGCCAATAAAAGTTTATTATTATTATGTTAATCTACCTGGAACTAACACAACTGCTGTTACTGCCTCTGCGGCTGCAGCTGTTACTGCTGGAGGGTGATTTGTTTCTGAAATTTCCCTCTGACAGGCCTCTAATATGGATCATATACTGGCTGATCTTGATGACCTTTGATGTGAAGACTCTGGATCAAAAGAGCTGTGAAGGCTCAGAGCAAAGTACACCTTCACAGTTAATGTTCCTTCTCTGAGGCCATGAAATCAATCTTCCAGGTCAATTTCTGGCCTGACTCAGTATTATGTTTATTCATTTCTGACAGAGCTGGTTGCAGCCTTACTTGTGCCAGTTAATCTTTCCTTGTTTCTGCTTATTTCAGCTCATACCTGTTTGTTGGTCTTTTGTCTATATCATCCGGAGGCAATATCATCCAGCTGCAATAGTGAAAGCAACATTCCCTTTGACAGATTTCTTGAGCCCAATATCTGACATGTAACAACTTAGACCAAGAATAGATAGGAATGTATCAACCAACTTTATCCCATTGTTTGCATGCCAGGAAATCTCAAGAGGAACTGTTGTCTATCAAATACATAGTTGTCTAAGTAATCAGAAAGGTCAGACCAGATGGCCTTTGTTCAATTCCTGGAGATGTCCTCCCTCTCCCTATGCAGTGGTCCTGTCTTCATCATCTCCCCCATCTGAACTTAGCAGTTAGACTATTTTGCATGGGTAAGACACGGACTCTTTACTTGTTATCCGGTAAGGAAGAAGATGGTAGGAGGGATCTAGGTCCTCTATGATCAATAAGAATTTTTACAAATGCAAGAGTGGGTGATACCTTTTATTGGACCACTAAAAAACCAAACAAATTGCAAGTTTTCATGAATGAAATCCACTTCCTCAAGCTAAGCACATCTTGTTCAAGGATAGTGCAGAAAAAAGGGAACGGTTTCCCAAGTTCTTCATAATGTGCAAACAGATAGCATAGAAACATTGATGTTGTTTCTATTTCATACTGATTTTTATCTCTCTTCTTATCCATGTAGAGGTAACCTAGCACTAGTCTAGCATATCAGTGTAGTAGTGATAAGGTGATACAGTGTTAAATTTGGCCGTTTATTTATTAAAAAAAACAGTTTAGGGATGACTAGGGGAAAAGATCATGGGGTTGGGTGTTCCTGTTATCCAAAATGTCAGACTCAACTTAGTACATCACCAGAATACCACCCACAGTCACACTTCCATCCTTTCGGAGAATGAAACAACTTGTCACATAGGGAAAAGTTGGTTTGAATTGTTTTGACTTGGGGAAAAAAGTGGAAGCCCCCAGAAGCAGAGAAAAAAACAACAACTCCATATCAGGAGCAAAAAGGGCTTGACTGATTCAAATTGGCCTTTGCACTATATGATTGGCAAAAATAATATGCATTCATTTGTTATACACCTGCAGCAAACCCAATAATATTCAAACATGTAGTCATCATCTCAGAGAAGTTCGCCAACTGCCACCCAGTAGCAAAGACCTCCATTTTTCAGCAGAGTGCTTAAGAGGATGATAGTAGTTTGGCTTCAAAAATTCAAGGAGCAAATCTGTACCTATTCCGATCTGGTTTCAGGCCTGATTTGGGAGTAGAATCAGCCTTAATGCACACAGTAAATTCAATTATTTCTGCAAAGTATTCAACAGTTTTTCAAAATGGAAATGAGCATATAATTTCCAGTCGTATACATGCAGAATATTTGAGCCAAGATACAAATGATTTTTGCACTTGTATAAAACACTGTGGAGAATCTTTTTATGATTACAATACTTGTCCTGAGCATCCAATTCCATTTTTTTCCAAGGTGGAAGTTACCAGCAGTACTAAATACATGGGAAGTCTTCCTCTACCCCTAGAGTTCTAGTTATCTTTAAATTTTAACTATATACCTCAAGTAATTAAGTTACCTTTCTCTGCACCATTTAGAAGTCTACCCATGCTACTTGGTCTTGTCCCCATTAGGTCTTGATTTAGCAGTTCACTCCTTTTTCCCTTTACATGTGCTTTCTACTGCTTCTTTCTATGTTATGGGTGTTTCACAAGCCACTCCTTGGCAAAGGGTCACTCAGAAGAAAAGAAATAGAGGTTTAACACTGAACACTCCGTCTTCCAGAGCTCTCTGCACTCCTTGACTTGTGCTTCAAGAGTTTTAATGCACAGAGAAGGTCTGAAAACCTGAGTTGATTTGTTTTCAAAGGGTCAAGCACAGGGATTCTATCTGATGCTGTACTTCTGTTTCTATCTTTTCCATTATCTTTCTTTTCACTGTGACAAGACTTTGTGATGGCTTAGGAGTTTCCATTTAGTAGATCTTTAATACTTGTGTGGATGACAGATGCTTCTGGCTTCAGTGGGAATGCTAGCACTGATGGATATTTAATGGAGACATAGTTCAACTGAAGTATTACTTGGACTGTCAAAGCAGGTTCCCACATCCAGTTCCTTATATTCTTTTCTATGGGTAGATTCAGATAACTGCAATGTCTCCAGTAATTTTAGTACTGTATTTTATTTTTTTATCAGCAGGTGTGGGCAAGAGTTGAATTGGGATTTACTGACAGATAGATGTTTGTGGGATCTTCAGGAAATTGTAAGCCTTTCTAACTCCCACATGTTTAGCAACAACAGCAGAAACACCACCACCATCTTTTTAATGTCCATTACATAACTCCCTTGCCAGGTATGTTACACTGCTGTGGGGGGGTTAGAGTTCAGGCTAATGAAAGAGTGTACTTTTATGGGAAAGGAATCTATGTTCAGTTCAGGTGCTGACAATAAATTCCTGGTCTCAAAATGTCTCAGAAATGCCATTTCAGAAGAGTTACCAGAGTGTTTAACTCTAAGTGTAGATCCTTGGGGTTCCCTGTAAAAACAAAGCTTGCTTTTTACTAAGAGCTCCAAGGAACTGACACGTTTGAATTCTTCTCTCCCCACCCCCCACCCCGGTTGCAATATTTGTACCTGCCAGGTGAAATGAATCTTTAGTTCATGGACCACATGCAGTCTACCAACTGAGATAAGGCAAAGAGGTTGTCTCTGATATTCTGTCAGCGCCGAGCTAGGTGAAAGGATCTACTTTCAGTCTACATACCAGCAATAAGTCTCTTCCCGTGCTTTGGCACTGAGAGAGGTGGAATGACTTCTCTCTGAACTGCTGTACACAGTCTTCCCATCAACTGATCTACAATTATCATTTGAGAAGGTAGGATGATGGTGATGATGATGATACTGCTACTATTACTACTACTACTACTACTACTAACAACAACAACAACAACAACAACAACAACAACAACGCCACAACTTTCCATCATTCTTTTTTGAAAACCACAGAGTGTTGGGTTTGTCTAATAATAGCATTTCATAATTTCTTGATTTTCCACAGGAGTCCAAGTTTTGCTATATTGTTTCAGTAACTTGGCAGCAGTCTGTCCTGGATCCTCAACAGGATCTGCTGACCCCTGTAGCCTATTTGTCACCAGAATTTCAGAGGCTATAACATATGTCACAATCCTTATGGACCCGGGCGACGACTGATCTGGTATGGATTTTTGTTTATTTCCTCTCATCACAATTGATGGTTGTAAGACTATGATTGGCTTCTCAGCTGAGACTTGTCTGGCTTGAAAGACCCCTCAGATAGTAACATTACTGCCAGCATAGCTCTCAACCAAACTGAAGCATACAAGCCCCTCTCCCTTAACAAGGCAGCTGCAGATCTAAAAAATAACACCATCAAATCTACCAAAAATGGCAATCTTAGGAACAGCATATACACTGCACCAATATTTAATAGGTACTTAGGTTTTTGGTTAAAATTTGCATCCATTATATAATACCAGTTAGTATTTTTATAATTTGATTGACTGTGCCTGGTATTTTTTGAATCATCATCATCATCATCATCATCTTAGAACTGCAGAGCTGGAAGGGACACTATGATCATTGAGTCCAAGAAGGCACAATAAGGAATCTAACTCCCAACTTCTGGCTCTGCAGCCAGATACCTAAAGCACTGAGCTTATTGTTGTTTAGTCATTTAGTCGTGCCCGGCTCTTTGTGACCCCATGGACCAGAGCACACCAGGCCCTCCTTTCTTCCACTGCCTCCCGGAGTTGGGTCAAATTCATGTTGGTAGCTAATCACTGAGCTATCTAGCATTTTTTATCATGTGTGTCTGTGTGAAGGATATTTCCATGTATGAGGGCTACATGACAGAGAATCATGTTGATGTGCCTATCTATGTGTGCATCAGTTGCTCCGGCCACTAGCAGTATGCGGCTTGTGATGAACTGGGCCCTAGGAATAGTTTCACTGTTAATCTGTGCAATATAGTACTCTGATGTGACATAACTGCTTCAGTTATCCACCTTAAGCCTGTCCCTCTGACCTTTTCCCAAGCATTACAAAAAGCCCAGACACTCAGTAGAATAGATTGGACGCAGTTTCCCTGGCAGCCCCACCAACCTCCCCTCACCCCAAATAAGTTCAGGGACCATGCTGAATGGAACGAGGTGCAGTGTGGTGGGGAAGATGAGAATCCCCCCATTCCTCCTCCTGCTAGAGGAAAGTAAATCCTTCCACAGAATAATTAGCTGGCCAGACTTTGCCCTTTCTTTCACACATTGTGCATATCAGTCAGTTGCAGTCCAAAGGAACCTCACAAACCTAAAATTAACCCCAGAGATTTTGAATGTAGACTTCTCAGTATGGAAAGAGAACAGATGTGTTTTCAGTACATATCCACTAATCAGTATCTGTGACTTTCTCCCCAAAACCTTGCTGATGGCTAATCCCTGCACATTCATGCCTCTTACACCAATGAGGATCAAATCAGGGTACGCTCTCCACAATACACAACAGAATAAATGTTGCCATATAGTTGTAAAATATATGGACCCATATCTTTTATCAGCTTTGCTTGTTACCAGTTTAGTGTTATGTGCTAGAAATCAAAATTTTGTCACTCTTTAGAGTAGGTGTTAATGGAACCTCTGGTCTTCAAGCCATATATATGTTTCTTGGTGAAAACCCCTCATTTTCCTTACATTCGCTGAACTTGGCAAAAAGGATAATGAGTGAATGCTATTTCTACAGCTTTGCTTTCTTCTCCTTCATGTGAAAATGCATTTTCCAGTTGTGCCATATTAAGAAAGAGCCCCCCCCAATCATTCTTTATCTCCTGTGGCTGGTGCAAGACTGCTGTGATCCTAGGCAAGTCCAATTCTGTCTTGGGGGTGGCTGAAATGAATTGCTTTTGCATTTGCCAACATTAAGCCTCATTTGCTGTGCATCAGCCAAACATCGCGACTGGGCAAATGAGGCTCTTACGTTTCTTTGCTGGCTGTTCTTTCTTCTTCCTTCCTTTCTTTTTCATCTTCCCTGAATCCAACGCACACCGATGCCCAAATCCATGTTGTCAGCAGACTTAACAGGTTTGCAGTCAGCTTCTCAGGGCCATTTATATAAATTAGGCCTAGCAGGGGCTCCCAGGATTGCACAGCCATGAACATTACTTTGCATTTGTTGACTCTAATTTTCACATTGCCGTATGTTGACCTAGTTCTCGAGTAGCTGTAAACTGTTGGTTGCTTTTTGGCTATGTTTTCACAACCCTGCCAGCGAATTTGAGGCACCCACAAATTCTGTCCCCCACAGTCATTTGCATAACCAAACGAGTGGCAGCAGGAAAGTCATCCTCCCTGACCTAATTTAGCAGACTTCAGCCGTTTCATCTGCTTTCTCTTCCTTTGCTGTATCTGTAACAGTTTTTATTTTCCTGACTCACTGCTGTTCTTCACTAAATTTATCACTTTCTCTGGGGACTTTAGATAAAGCTGTCGACAAAAACTGCCTGGAAAAGAGGCAATAGGACTGCTTTGAATGGAATTTAGAAGTATGCTATTGGAATGTACAACTGCAAGTGTGCTAAGCATGAGAATCTGAGGGATGACATTTCCAACTGTTTGAACGGTGCTTGTATACACTGTGGGATTTATATACAAGCTGCTTAGGGCTTCAGATTATGAGGGGTTTCTAAACTGTAGTTTTTCAACTACTCATCTGCTACATACTTGTTGCTGAGCAGTGGTGCAGTGTTAAATTGTAATGCTTCAGTCAATACTTTGCTCACAGTCAATTTTCAATCCCAGCAGATTATGGCAGGTGGCTCATGGTTCACTCAGCCTTCTATCCTTCTGAGGTTAGCGAAGGGAGTATCCAGTTTGTGGACAATGCGTACCACCTTTAAGCACTACAGGGCAGTGTATAAGAAGCACAATTTGCTTTTGCTTTGCTTTGCTATGTCACCCCTGCAGTCAAACTGCCATTTCAGGATCAAGTCAACCAGTTTATAATTCTGTTACTCACTTTGGCTTAAATTGCTCACTCACTAACAGAAGAATGAAAATTGCTGCAAAAGTAGGTGCAGTCTGCAAACCAAGAATGGGAGGGCTCAGCCTGAAATCTTTGGCTTAACTGGAGCTACCCAGCTTGAATCATAAGCCACCAGTTAGGATTGATTCTAGTACAAGGCAGTAGCCTGCCTTAAATTTTGTACAAAAATGATGCATGGTACTCTGGACACTAAGGATGGGCCACTTTTGGAGAAAGAGGCAGAATATAAAGTAAACAAACAAGCTGCTGTATCAGGGAGGTTATGTGATCAGCCCCAGTTAGCTATGGCTCCTTTGTTTTGGACCTGCTTAAGTTTCCTGACACTTTCCACAGGCAGCCCCAGACAGAGTGTATCAGAGTAATTCAGCCAGGATTTAACTACAGATGTATCATCATGGCCAAATCAGACCTCTCGTGGAATGGGTGCCGTGTGTGCACTCTATTTAACTGTGCAAATGCTCTCCTGGCCACCACCAGGAGTCAATGTAAATAATGTATTTATCTACATTTTGTGGAGAAGTCCTGAAATAGTTTTTCTCCCTCCTCAGAATTATTTGTCTGATTTGGAACTAGGTTTTTGTTTTTCCCTTCCCCATTCCAGTTGGGCTTGTTCATTTCTCCTAGGAAAGCCAGGCTTGGTTGCCTTTCAGTGCCTGAGAAAAGGTGAGGCCTTTTGTGTTAATGTGAATATGAAATAAAAGCCTGAAGGAAAGAACCGCCCATTCCAGGGCCAGAAAGTCACAGCATTTTTGCTGTTACTTCCCAGGAACAAAAATAGCACGAGCGGGTCCCAGCTGCTGGCCACTGTGGGTTTGAAAAGGTTATGGAGACATTATAGCATATAAACAGCAGAGCTATTAGCTCTGAGCTGTGAAAAGTTTCTAACCTTCACAGCGAAAACCTTAAATTATTTTTGAAGTGTTAATGAAAGTCAGCTCTCCAAAGATGGATGGGGAGCAAGGAATTGCATCAGACAAATGGCAAGTAACATATTAATAATTACTGCTCCAGAAGGCCCCAAGGGAGGAGGCATACGTCTGAGTCGACTGAAAGCCAGCCACCTTCATGTGAATTCATCTAGAGGGGGGGAAAAGTCAGTGACTGTTCATCATATATCCAACCCATAAGGAACCTTTGCTTTCTCTAAAGATACCATGGAAGGAAACCATACAACAGGATCCAGCTTTTCCTAACTTGTTGCTGTCTATTGTTGATCCGTGGCCTTGTGCCTCATCATGGTGTGGCACAAACTACTGCCTAGGATGGCCATTTGTTCTCTTTTCCAGAAGCCAGTCCTTTATTTGAAAGGCTACTGGAGAACAGTCATGCTTGTGAAGGTGCCCTCTATTTGAAGGATTTTGTTATCCAAGGCTGATAATAAAGGTCCAGAACCATCAAGAGGGAGATCAGGGATGCTTTAGTTGCTAATTCCCAGTCCATAACTGCACAGCAGACTCGGGAGGCTTATAGATCACTCAGACACAGTCCTTCCCATTTGGGTTAAAGGGGTTATTGTTCTGTGTAAATGGTGAAAATCATTCCCAATTTTATATCTCTACATACATGCAAATTCCTTTATTATTCTATGCTTGACCTCTTTTTTGGTGACGTGCAGGTGGCTATTCTAAAGGGAATACTTATCAGATTTGCTGATGACACTGGTCTCAGCTGGTGGCCACTGTGGATTTAGAAAGGTTATGGAGACATTATAGCATATAAACAGCAGAGCTATTGTTTAGATGTGGCCCACAATTCCAAAATAGGTACCACCATGGTGGGAAGGTAACGGCATTCCGTGTCTAAGTCGCGCTGGCCACGTAACTACGGAAGATAGTCTTCGGACATACTCTGGCTCTATGGCTTGGAAACGGAGATGAACACCGCCCCCTGGAGTCAGACATGACTGGACAAATTGTCAAGGGGAACCTTTACCTTTATCTTTACAGAGCTCCTTGGTTACAGAAACATTTTTAATGTATTTCATTTTGCCATATGTGTGTGTGTGCATGTGCGTGCACACGTGCATGCAGAGGACATCTAGTAATAAAGTATTATATTAGGGCAATGCCTCATCACTGATACAGCAGACAGCAATAAAGTGTCATTTCTGTTTAATCCTATTTAATTCCTGTTTCTCTGTGCCTCTTTGACAGTTTTTGGCAATCTTTTGCTGCAGAACATCTGAAAAGCATGAGAACACTAGCTAAAAACATACCTCTGTCGTACTAAGAATGCCTGCAGGGAGGAAAAACACCACGACCGAATCCAGTCCTCTGGAGGCAGAGAGAGAAAAAAGTTGATTTTGCTTTAAATAGGTTGGACCACTTTAAAAAGCTTCAAATTCAGTCACTTTATAAGCAGAGCAAATCCTGTGGTATTTGACCTTTTAGTAGCCCTCTTAGTTGTTCATTTGTCCCTTCCAAATGAGGAGACCCGACTCGTCCTGCAGTGCTCTGAGAATCAATGACATTTTTATGGTGCAAGAAAGAGTTTATGTACCATACAAGTATGAAGTCTCCAACAAGCATAATGAGTGCTTCCTGTTGATAAACTCTGTGCCTTTCCCCATTAAGAGAAAAAGAAGCACCAACTCTTTTTAAGAAACACAAGCAGAGGTTTTAGAAGAGACAGCTGTATTAGCCTATGCTAGCATATCAGGCAAAAACAAATGAAAAATAAAGAAGACAAAAATACTGTGGCACCTGAATGAATAACAGTAATATTTTAACCTGAGCTTTCGTAGGCTAGTCTACTTCCTCAGCTAACAGAAAATGTAATAATAAAGCAGATCTGCTAACCTCTTAGGCTGAGACAACATTGTATAAAGAAAGAAAATAATTAAATGTCTTGCAGAGGCTCTGTTTCAACAAAGATGGAAGTGAGAATGGTGAGGGAGGAAATTAATCTGATTTCACATTTTCAGTATTTGGCCTGGTGTATATACAGTAACTGCTGGATAGCTCAGTTTTAGGCATCTGGCAACAGAGCCAGCAGCTGGGCATTCAGTTCTCCACTAAGCCTCCTTGACAGGGACTGGACTGGATGATCCATAGCAAGCCTTCCAACTCTGCAGTTCTAAGACGGTTATTTCGAGTCATTTAGCCAGTCTCATGAGTCCACAGGTCCATCTGGCAATATAGGGCATCTGATCTATGCCTCTGCTACTCAGCACATCTCTTAGCTCTACAGGTACATGTGCTCCGGACTCATCAAAACCATGAAGCAGCCACCTCCAGCCGCATGTTTTCAATGTAGTGAAGGAGATGAAATTGTCTGATATTTAATCTATTTATTATTATTATTATTATTATTATTATTATTATTATTATTATTATTATTATTATTATTATTATTATTATTATTATTATTATTATCATCATCATCATCATCATCATCATCATCATCATCATCATCATCATCATCATCATCATCATCATCATTTGTCATTTGTCATTTATTATTATTGCTAAGCAGAGAGAGGGAGGGAGGGAGAGACTCTCTTTATGGCAAAATAATTTGGCAGGTCATAGGAAATAAATTCAGTGACCTGATAGGGTGTGGGAGTGCCACTTGTTGCTCTTTCTCAGACACTAAAACATCTAAGACCTTTCAACCCAGACACATACAGCTGCTACTGAACTTTTATGTTTTACTTTTTCTCAGTTTCCTGTGCAAATGAAGCTGTCCGAAAGAAGTAGGAACTGCTTGTATTGCAAGAGGTAGCCCAGCTATCTTTCCATCTTACCTCATTTCCACCTCACCTTTTTCCAAGACTCTGTCATTGAGACTATGTGGTCAGACCAACACTTCCCCCATGGAATTGCTTTGTGTGTCTTCACATCATCCTTCCCCCCTTTTTCAAGAACCTATTGATGAATGACAGCCAATGGCCAGAGAGCAATATAACTGATCCCACAACTCCTGACCTCTGCCTGTCTATCTGAAAGTGGGATTGAGAACCTAAGCAATTTGAGCTCTCTATGTGTGAGATCTCTTTGCATAACAGGCCTGAAAAGACAGGTTTCCAGATTGCATTCATATTTATAGGGGTATTGCTTAAATATTTGCCAGAACATTTAGCCATGCAGTCAAATCAGGGAAAGGGTTCAGTTCTGCTACCCAACATTCCATGCATCCAATGAATGCATGATGAACAAAGCGTGTATCTCAGGATTTGAAAAATTGTATAAAAGCTATTGGTTTTCTTCAGAATCCTATTTATTTCAAATAGTTCCATTGTTACTCCTGATCAATTTCTTTCTTTTTGTAAAGAATTTTTTTATTTTTTTTAAATTTCCTTTTGTTTGTATATGTACAGTCCTTCCTTATCCAGTATTACATTGATCATTGTTTTTATCTCTCTCTCTTTTAATTCTGTATGCTAATTATCTTCCTGGTTTATTAGCATTCTCAAAAAAGTTCTCCCTTGCAAGTTTAAATTTTGTTTTATTTTGCCATTTCTTCCTGTTCTAATAAGTTGATTTTATGTTGCAATATATTTACGTTATTTTAGGTACTTAACTGTAGGATTTTTAAAAATTCTATTTCTTCTTGTTATTAATATTTGATATTGTTTATTTCTTTCTCTTTTCCTTTGTGCATTAAACTGTACAGTATTGCAAAACCACGAAAGTAAGCTTTTGCTGCATCCTATATTATTGTCATTTCTATATCCTGGGGTTTATTAATTTGAAAGAAAATTTCTCATTCTTTTTTTTTATTTTAATCAAAAAGGCCTCATCTCTCAATAAGTAACTATTTAGCCTTCAACCTCCTCTTCTTACATCTTGTTCTAGAGTCATTTTATTGGATTGTGGTCTGCATATGTATTCAGTACTATTTCAATTTCTTCCACCTGGAGTGTCATTTCCGCTGAAATCCAGTCTATTCTTGACCATGAGCTGTGTTTATTCAAATAAAATGTATAATTTCTTCTGAGGGTACTTAGTTCTCCATCGTCGTTTAGTCGTTTAGTTGTGTCCGACTCTTCGTGACCCCATGGACCAGAGCACGTCAGGCCCTCCTATCTTCCACTGCCTCCCGTAGTTGTGTCAAATTCATGTTGGTTGCTTCGCAGGCACTGTCTAGCCATCTCATCCTCGGTCGTCCCCTTCTCCTCTTGCCGTCACACTTTCCTAACATCAAGGTTTCTCCATACATCAGTTAAATTGAGTTCTTCTGCCATTTCCAGAAAAAACCTTGGGAATCATATTTCTCCTCTTTTTCCTCCCCTTTCCATCTATCGCCAAGGTATCTTTGTTTATCAATTATTGCATTAAAATCTCCCATGATGCACATTTTCTTTTCTGGTCCTTGTATCAGCTTGTATCAGCTGAATCCTATTTATTCCAATGGTAGGATCACAGGTGTATTTTTTTCTCCTGCTCAGAGCAAAAGAGGGGACTAGTACAATTGACTTTAATTATACCTTTATTATCCTTTCATACATAATAATGTTATATCCTTTTTATTACTCATGAGACAATGAAAGCTTTGCTGAATTGCAATTCAGTGCAGAGCTTTCTGTATGGACCAGTACAATTTCCTAATTATAAGGAACCAAAACCTTTCCCCAGTCCAAAGCATCTTGAAGGATCAGATTTCTGCTTGTTCCACCAAAGTCAATAAAAACTTTCCCCAGCTTCCCTGTCAGGGAAGATGAAGCAAAACCGTCTATCCTAATAAAACAATTACAGACAATATAGGTAGATTGTTGTGGGTTTTACGGGCTCTTTGGCCGTGTTCTGAAGGTTGTTCTTCCTAATGTTTTGCCAGTCTCTGTGGCCGGCATCTTCAGAGGACAGCACTCTGTCCAATTAATATTATGGTAGTTCCAAGAAGCAGCTCATCAATTTCTCAGGTTTTTCTTTAATGCATCTATAATTGTTGTCTTACCTGATGGGAACCATAAAAAGGTATAATTATACGTCATTATAAAGCTGATTGATAAAGGCGTACATCTACAAGATGTGCATTGGGACTTTGTTTTCCCACTGTCTTGGCTTATTAATTGTAATTCCTAACATTCTGCACGTACATTAAGGTACAAATGAAATGGAGACAAGCAAACTTCATGTGAAGTTTCTGCATCTTGTGTAAATTCGCAAGAAAATTCGCATATTTGGAGCATAGTTTGTAGTGGCTGCTTTGCTTGCAGTGTCTGATGTGAAACTGAATTGAGACATTCTAATTACTCTAAGACAGCATTTACTTGGAGCTGTGGGTTAATCCACCATGTTTACTCTTCAAGTGATAGTGTAAGCCATTGCAGTGGAGCTGGAATCATTCCTAATGGTTCTAAGCAAATAATAAATATTATAAAGTAAATCAGGTGTGGGCAAATTGCAGTCTTCCAGGTGGTGTTGAACAGCAACTCCCACTAGGCTGAGGGGTGTTGGGAGATGTAGTCCAACAACTGCAGAAAGGCTGCACTTTAACCACAGGCTGTAAAGGATACCAAAAATCACAAAAGGTGAGATCAGGCAGGAATAAAGGATTGTGTCTGATTGTGTTGGAAAGGGTCCCTTCACTGGGAGTGATGTCCCTTAATGTGACCCTTCTGTGCCCACAGGATTCGCTTCACCCAAGCTCCAGAAAAGAGTAGCCTTGTTGCTGGACCAAGAAGGTTCAGATTGGGCATGGAGCAGGGTTGGCCTGGTTCACAATTTCCTGCATATCATCTGATCACCAGACAATAGCTGAAACCAGACCATCCCACAAGCAGCCCAAAGCGCTCTGTCTGATTGCACCCTAAGAATGAAGAAGAAGTCATTGCACTGACATATTGGACTGGTTGATTTTGCAGAGGGTTAAGAATAGCCTCACTTTGCATAAAGGTAGTTTTATAATTAAACAACAAACAAGAAAAAATGAACTAACATTTGTACCATACCCTATGGCTTTGAACTAATAAAATAGTTCATCTTCTACAGTGCACTGGATCTTATCTTCCAGATGGAGAAGAGCTGCATTGCTGAAGTCTTTTTGGTCCATCAGAAATAAGATGATTGTTGGGTTTTCATCTCCATCTTCATAGCTGCAACCTGACCTTTATATCTGCCTTTGCCTTGTACTAACAAAATTATTAACACATCTACATCAAGCACACGTCTTTTCATTAAAAAAAAAAGCCCTCCCCATGATTTAGACATTTTGTCAAATATCTACAACTTGGTATGAAAATCTCTTCCTATATTGGATGAAGAAGAAGCTAATACATTCCTTAATGCTAAGGATGATTGAGCAGGCAAGAGCGGCCAGACCTTAATAAAAAGGAGGCAGGGATTCAAACCGTGACTTTAGGAGATTGCGTCTATAGATCTTCATTAGGGTTTTATGCCTTAAAATGTAGTAATGGTACCAAAGATTTAAAGAAAACCACGTGGATGTGCATCTTAACTTTTGTCACTATTTCTGTTTAATAGGAATTTACATCATTACCATTGTCGTCATTGTCAGTATTAGTACTATTACTAGTGGTTATAATACAGCAGATCTATACTTGGCATATTATAAAAAAGCAAATAAGATAGCTTCGTACCTAGTAATCTGACCTTCAGCATATGTGGAAGAACTTGCAGGCAAGCTTTTATACTCACCACTAAAGAGGGGCATGGACAGAACTAGGGAAAAAAAATGGGCTGGTTCATGGTTCAGTTCATGATTTGCTTTGTGCGACAAACTTTTTTTCCATTCAGCACTTCGTTTTGCTTCCCACTGCCCCCGTTGCCTCCTTACCTGGTCCTGCCTCATCCTCCTTCTCCTCCGCTGTAGCCATCTTCAGAGGCAGCATCCTGGCTTCCCTTCCAGGAACTGGGCCTGCTATCTCTGCTCATGCACCTGCCTTCCAGCTGATCAAGGTGATCAGCTGAGGGTCAGGTGCCTGTACACAGATAGTATCCGTGCTCTTGTAAGGCTATGGCACCATGCCACTGCCACTGCTGCCACCATTGGCAGCACTAGTGGCAGTGATGGCATGGTGGCAGCAGGGCAGTGGTGATGGAGGCAGCTGTGACAGCAGTGGCACCAGCAGAGATGGCACAACAGGAGAAGAGAGCCCCCCCCCCAGCCATGAACTGAAAACCAAACCAGTTTGCAGTTCGGTTTTCTGGTTGGCTTATGATGGTCCATGGTTCATGGTTTGTGGCTAACCATGAACCATCATAAACCACTATTTTTCAGGTTTGTGCCTTTTTCTGTTCACCCCATAGGCTTTGGTTTCATTTCAGAAGGGCATGCAGATTGGGAACATTAGGAGATTTTGTGACCTGAAACATGGACATGAACAATAGGGTTTCATAAAAGCCACTGTCAAAGGGGAAACAAACTTTACAAATCTACATATTCCTCTCCAGCTTTAAATAATATTTACTCAGGAACAGAATTTCTGTTCAGAAGCAGAATTCCTGGTTTCCTTTCTGCCTCTCACTGCCATATCTTACATTCTCTAAAATCTACCCTCTCATGATCCTCAGTTTTCAAAGCATATGTTCCCTTTATTTACCATAATTAAAATGGTAGAGAGGAGCAGCCCTACGAAGGCATGTCGAGGCTTGCCTTTAACTCTCCCTCCTGTCCTCCCACTATTGCCCTGCCATGCTGTTTAAAATCACGCTGGGGCTCAAATGCCCAAAGGATGATGAGGAGTGCTGGAAAGGAGATAAGATTAATTAGAATTCCTTCATATCAGAACACATAGTTTTGCAAACAAATAAAATGGATCTGTTAATAAAACACCTAATATATGTTGAGTTGTAGTCTATGTCATAAATTGAAGAAATATTGGTTGTTGTGGGTTTTTTGGGCTCTTTGGCCCACAACAACCATTAGATCCCAGCCATGAAAGCCTTTGCGAATACATTGAAGAAATATTGTTTTACCTGTTAGCTCTTGAAAAATAATGAAAAATCTTGAACAGAAAGTGAGAAGGAGGTCCAGTTGGGCACACTTTCTCACAATGAAGAAACAAGTAGGTTTTTGAGTGTTGGTGTGGATCAGACTGGAAAAGCAAGATTGCTGTGAGAGGAATTAATTTATACTGGATAAAACTGCTAGATCTTTATTCTTTCTCCTTGTTCAAAGAAATTTATCTGCACACATACATTAATAGAAGTATTAAAAGGAGGGAAAAAGCTAGGGCTGAGAACTAAATGGGTTGATTTTATTTACAGTAGGACCCCTATATCCACGGTGCATTAGTTCTACCCCCTCACGGAAGCTGAAGAACATGGATTATAGTGAATGCTATTTTAATAGTGAACATGATGCATTGCATTATCTCTATCTCCCTCTAGTGGTAGGTTCTGGTAATGTCACCTTTTGAAATATATATTTCTAGGATTTTTCTAGAATTTTTCTTTTAATATTTTCAGACCGTGGATAAGTGAATTATCGAATACTGATACCATGGATAAGGGGATCCTGCCATATTCATTTTTTAAAATTAACCAAACTTTTTCCTTAAAAACGATCCAAGGTGGCTTACACCATTAAAAACACAATAGTAAAAGCTAAAAACAGTTTACGTACACTTCAGTTTGCGCAATTTTTGGTGTATGAGCCAAAATCTGTAAGAAATAATGCCTCCGTTTACGTTTTTATGGGTTTTTTTCGATGTACGAAAAGGATGGATTTCGCCTAGAGGTTTCTAGTGCCGCCCCTGTTGCTATGGCAATCCATGTTCCAGTTTAGATAATTTACACATTATGTAACATCGCGGATGACGGATTAATTTCATAAACCAAGGTACTACTGTAAATAAACATTATATTTAAAATGTTAAGTAGAAGCATTAGTAAAACAGATCTAAAAGCAACAAAAATACAAAGCATCCCATTTTAAATGTTTCCTTGAGGAAGGACAACAAAGATGTGGCCAGCCTAGCCTTCTATGTTTACTGGAAGAGAACAGTAAGGTATAAGATAGAGTGGCCATGCAAGTTGGGACTTTCTGGGACTTATACTTTAACAATGTAACTTTTCCCAGCTCAGAAAATCAGCAGGAAAATTAAGGAAAGGCAGATATACCGACTTCAGGGATTCTCAGTCACACTAGTTTACAGATATCTAACTCGTTTTGAAAAGGGGTGCTTCTTCAAGTGGTGAAAGCCATCTGGTTCTTCTACCACACAAATTCCCTCTACTATATATTTTGCATTTACCATGCTTTGTTTTGCATTGGTCATTGGAACAGATACAGGGACATAATTTGCAAGACAGATTGCTGAGGAACCTATCTCTGAGGTAATCCTATTTAGTTTGACCCGTAAGAGTTTCTTGTTGGGACTGTGGACCAGTTGAGGGGACAGGCTCCATGCACAGGGGTGGGGTGTAACACACTCTTGCACAAGCGTGACACGCCCTTGCATGAGTGCAACACACATACTGCGAGCATGACACCCCACTCCCCTGTTTGAGTGTGACATGCCCCTGTGCAAGCGTGACATGCCCACCATGCGCGCGGGGGGTGAAGATCCATCTCCACAGCCCAGTTCCAGCAAGGCCACGGACTGGCACTGGGCCACGGACCAGGAGTTGGGGACCCCTGATGTAAAAGATCTTCAGATCTAGGTCCTGGTCCCTCTGGAAAGCTAGAGAAGTGGACAACATTTTATTTTTAGATCATGGTGGGGGATTCAGAATGGAAGCAGGATTGTTCCCCCTTATGGAAGCAGCTGCCATCAATGCAAGGACCGTTCTGGACGCCGCCCAATTTAGCGATACCAGGTTTCAGGACAATGGTTAAAGTTTCAGGGAATCGTTGTGCTTCTCTGGTTCTCTAGGTGACGAGAAAAATTTTAAGGCAAGCAACACTGGAGCAGGAAATAGTTTGGTTTTATGTGGGATGACTTTTTAGAGACTGGACAGTCATCTCCACTCATTCCCATTTGGCAGCAGGCTCACTGGCTCAACCTGAAAATTTTGATCTATGTGTTGCTCCAAAAGGCATAATGAACCTAAATGTGCTGAGCCAACAGCGATCTCTTCAGTTCCTTCCTCTCACTCCTAGATGTGTTTCACAGACCAATATTTGCCCCACCACATTACCTGAGGAAAGTCAAGGAGGAGAGCACCAGCCCTGAGACTCATTGGCTGAAGACGTTTTCTTTGCAAAGTTTCTATGACATCACAAACCCAACTTCTGTTCTCAGGTTTTACCACTGAAATCTTAGAGAATGGGATACAGCTGACTTGGTAACTCTAGGCTTGTTGAATATGGGGTGCAGCTGGGCAGATGCATCATAGATATTCTTATGCATGAGCATGAGAGGCATTATTTGTGCCCACAAGGTATCATGAGACCAGGAGCAAGTAAATCATGTAGCCTGCAAACGTAATTCAATTTGCTGACAAGTTGGATAAAAATGGGGCTATTAAAGTTTTCAAAGAGAAATTTCAAAATTGCCTTCCAGCTCGATGACCCTGTTGTGCCCTATTCTATGATTTCCTGCATTTCCTTTCTGAATACCTAGCTGGGGAGAAAAACAAACAAGCTCTGGAATTTGCTTTTTTTTTCAATCATTTCCAGGCATGGTATAAATTATGTGGGAAACTTGATAACTTCATACATTAAAGAATGCAATTTCTTTCTCCCCCCTTTTTGTCCTTTTTTTGGGGTTCTGATTAGACAAATGAATCATGTGAATGAGCATTCCCCGTGATGCTGCTAACTGATGGTACGCTATAAAATTCTATTGCAGTGAGCAAACACTTTCAGCCTCCCTCTGTTTGCTGTATTGGCCCATGATTAGCAAGGCTTTGAAATCCTGGATTTAAATTACCATTCTTTTGACTGCTGTTCATGACGTTAATTAGCTGTGTTAATTGGTTGTTTTGATACTTGAAGAACAGAATAATCCAACTTTATATTTTGGAAAGCCAAAATTATTAGGAGTTTGGCAAGAACACGAGGAGGGTGCTCTTTAGTATTTTTTTCAAATGCTTCCATCTTCCTGGTTTTTGTGTGCACTGTCGTGGCTGTTGATGGCAGCATTCTTTCTAAAGCCCCCCCCCCATGTGAGTAATCAGCACAGGAGTCAATGGTACATGTTTGAATGTGCTCTCCAACTGAGATCTGTGAGACATTGTTGTCTCCAAATTATTGAATTGCTGTGGACAAAATGCAGTCATGCCAACATCATTTGGACGGTGGGTGGGTGGGGGGAACCTAGCAGATGAAAGGATACGTGCGTGAAACCATTGAGCCAGTAATGGTCCATTATAGCTGCACAGCAGGTAATTTAGAATTTAGATAATAATTCTGAAGCCATGATGCTCCGTTTCTCAGTTCATGTCAGCAAAGCAAGCTGGAGGAAGTGACGCACACAGACACATGCCCTAGAGACTTCCTGGTTATGGGTAGTATTGCTAGATAAATGGTAGGCAGACATCTGCTACTCTAGGCAGTAACTGCCGAGTGAATTTTCCAGGCTGATAGCTATGCTATTCCGTTGCAGGGGAAAAAATGGCAAAGTATCTGTGGCACCTTAAAGACTAATATGATGTGTGCTATAGTGTACAAACATTTATGCCAAATAAAACTTGGCAGTCTTTAGGGTGCTGCAAGACTCTTTGCTATTTTTCAGCTGGAAATTTTCTCTCTTTCTGTAAAGCAGCCGTTCTCAACTTTTTTTTTGGCCACAACCCTTTTAGGAGTTCTTCTCAGGTTCCAGGACAGATGAATAGAAAATCATTTTTTTCAGCCTGTGCCCCCCTTCAGATCTGCCAAAAAACCCCCCAGGGGCAATATGACCCCCACTGAGAATGGCTACTCTAGAGCTTCCCAGAGTCAACATAAGGGGATTTTTTTAGGGCAAGGATAAATACCTGCTCTCTAAACCTATAGCGTTCCCTTATCCCAGGTACTGTATATCCTTCATTGTTCCACTTCCCTCTTTTCGTCTTTAAAGCAGCTCAAAGGTGGTAGTTATTGTCCAGAAATGTACCTTACATGGATGATATTTATAACATTTCAGGAAATGAGATTTGGATTAAATAATTCATTGTTTGTGACACATTTGACCTTGATTCATAATATAAGAAGGTCAATCAAATGTTGAAGGTCAATCAAATGTTGAAGGAAGCTTTAAAAATGCCTAGAACTCATGGAAGGATTAAGAGCACTTTTTCCTCCTCTTTCCTTTCATATGAAAAATTAGTGAGCTTTTATTTTTGATTTACATCTCTTACCTGATTTGTATATGGGTACTGCTTTTAGCCCTAGTGAAACTGTTACTTCCTAATAATTTTGGAGATATTGGACTATTGGGAGTAAATGTTGACAGATATTTACAGAACAGGATGAAGATTCAGATGCTTGGAATGTGGACTCATCCTGTCATGGTAGATGTATTATTCTCGTATGTTGTGTCAGGCTTGTTTTTCTTTGGATTGACATAAACACAGCAGGTCAAGTGAAATAGGTTGGGTGCTTGGATCATCTATTATTTGCACTTGATTGCTTGCAGGGGTCATTTGCAGTTACATGTCACAGGATTCTTCTTCTCTCCTTTACTTCCTTTGTTCTTATCAACCATGTGTCAGTCATTATAGGACAGGGTGGGTTGACCCTGATAATCTCTGCCTCGTTTAAAAAGAAATACACACAATAAATATATTTTAGATGTGAAAAAGAAAAGTGCATACTGATGATTTCTTTTTAAGCTGGTGCAGAACTGAATCTACCCTACCTCATCCTGAGCATGCACTCTTAGGAAGATAGGAAACTACTTTATACCAAGGGAGACTATTAGCCCATCTACCCCAGAACTGCCACCCCTGACTGCAGTGGCTTTCTAGTATTTCAGATAGAATTCCTTCCTACCGCTACCTGAAGATCTCTGGAATAATATGGTGGGCTCCCATTCTGCTACAAGTCTGACACTGTCTAGCTTCCCTAATCAGAAGAGACCAGATACATTAAGGGTGGTACAGTTGTGTTACTTTCAGGATCTAGTATGTATTTGCAAAAGCCTTGCTCAGGGTGATTCACAGGTCCATGGTTGGATGCCTTGCACTCTACAGAACATGGGAGCAAAATGATACCATTGCTATCCAAAGAGTTGTTTTATGATTCAGGGAACAAGGAGAGAAAGCAATTTTTTCCCATAAAAGACAAGACAATAATACTAGGGGAACCAAATTCTGAAATGTTACTTTTAACAATTGGCTACAGTTATAAAAGCATGTGTGTCCCCTCCCGCCCCACCAAGTCAGTTACTATTAGAGTCACAATATTTCAATGTAATTTTTAATCTCCCAGTTTCTTAAAAGTAACCAAATTATGGACCTTTTTATTTACTTATTTTCATCTATATCTGTCTATCTAGAATTATCTATCTAGACTCAGGCAGCTATCATAAGGAAGAATTCTGAATAATACATGCACCAGTGCAGTTCGAAATATAGTATCCTGTTGTTTACCTTGTTGTTTTCTCAGTACCTACAAAAAAGGCAAATTGCACAAACCAGCAGAATAAAATTGGGGGGAGGGGGAGGAAGGCAACATAAAAGAAGCAAGCAAGGTGAATTCTGCCATTTTGCTCCTCCTCCTGTTGTAGCATTCTGTGAAATGCTGTAGTGTCCAAACTCTGACCAGCAAGTTTGAAAAAAAGAGATACTCTTTATATTGTTTCACCGAAAACAGAGCTAATTATTTTTCTGTGATAACAGCAATTTGAAAACAGTCCAGTACATTGCTTTGCTGAAATGGGTGTTTTTCAGCCTGTTCTTCTGCATCATCATGTGGCATTAGCATTGACTGTCATGCAAAATATAATTTGGAAGCAAGACTATTTGGTGTACAGGTTGAAAGCATGTCTGAAGAAAATAATCATCCAAATAAAGGATGATGATGAGGCCTCTAATTGTTTGGCTTATTCTTCCCTCCCCCCAGTTTATATTCAGAAGGATGATTGTCAACTAGTGGGAGACAGTAGTCTAGGTAGGACCCAGGGATTAGTGTCATCACAATTACAAAGGGTCCATTCTCCCTCAGTTCCCACATCCTTCTGCATGTGTGGTGCACAGTTGTCTACCAATACTACCTGCCACAGATTATTCATCTGTGACGTTTCAGTGTGCCAAGTGTCGCTTCGGACACACAAGTGTGTCTCTTCATCTCCCAATTATCTTGCCTACTGTAGTTTTGAATAAATAAAAGATGCCTTGTAAATGTGCAGCTGTCATGTTTAGGCAAAGCAGGCTTTGTGTTTCTATCATTAAAGGGCTGAGGTTATTTGACAGAATGGCGAAAATCCTGTTCCTTAGTTACATCTGCAGAAAGCGAAGGGTGGAACTTGCAGGGACTTCTTGCAGTGAATGTACTGTATGAGTCTCTGTTTTGATTTCCAGGCATGCGCCAATGCAATGAGTTGGCACTCATTAAGCCATTAAAATAACCAGCACTTCTTGAATTTTAACACTGAGGATGCAAGGGGAAGGAACATGATATCCCTGTGGACTCCGGTCACCTCTCCAGAGCAAGTCTTAATTAAAATCATTTCTTGGAATATTGTGGGCTGGGCCTCCAAAATAGTGGATATCTTCTTTAAAGAGTATATCAGGAACTTTGACGTGTTACTGCTTCAAAAGATTTGATCCTAGCAATAATTGCTATTGTATGACTATGTGTCATTTGTTCTTAAGGTAACTTCTAGTGAAAAGGGGGGTTGGTGTAAGGGAGGGCTGTGTGTAATGATATCTAACAAGTTACAGGCCTGTGCAATCCATACAGATTCCATCTCTAATATTGCCACTGCTGTAATTCTGAAATTTAATTTCTGTGTTTTATTGTTGATTGATATTTATATTCCACCTCAACAATTGTGAAAGTGTAGTAAGCGGATGTGGGTTGGTTTAGAAGATTATATTGTAAACGTGATGATGATCTACCCATCTGCCTCGATTATACTGACAGGCGACTGTAATGCGAGGATAGGATGAGGTTCTTTTTGCAAGTTGGGACAGGTTGCCATCTGAGGCCAATACCTGCCACCCTCTCCCCTACAGATTGTCAAAGGGTCAGGGCTGTATTTATGCAGGGTTATGCCTTATGCAGATGATTATGTCCCAGACCTGGTCCTCCTAAATGGAACTGTGAAGGGTGACAGGCCAGGAGATTTTACCTTTGTATCAACCAATGGTGCTTCAGCGATAGACTGTGCCATACTCTCACAGGACCTGGTAGGAGCAATAACAGATTTTAAGACTGACAACCACATAGACAGTGATCACTTACTTGTGGTGTTGGAGGTTAACCTGGGGGAAGCTGTAATGTCCTCTGAGAAAGATCCTAAGATCCACTTTAAAATCTGCCTGTAGCCCCAAACAGTTTGACTGGTATCAGCATGATCCTGGGGGTTTTAAATAAACAATTCTTGTTGTCTGTGCCTTGTGTTAATGTTCTGATCTGAATATATTTGTAGCTAGATACAGATGTTGTTTTGATAAATATGTGTATGGATAAATATTTATTAACATTAAATGGAAGCTCTTGGGTCTAAAACAATCAGAAGTGTGCCTCAGAATATAATTTCACACAGGATGGTCTACAAATACCCAAATGCACAGTTAATTCCTGTATAATGGCCAATGCAGGAGATAAGCTTTATGCCATATTCATTAATATTTATATTTATTTTGCCTTCTCTCATATATTTCAAATTAAAATAAGGAGGAAGGTAGCATGCATACACAAATGAAATTGTTTAGGCCATGATTCTAAATGGATTAACCTGCAGTGCTTTCTTCTGAGTAGACATATATAGGGTTGTGTGAGAGAGAGATAAAGAGAGAGACAGAGAGAGAGAAAATGAGGAAAAGGAAGACAGTCAGTCAGTCTGAGCACTTTTCTATATGGGATATATGGGATTTATTGATTTGCAGAGAAGCTATTTTTCTGTCAGATTGTGAAGCTTTTAGCCTGTAAACTTTACTTCCAGCAAAGTGTCAGACAATGTAATCCAGCAAAGCTGGCAGGTTGTCTGCCATTGGAGGAAACTGACAGGTTTTTCTGCCATTTTTCAAGCTCTTTCTGTACTCCAAACTCTCTCTCTCTCTTTACTGTGTGGGAGGACTGATTGCCAGGTAGCTCAATAAATAGGTTGTGAAAATATCACTTAAATGACTTGATATTACAGGTGACTTGAAGAAGTTGTGAAAACAGTGTCAATTAAGGTATCCCTACATGTGTATATGTGTGTGTTTTTGGAGATGGTTTGTGAATGCTTTTGAAAGTTGAAGTGCCTGTCGTTCAAAACGTTACCCAGAAGAAACTTAAGAGTTAAAGTGACTCCATGAAACTGGAATATAATCAATTGCCATGGAGAATCCTTGTCTGAAAAAGAAAACTGGGCAGATGTTGATGCCTTTAACTTGGACAGTGTTGCGTTAATGTGTCCAAGATGGGAAATGATCTAACCACTTGCAGTGAAGTGTGAGTTTCTGCACATTTGAATCAAGGGAATCAGGCTATCATGGGCATGATGTGGGTTAACACATGAAAATGTCAGTTTTCTGGTCAGTTACTACTTTACTACTATACCCTAACAGATCATGCGGTTGCCTTGACAAATCAACTCCCTATTGGCTTATCCCTGGTGGCTCCGGCTGGTAGGAAGTATTGACTAGATTCAAGTATGTGTATGTGTGTGGTGGGTTGTGGGAAGGATACAGCTACATCTTGTTGCTTTAAAATCAGCAACTGAGTGGCAGGTAGGCTACAGCTTCCAGTCGGCTGAATGGGCTGAGATATTGCAAGCTTCAGCTGTAAATCAACATGCAGAAAAGCAAGGTCCACATCTGGCAGCTGAAACAGAAACTTTTTAATAGTATCCAATCTACATTAAAAATTTATTAAAACAGGTTTTTGAATTTTTTTCTCATCTGTTCTTAAAGAATGTTGGCTATAAAAAGCAGTTTTAAAATTTGTTTCATTCTCCTCCCAGTGAGTACAAGGTACCAGTGACATACAACAAATTATTTGTTGTATGTCACTCTGGCCTGAAAACCAGTAAACAAACACCTTTGATAAATACATAAATACAAACTTGATTTTTAATCTAAAACTAGTGTTACTGGAGTGTGTACACTAGAATGGAAAATCTAGTCAGAACATTCTGAAATCTTGCTCTTTACTTTCTGTGATGACAATTAATTGCTTCTTATCACCTAGTGTAAAACAGGGAGAGGAAAACCACAGACAGGTATCAGGAAGATCATAGACAAATAGATAGATGGGGAAAGACATCTATCTATGCATATGATTTTGACAAGCTTATTGTGCTCAGCAGTCCTGTGTGTGTTGAGTAAATGGATTGTCTATGTCAGCCTAGTGTCACTGCTATCAGCCTAGCAGTGTTCGGAAAGTTTTCTTTGAATATAGATCAGCAGTGCAAAATAGTCAAAGATGTACATATCCAGAGAAAATGGCACACTTACCTCCAAGTCAGTGTCGTTATGCCTATCAACAGTCTGGCTGTGATTTGTATTTCCAGATGGGCAAACTTATTATGATGTTCCAGCAAAAACAATCAATGAACTTGTGGTGCCCTGAAGACAAACAGGTATTGTTAGGCAGAAGCACCATTGACTACTATAGATGCTCATCTCTGCATCTGGCGAAGTGGATTCCAGTCCACAAAAGCATATGCCAAATATGAATTGTTAGACTTTACCCTGCCACTAAAATTGTTTGGGTTTGATTGTTGTTGTTGTTGTTGTTGTTGTTGTTTGGTAGGGTGCCTACATATCATC
This sequence comes from Pogona vitticeps, assembly GCF_051106095.1. Classification (NCBI taxonomy): domain Eukaryota; kingdom Metazoa; phylum Chordata; class Lepidosauria; order Squamata; family Agamidae; genus Pogona; species Pogona vitticeps. The sequence goes on along the minus strand of NC_135786.1, from coordinate 66,357,268 downwards.
CTAATCAACATATTGTTTGGCCTCCTTGCAGTCAAGTATAATAAGGGAGTGAGGTTCAGAGGACAGGCACTGTGTGAGCCTGTTCACTGATCATGGCTTTGAATCTAGAGCTCACACAGTTGCAAACAGTCTGATTCCAAGCTATAAAGGAAAGGAAGAGGGACATGGCTTCAGAGGTTGGAAAAGTTCCTTTTGGAACTCCCAGAGGAACTCCCCAGGACCATGGCCACTGGCCAAGTAATTTATCAATGCTCTCCTTGGCTCCTAGTATTGGCATATGGTGGTATCTCAAGGTCTTAGTACCTTGTACCAGAGGAGTGCAAGCAGCCTCCAGGAAAGGCAGGGTTTTGCAGACGGTCTTCATTATGAAGTGGCATAAATTGCCATTTGGAGTTTACTCCCACTGCTTATGCTACTAAATGGCTATGCTTTTACTGTATTCTGAGGATTATATCCTTAGTAGACATGGGCATGAATTAAAAAAAAAATAAATTCCAAAATTCATCAGAATCACTAATTTATCAATTTCTGTTCATCAGAAGTGATGCCCCCTGACAAATACAAATCAATGAATTTTTAGCAATTTTGAGTCGTCAGTTTGATTGGGCTATAAAATGACCCCCAGACACCAAAATCACAGGGAGGTTTCCCTTAACTCTTCTCTATAAGCCCTGCAACTTTGGTTTAATTTGGGTTTTGGACATATGAGTTATAGAACCACAAATAAGGCCCCCCAGGAATGTGTCCCACTCCTGGCACCTAGAGATACCAAAATTGCAGGCAAGCTTCTCCTGACTCTCCTCTACAATTCCTACAAGTTTGGTAGGGACTGGGTTTTGGGAATCCTAGTTATCCACCCAGGACTACTGCAAGCCAGCTGCTAAAGTGCACTTTCCTTGGGGGGGCAACTTTGTGGTTGTATAACTCACAATCTGAAACCCAGTCTTCACCAAAGTTGGGGAGATTATAGAGGACAGTTGGGAAAAGCTTCTCTGTGGTGTCCCTAGGTGCTGGGGGGGGACATGGCCCTCTTTGTGGATGTATAACTTGGACATCCAAAACCCAAACTTCACCAAGCATGCTGGTCTTGTAGAGAAGAATCAGAGAAAGCTTCTCTGTGATTTTGGTGTTTCTATGTACCCGGAGGGCAATTTTATAGGGCTTCAAAGTCACAATGAATCGATGAATAGGAAAAAATTCATATATTCGTGATTTGTGATTCACCTACCTTGGTGAATTATGAATCATGAAAAATTGCCATTTTTTCAATTTGTGCCCATCTCTAATCCTTAGTGTCACTGTAACATCATCTCAGTGAATTGCATGAACGGGAGTAGAAAGATCTTTAGGTGTTCCAAATGGCAAGCAGAGAACAGCTGCATGATTTTTTCCAGATTGCCTTTGACAGAATTCTGCATCAGCTGTTGAAGTTCAAGCAGTACAACCCCTTCCATAACTTGCCTATTTAACTATATTGATCTATTCTTGGATTTTGTTACATTTTTTCCTTATATGTGGTTTGTATTGATTGACATGCTGATCATGTGTAACATTGTGCATACTGGTAAGAGAACATTTCCTACATAAAAGGATGGCCATGTAAGAAATTCAGCTTAAATGAAATGTCCATAGATCCATAGGTTTCAAGTCCAAGTTGATCCAGCTATTCTGCCCCACAGTTTAATTGGAATACAGTTCTAATCTTTTTACTGCCACCACCACTATGTTCAGGGACAATAATATTTGCTCTTAAAATGTGCGAGACTGGCAATAATGTGATTAGTTAAGGTTTGGAGATCGAGCAGTTTGTCTCTTTTCTTTCGTTCTTTCATTTGCTTGTTCATTCATCTTTTTTTCTTCTAAAGGGAGAGATAAGAAAATCCAATTCTCGATGCAATATCAGCCGCAGTCCAATCTTGTGTAGGTGGTATATAAGCTTTCTCCAAACACCAGTGGACAGTTGACTGCTCCCAGTAAACATAACACAATTTAGTGCAATTTTCCACAGTTGACATATGTTGATCAATATAGGACTTAGAATTTAACAAGCATGGAATTTCAATTAAAGTGAATTACTGGAGAGTATAGTCATCACCGTAGCTGAAGAAAGGTGTTTTAGCAAATGAAACAGCTACCACCCTCCCTTTCCTCATGCTGTGCTGCAGCTGGTCTGTGAATTAAAAAGTAAGCTTTAGCTTTCAACTTTCATCAACACTTAAATCTTAAGCAAACCATGTCATTAAGGTAAATTGTTTCTCTTCCCTCTACCCCACCCCCGCCTTCCTCCTGCACTGCATTGTTTTATAGCATAAAGGAGGGATACTCGCTACAAACCCAAGCAAATAGTCCATCCATTAAACACCCAACTGCTGCCCACAACTAATAATTTCTCATTGTTGTAGGGCGGGCCAATTGCAATACAAATATGGCTTCACATAAATTCATGTTTAGAGATGGGCATGAACCACCGATTCGACAGCTTGTGCCAATGTGTGTTTTTGTTTTTGTTTGTTTTTTGGCTGAGCAGGTATTTGGTGCTTCCCAGCCCTGTCTCCTCCAGCGGTTGCCTACTCAGAGACGGTGCCCCAGTTCTGAGTGGGCAACCCTCAGAGTATACAGGGCTAGGAAGTGCTGAACACTTTGTTCTGCCATAAAATGAATGAATCAGCATGACCCACCAAACTGGCAGTTTGTGCCCCTCCCTATTCATGTGCTCAGGGAAATGCTGTTGCTTTTGTGTAGCACTTGATCTATTGATCTGTTGCATGTTGCACACACACCTTCAGCTCTAGACTTGCATCTGTGGAGGGTAGGGAGGTATGTAAAGTCTTCCTTGACTTGTTCTTCCAGGATGCACAGAAAACCTCCAAATTTCTTGGCACAAAAAGATGACGGCAGTTGTGTTATTGGTGATAACATTCTTCAAGAAAGTTTTCACCTTTTTGTGAGTGGTTTATGAGCATATCTATAAAGTGTACAGCACCATAAAATACTTTTGGGGGAAACCTTGATGGATACAGTGTAAAGCAAAGCAAAGAGTGCTGCTTATACAGTATAGCACTTCAAGCACTCTCTGGGTGGTTTGCAACTCAATTTTGCAGGCTACACATTGCACCTCTCAACTAGCTGGGTACTCATTTTACTGGCTTCAGAAGGATGGAAGGCTGAGTGAACCTTGAGCCAGCTACCTAGGATTGAACTCCAGGTTTTGAGCACAGTTTTGGCTTGCAGTACAACAGTTTAACCACTGTGCCACAAGGCTCTTTCAGTATTACATTTAAAAGACAACTAAATGGGTTCTTGATCAAATCCAGCCTGAATTTGCAGGAGAAACCAACATGACTAAATGAAGGCTGTCAAACTGTGGACATGTCAGATGAAATCTGGCACAACTTTTGGAGCATAACTTCATGATGTTATCAGCCATGATCATGGTGCATGGTGTTTCAAGGATCCTTAAGAATCCTTTTCATGCTGGGAGAGCCTTCAGGAGCCATGGAAAAAGGTAAGGAACAATTTAAAGCCAGAAAATCACCACTGCCAGTCCTGGTCCCTGGGTGAGGGAACTCGGAAGCTTTTAATTGCCTCAAAATGGCTGTGACTCAGCTACCACTGATGTTCTCCAAGTTGTTCAACATTGCTCCACCAGCAGAATTTCAGCGATTCTGAGGAGGCAAAATTTGCTGGCTGAAATCTTGTTCTGCAGCTCTTTGTACGAAATGATGATAATGTTATCATTGGGAGCAAATCACTGCTGATTAATGGGAGTGCATATGAATGTTGCATTGTTTTAGTGTTACGTGTATCCCAAAATCACCTTTAATCAGTGTCAAGTTACCTTTGAGAGTTGCGATTTGCTGGTGGTGGTTTTGCTGTCATTGCTGATGCATGCAGATTTTACACAACAGGATTTCAGCCACTGAAAAAGACAATAATACTAGGAAAAGTGAAAGGCAGCAGGAAAAGAGGAAGACAAAACATGAGGTGGATTGGCTCAATGAGAAAAGCATTACTGTTGTTGCCTTCCTTTCTTTATTCAGGGCTATTCACATATATTATGTGTGCTGAATGGGTGATGGGACAGGAGAATCATGATCTGCATCAGCTCTACATATCTAATCCCGTGAAGAATGATTTCTGCCTCACCAATTTCAAGCCCTCCTTTTGAGTGGTGTGGTTGTGCCACCCTCGGGTGTGTGTGTGTGTCAAAGCTTTAGAACTCCTTCTGCAGCGATGACGTAGAGGAGGTCCCTCCCTGTCAGACTACTCCCTCCATTCATTTGGATTAGGTAGCTCATGTTTGTTCTTTTGGCTGAACACGGGGTTCTCCTTCAAATGCACCCTTCCCTCATGCCTTAAGGCAGTGAAAATGGAGAATATTTTGAAATCAACAGAAACAATGTAAGAAACACCAATTTGAAAATGAAGAGTAAACCTTTTGTCTAGATGGGCAGGATAGAAATCCAATAAATAAATTAAAATAAATAAATAAATAAATACAATAAATAAAAAAAGAAATTAAACAGATAGAAAAACCAACCACTGCATGGACAACACCTGAGAAATATTGATGGAAAGCATGATCATAATTCAACATGGCTAAAACTGGGGACCCTTAAGAAAGAAACTGAAGGCTTGATTTTTTGCTGCAAAAGAACAAGCACTCCAAACCAACATGATGAAAGTTGAGATCCACGGAATTAGTGCTAGCAGCAAATGTTGACTCTATCAAGAAAAAGATGAAACTGTTTCACACCTCATCTGTGAATGTCCAAAGATTGCACAAACAGATTACACAGTTAGACATGATAGAGTGGCAAAATTAGTGCACTGGTCATTATGCAAAAAATGTAACTTGCTAGCCTCCAAAAAACCCATGGGAACATCAGGTAGAGAAGGTGTCAGAAAATGAGGAAGTCATGATCTTGTGGGATTTCCAGATCCAAACTGATAGACACCTTGAACATAACACACCAGACATAGTAGTAATAGAATGAAGAAATGTCTGGATCATTGACATTGCAATTCCAGGGGATGCCAGAGCTGAAAATAAAGAATTGGGAAACTAACAAAGTACAGAGACCTGGCAATCAAAACATCTCACCTCTGGAAGAAACTCACTTCAATGGTCTCCGTAGTCATTGGGGCTTTGGGAACAATATCAAGAAATTTCACACAGTACTATAAGCAGATCTCACAAATAATACCACCACAGCTTCAAAGACAGCAGTATAAGGAACAACATGCATATCGTGCCGATATTTAACAGATACTTGTTTCTTTTGGTTAAAGCTTGTTATATAATACCAGTCAACATTTTTATTGACTGTGCCTGGTATTTTTCAGTAATAATCTTAGAACTGCAGAGCTGGATAGTGTGCTGTCAAATTAGACCACTGAGCTGTCCTGCCAGGTTTTCATAATATATTTCCCTCACTTTGGTCTGCTTTCCCCTTTGGGTAAAAAATTGTCCCACCTCACACTCTGTCCAAGATGACAGGAGTTCGTTTATCCTCTCACTTATCTGCTTGTCTGCCTGATTAGAATGGCTTGGACCTTGCATGGTTTCCTGTGCCCAATATTTGTCTGCATGCACATGTGTGTAAGATGACACCCAGAAAAGGAGCCATCCTGGTGTTCAATCATCATGCTGTGTGGAAAAATTGCTTCTCTCCTTCCCACAAACTCTTCATGTGTGTGCACATGCATGTGGGTGCATTCATGTGCATGAATGTGTAAGGAGACTGCACTTCTCAATCTCTGACTACATTACTGCTCCTCTCAGGCTTCCCCCTGTCTCTCCAATAGTCTGTTTAGTCTAGCAGTCCTAGCAAATGCATACGATGCCACATGTGCAAATTGGCAGAAGGCAGTTGGGATTCACGTGCTGCCAAGCTTGTTTCTGGTGCCTTCTGCTCTTTCCTTTACCGTATGAGCAGACACTGTAAATTCAAGTGTGAAGGAACCATGCCTGAGCAATTATCTTCTGTCACAGGAGTTGCAATCTGCATCATTAGCCAGGCATTAATGTTGGCAGAAGAGCAAGACAGGAAGAAGCAGTGTTTAATATAAACACCAGTAAATGGCAACAAGCCTGAGCATGCATTTTAACTCCCTTTGTTTCTTTATCATCTCCTTATTGGGTTGTACTTTGTACAGAGAAATAAAACATGCCATATGATTAAAGGAATGTAATAGATCTCCATTATCTAACTATCTTACATCATGGTTGTAGAATAAGCATCCTGAGGTTCCAGGCATGAAATGCAAAATAGCTGCTAGAGGTGGCGGTTGTTGGAAGCATAGTTTGCTATGTGGATTCTTTTAAGCACAGTGGTTTTGAAAATTTTGAAAGCAGTGTAGAAACTTGTGCATGAAGGTGGAAGTCTGCTGAGTGAACAAACACCATGATCATATTATCTTCAGCTTTTTTTTTGGGGGGGGGGAGAGAATGTGTCTGCCCAAATACTGGTGTTTCATCTGCCACTATATAGTCTTCCTACTGGTATTTCTCTTCTACCACTGGTTAAACTCATCATAGTTGTTTTAAATACATAATTTTTTGGCCTGCAGAGCAGGAAGAGACCCTATGAATCATTGAGTCCAGCCCCTGTCATGGAGTTACAGTGGGGAATTGAACTCCCAACCTCTGGCTCTGAAGCCAGAGACCTAACTTTGGGAGCAACAGTAAACAATGATGTGTGTTGCATTCACACCAGTCTCCCATACTTTTCAGCCATGAAGTTCTCCCCCTGCTGCCTGCACTTCAATTTGTTTCTGTTACTTTTACTGATCAGCTGTAACAATCTGTACTTTTGTTTACTCATTACATAAGCAAAGTATTCTACCTTGCAGCATACTATGTGTTTTATGACTTTCTGGTCTTCTTTATTCATTCACTTCAGTACTTCTTTGTTGGTACACTCTGAGTTCTTTGCAGGCTATGATAAATCCATGTTTCAAATATTTGTATGTTTTTCAAAGTAGCCTCTGTTAAATTCCACAATGCCATACTGTACAGCAGAACTGAGTATACGTAACATTTAATACCATGCATCTACACATGCTGGTTTGTTGCATATTATATTCTTCAACTTATTGAAGTAACTCTGGGGACATCTCTGTTCTGATTTTCATTGCATGACAACAATCTCACCCTTCATTCGGGCAAATTCCAAGGTATTTATATTTGTTTACATGCTTTGCACTTTCATTTTGGGTACATTTCCTGGTTCGCTTGCTTAGTATTACTTAGTATTACTGAGTATTATAATTTGGTTTTCTTAACAGTCATTTTTAAACCTTGTTCATTTTTTCATTAATTTTAATAAGTAACATTTGAAGACCATCTAAATTATCAGCTGGCAATAATGTATCATATGCATACCAGATGTTGTAGATAATATCTCCATTTCAATCAGCAAGTGGTTCTCTAAATATGTTCCCAGAGTGCAATTTGAAATGGAATGGGGAGAGGATACATCCTTGTCACATTGCTCTTTGTATCTCTGTGTACTCTAAATTTTGGCATTCACTGCATCTGATTTTCAGCATTCGTTGCAGCTTTTTGTTGCCACTACAGACTGCAAATTATATAAATTTCATTACCGATAACTCCTGTCAGTTTGTTTTTTAAAATTATATTGTAGACCACCTTGTGTCTCTGTTCTTTAAAGAGAAGGTGGGTTATAAATGAAATAAACAAAGCAAACACACATAGTCATGTTCATGTCACAGCATGACAAAATTATGCTTTCATGCTTCTGAATCAACTTCTGAATTCAGTTTAAGCCCTGCGATAGTTAATGCCAACTGCTATGTAAAGAATTACACAATGAAATACATCTGCCATCTCCAAGAATCTGCTGTTTTCGAGAGAGTCCAGTGTATACTTAGAGACCTGCAGAGGGGAAGCGAGGGTATGTTGTAGAAATTGGAAACAGGAATTGGAGCAAATATTTTGGAATTTCATACAGTAACCTAAGGTGAAAATGTGTTGTGAAATTGTTTCCTCCCAACATTCATTTTTCTGGATATTATTTTAGAGATAGGTCTCATGGCTTGCACCTAACAGAACATGAAAGAGGACACTGTATTAATCTCTGATCTCCACCGCTCCACAGATGCAATGGAATATCTTTTTTAGCTTTTTTTCTCTGTTTTTGAATAACCCAACTTTAAGTTTTCACATTTCAAGTTAAAGATCAAACTGAAAAAACTCATTTGGCATAAGAGAAATTATAGTTTTAATTTGGGCCAAGTCTATGGAAGTAAACATTAGATTCCTGGTTACAATAAGGCTTTGTTATCTCACTTGTGGAATCAGAGGTATGGAATTTGATTCCTCACTGTGCCTTCTGGAAGAAGAGCCAACCTGTGTGGGCTTGGACAAGCTTCATAGCCCCAGGATGCTCCCAGAAAAAGGGAAAGGTAAACTGCTTCTGAGTACTTAGAAAATGCTGGAGAGATTACCGTAAGTCAGAATTGTCTTGACAACATTCAGTTATTATTACAATAGTGAAGTTTAATATTAAAGAAGATCAGTTCTATATGGATTTTTCTATAGTACCATCCTGCCATCTCCCAGCAAAACAAGTGGTGAATTTACTTGAAAATGGTCCTGTATATTAATGAAATGTAGTTTGGCTCCATGAAAACAATTCTCACTGTATTTTCTCATGTGGCTACATTTTAAATAGAGATGACACTCACAGTCCCTCTCATTTTAAATTCTATTTTTGTTTTAAAATTGCAGGAGGTTTAGTTGTTAGCAGGAAAAACAATACAGGGAGCATCTAAATAATACAGACAATTATCCATCCAGGTGTGATAGGTGCACACCATTTTTGATGAAGAGAAGCCTTTCCTAGTAAACTGCAAATGGGAAATGATGTAGGAGGAGGGGAGAAGAAGGGGAGTAGGAGGGAGAGATTAATCCCCCACTTGAAGGAGAAGTGTGTTTGAGACTGACAGATGGGCTGTAAATACTCAAAACCAAGGACAGGAGCTGCAAAGGAGACAGTCTGGTGATTGAAGTGTGATTGTGATGAAGTGAGTATGTTTCCCAGCCAAGGTGACTGTTTTTGTACTGGGTTGGAAGCAGATGAGAAGAACGGGAGAGGACTCGATGCAAGGTTGCTGCACTTCACATCAGTTTAGACTAGGGCCGCATCTTTAGACTTGATAAATGATATCCAGGTCCCAGCGGGGTTCCCCTTGCAGGTCAGATTCACTGCCTGTCTTCTGACTGAGATGTCAGGGAAAGTAAGAGAAAGGAAGCAAAGAGACTATTCCTTGTTAAAATTATTGAGCTGTCTGGAAGTGGTGAGCAAAGTAGCCACGTGACTGGCAGTTAATCACATTGTGGTGAAATGTGACCAGCGCTGATAATGACAACAACCCCAGAGCAATTCAGTCTCAGATGTTCACACCTTCTTGCCCGTGTCCTAAAAGGTTTTGCTTTGTTTTTGCAGAGGGGGGGGGAGCAGCACAATGGCTTGCACAGCCTAGTACGATTAACTCTGTAATGCTTGAAGTGTAACGAACACAAACTATGAATGGGCAGCTCCTTACCCGTGTAGCTTCAAATGTGAAAGGATTGGAACTAAAGGTTCTAAAAGGACAGATGGAAAACTTAACTCAAACCTCTATCCTCACTGGGACTTCATGGGCAGAAAAGTGGTCTGCTGATAGATCAGACCTGTTTATCCTGCTATTTAGAAATCAGTGACTATAATAGGTCTGTCTTTTTAAAAAGTGTATGTATTTAAATATTAAAACCCTCTAAGGGGTGCCATAAGTTGGATGTGACTTGATGGCACAAAGCAGTAATATATATATATTGAGCCATTAAAATGGTTAAAACCAAAATTGAAATTAAAAAAAAATCAGAGTAGGCAGTTAGACATGAAATAATGTAAACCAATGGTTCTTAAAAGTTTTTTTAACCACAGACCCTTTTTAAATATCTTCTGTTGCCCCAGACCACCAAGACTTAACTCAAGATTTAAAACCCTAAAGTATATCAGATATTTAATGTTTCTCATGAAGGGTCTTGTAAGGAAATGGAAGAAAACTGGGAACTGTAGTCATGCAAAAATGGAGTCTGTTAGGTTCTGTATAAGATGAATTTAAAAGAGATGTTCTTCATGAGCTTGTTGTGCAGAGTTGTTTGTCAAAGTCACAAGGTTGGACAGTTCAAAAGACCGAGTTAAGACATCTGGAGCATGAGAACTTTGGACGGTGATCAGAGTGATCTGAGTTACACCCACTTGGACTTAACTGGTTGACAGCTTGAAAGTGTAATGAAGAAGGAGGTCCTAAAGATATGTAAAATGAGAGGGTTTGAGTATGTAAAGAACTTGGTTCAATGAATGTTGTGGAATGTGAGAAACAGAGGCTTATTTTTCTTTCCTAGAAGAAGGGGGGAGGGGAATAGCCCAGCTTCTAGATGCCAACATGTAGGGACATAGAGCAAAGATGATTACTTGGCTGTTTGTATTTTAATTAGAAATTGTACGTTTATTTAAACATTGTAATGGATGGATATGCTCAATGCTTATGCTTTGAAGCTACAACTGTATGCTAATGAATCAATTTTATTTTCTTAATAAAACAAATATAATTCTTCAACTAGTCTTTTGCTACAGCAGGGCTATATCTAAATCCAGGAGAAATTTAGAAGAAAGAAAGGTAATAGTTGCCACTGTAAGCTATTTTGCAAGGCTGGTGTGCATTCTAAGGAAGCACATAGTCTGTGGTTTATTGCTTTGGAAGCAATCAAAGGTTACTTTTAAGATTCAGACTTGTCTATGGGGCTTACTATGCACTTCTGAGGCCTAGAGGACCTACCTCAAGAAATAAAGGTGGTAGTTTTGCACCCAGAGGAACTCCCTGACCGCGATCATTGTCTCATTACTGTGGTAGCTCAGTTTATGAACACCTTGGTTAATATATTTTTTTTTCACAGTACAAAGCAAGTTTCACCAGGATGTATTGTGCCTGGAGGTTTATAGCACCGCCCCTGTTCCTATGGCAATCCGTGTTTCGATTTATGAATTTTTTACATTATGTAACATCCCAGAGAACACGTTAAATTAGTAAACTGAGATACGCCTGTATTAAGTTGTCTGGGCTTGGTGAGGAAATTCTTTCTTTCTTTCTTTCTTTCTTTCTTTCTTTCTTTCTTTCTTTCTTTCTTTCTTTCTTTCTTTCTTTCTTTCTTTCTTTCTTTCTTTCTTTCTTTCTTTCTTTCTTTCTTTCTTTCTTTCTTTCTTTCTCTCTCTCTCTCTCTCTCTCTCTCTCTCTCTCTCTCTTTCTCTCTTTCTCTCTCTTCCTTCCTTGCTTGCTTGCAAAATATCATAACATTTCTTCAAGCCTTCACAGACCCCATGTAAGGACAACTGCAGCCCCCCCCCCCCGGGTGTCCATGGACCACAGGAGAACCTATGATACAGACTCATATTAATAGAAGAATGTGAAAGCATGCAAATAATGATTTAGTTCAACTTGATATGGAAAATGTAAACACACTAGAAGAAAGAGGCACAGTGGTGATTTTATCAATTCCTGTGACACTCAGGCTGCAACTACATGTCCAATAAAACTGGGTAGAATGCAAAGGGACTTCCATCACTTCACATGATGTAAACCCATTGTGCACTATTTTAAAGCTCTGTAGGGTTTCCTTTGTCATTGTCTGCATGAGAAAGACCTGCCTTCTCCGCAGGGCTTTCATGTTTGGCAGGTAGCTGAATGGTGTCAGGTGAGGAGCACTATGGCAGCAGTAGTGGCAGTGTAAGCAGAAGGGGCATTTTTGATGGCTGGGATATTACCACTACTGCTGTTGCTGCCAGCAGTCCTCTTCAGCTGCTCCTGCTGCCATGCACCCACCAGACAAGCAAGTCCTTCAGAAGAGGAAGTGTAACAGAGCCCTCATCAATTCCAGATGCAGCAAAAGCAAAGCCACTGGAGCTAAACCTCTGGGCAAGAAGAATGTCAAGGGTAGGTCAGTGTTGGAGGCTTCCTGGCTACCCCCCCAGTACTGGCTGGCTTGTATTGTTTTTGCTAGAGGGTGGAGGGGACAGTCAGTGGCTCCAATGTTGCTACATTAAAACAGGGCATATGCCTAGAGCCGTTTTACTCTGGTCTGGAGATAACCTACAGTAAAAAGATTGTTGCAAGTGATGTGGAGGCCCTGCCCATATAGGGCAGTCCGAAGACACTTCATGACCCAAGACAGATGGTAACATGTTGCTCCACCATTACCCAAGTCCAGCCAAAATTATTTTGGCATTGGGAGCAGAAAGTCCCACAAGCACTTCTGCTTAGCTCTGGTCAAAAATGGTATCCATGGTAGTAAAATAGAACGTGTTGCCTTTTCATCATACCAGAAATCTATTACTCAAGGCTGCTACCTCACTTTGCTTAGTTGTTGGGCTGGCCTTCCCTGCCTCCTCACAGATTGTTGAGGAGCTTAGTGCTTAAACTCTATCACAGCCACTATCAATTGGGGGGGGCATATGGCACATCTAAAGGGGGCCACAGACTAGAAACAGTTCTTCACACACCGCCTTATAAGGTTCATTATGCAATCCTAGTTCAGCCTATATTTCTTTCATATTGTGTTTATGGCCATGGACAAAAAAAGACTGAGAATGGCTGTTCTAGCACATTTTAGGAGCATAGAGGAAAATCAGAAAAAAAAGTCCCCAGTCCACTCTTGGAATTATGTAGGGGTGAATTTAGCCCTACTCTAGCACTGCTTATCATATCCATTCACCTTGTGCTAGCCTCACCTCCTACTTCATCATGGTTTTCTTCATATGGAAAATGACAAGTGTGAAGACGAGAGGTTCCTGTTTGTGTCGGAATTCTCTGCAGAAGCAGGAATGCTAAGAAGTTAAGCACTTGTATACATGGGAAGCCTCCAGGCAAATGAGAAATTCTTCTTCACATAGGGGTAGGGCAAGATAGTCCCCAGTTTGCATGTTGGGCACAGCATGATAAGCAATGCATAAATAAGGGCATAATCTTTGCTAGACCCAGATTTATGAAAAATCTTGTTTATAGGTACATCATATATAAACTGAAATGTGAGGTGTGGTCGCCTGCTCTGTTCTCTGGCCTTGTGTGGATTTAAGTTTTTTTCTAGGAATTTCACAAGCTCTCTTTGCAACCATGGCCCAGCAAGTACTCACTGTAGTCATTTGCATAATTTAGTGGCCTGTGTCGAACTTTTGATACCTTGGTAGTTTTTCTTCCACTTCCCCTAGCCAACTAAGTCCACCTACTCCCAATCATAACTGAGCACAGGAAGGTGTAGCTTTAAAATGGAAAAAGGGATAATTGTATAAGACGGTGTCCCATTTGCCATGTTCATGATTCTGCGTTAGACTCAGCAGTGCAACCTGCCTTCTCCCCCACTGACTTTTATTCCCCTCCTGTTCCAACTCAAAATGGCACTTCAGTTCAGTTTGCTTATGCTTCTTCCTTTCTCTTGATTGCTTTTTGCACTTTCTTTATTTGTCCATATTGGCTCGCTTTGCCACAAAGCGTATTTATTGCTAGCTAGCACACATAAATGCTCAGACATACATTCAATTACCTTTGAACAATTTCCATTTACTTTCTATTTTTTGCTCTTTTCCTGTTCAATCTCATCCCAGCTCCTACATTCTCCCAAGTGTGTTCAACTGACATGCACTCTTCATCTAGTTCTCCTTTAATTAAGGACTCACACTAAATTCTGGTCAGTGGGATTCAGATGCTTACCTGTTGCCTATACCTCTTCTGCTAGAGCTCTAATTTTACCTACAAAGGAAGAGGTGTTGTGAGCCCCCTCGCTGGGTATTTTCAAAAAGCAATTAAAAACATTGATGTTTCGGCAGGCCTTCCCTCCTAGTTAATTCCTGATCCCCTCCTCTTTTCTTTCCTAATGTTTAACCCAATTGTTGAAAGTTTTCTTTTATGTAATTCTGTTGTTTTTATTGTTGTATCCTGTGTTGTAAGCCGCCTAGAGTGGTCTATCAACTAGATAGGCAGGATATAAATAAATAAATAAATAAATAAATAAATAAATAAATAAATAAATAAATAAATAAATAAAAATAATAATAATAATAATAATAATAATAATAATAATAATAATAATAATAATAATAATAATAATAATAATAAAAATAATAATAATAATAATAATAATAATAATAATAATAATAATAATAATAATAATAATAATAATAATAATAATAATAAGTATTCCTTGAATGTTCCCATTCATATCATTGCATTCAAGTCAATGTGGCACTTCTCTCCCCCCCCCATAAATAGTCTTGCTGAATTTGGGTTTTATATGCTACACTACCCATTACAGACTGTGCGTTAAAAACAACCCTTGTAATATTAACCCCAGCGGTCATGCTGGCTAACAGATCCTAGTAACTACAGTCCAAAAAATAACTTTCGTAACCTTTGAGAAATTGTTGACATGGATCCCCAGAAACTATCTTGCCCACATGTGTTCTCCTTAATAAGAGAAAGCTGTTGAACTACCCCGCTAAACCTCAAGTTCTGTATTATTGTTCAATACTTGCTTCTGCTAAGTTGCACCATTTCTCATCTTAGGTCCCAGTTCACACATTCTGACCTCAAAGTGTCTTGCTAGGAGGATATTCAGTGAGTGAAAAAAATCTGGAAGGAATTGATGATTTTAAAAAATGTAACTGGCCAGGAAGTTATATCTCTGTGGATTTCAAACAAATATTACCAAACGTTAGGAAGTCTGATATTTTGGGATGTAAGAATATAAAACAGAGGGGGAATTGGGTCATTGGTTTGCTCAGCACAGTGCTATCTATCTAGTGTAAATGAAAGAGTGCTTCTCTGTTTCTCTAGGAAAGTTGCACAACTTGTGATTTACAAAGTTGAATGGAACTCATATTTTATATGAAACTCTTGTTGCTTTGTAGTTCCAGGCAAGGGGAAGGGATTTATTGAAGCCACTCAGGCTACTTCAGTTTGGTGGATTCTGCACAGATTATTTAGTTCACTCTCAAATAGAAATGTGGGCGGCATTCTCTTTGGTAACAACACTGTGATGTATGCAGTGGGTTGTGATAAACCCTCTCCTCTTTTTTCCCCCCTTTTCTTGTGATTTTTGAAAAATGCACCAAAGTGACACAACACTATTTCAGATATAAGGGAATATGCATGCAGTTGATGTGTTGCTGTAACGCTATGGCACTTACTAAATTAACCAAAAAAAAAAAAGGGAAGTCACTACAGCCCATGAAATGACAGCCATGATGAAAGGTGGGGAAAGAGGCAGGGGCATCAGTAATTGAAAGGGGGTGAAATTTGAGTGATCTGATGTGCTGTCTAGATACTTCTCACAGGAGAAAAATATCTCACATGTGAATGGAAGGATCATTCAAATGTGAGATAGATTGCACTGAAGATAAGAGCCTTTCATATACAACCTGGATTACTTTAAATTCCCTCATCCAATGATGCCTTTAGTATACACTTTATAAATTAGCTTGCTCTTGTTTTCTGACTGGTAATCAGGTGATGAACACAAGCTTCATTTGAAAGTTGGATTATGCTTTGAAAGAAGTGCAAAGGGCTGGATGGAAAATAAACTAACAGGAAATGCACATTTCTTTTAAGGTGTAATTCGATGCTAAACCATATATTTGACAGCCTCCGTCTTTTTCTCTCAAGAAATTTCTATAATAAACATCTTCCACACCAATCTAGGTAGTCTCCCAAGCACCAGCTTCTGTAGAGGCTAACAGATGCTGTGTGAATGAGGCTATAGGCTCTCATTGAGATGCAGTATGTGATGTTTGGCCCTGAAACAGTTATTTGACTGTCTGTAATCCACAAAATGGTTCCTCATTCTAAATGAATCTTAGAAGACACTATAGATAACCAAAGGAAAGAGATAACAAAAGTTGCAAAGGAAATAATAGTCACAAGAGTAGTTTTCTCCCTTCTAATCCTGACCTTCCCTTGCAGAAAATTAAAGTTTTCTTACTCCTGTTTTAGAGCAAGAGTCTCAGCCTCTTAAATTATTTTCAACTCCCTAGTAAACCTTAAATCTTCTAAAAAGATGGCTTGTTTTAATTGAAAAATTTCAATCAATCTACACCCTCTCCCCATCCTGAGTAGCTCCACGAGCAGTAAATAATCTTGGCAAAGCTTTCTGTAATAAAGAAATAAATAATTCTGAATCTGCTGTATCCTACTTGATCTCCAGGTTTTAAATCATGGTGGTTTGTACTGAGCTCAGCCAAAATACTAAACACACTGGAGCGTGACTTTTACTTAGGGACTGCAAGTCTCTCTCTCTCTTTTTTTTGGGGGGGGGGGAGGTTTCTTTTGTTTTGTAAGATACAACCTTAGAAACTGTCATTCTTTTTCCTTGAGAGACTTTATCACAATAAAGCTGGCTGGCTCCTTGCAAGCAAATTGGTTTGCATTCTGCTTCACTTACTCTTAGATTTCTGGTGAGGAAAGGGCTGTAGACAGAGGAAAGGCTGGTCCATAGAGCAGATAGCCAGGGAAGGTGCTGAACAGGCTTCCCTAGAGGTTTCTAAAGAGACACGGAAGGTCATCAATTAGATATGGCACACTCTTGAGAGTCCTGATTTGTCAGGGGATTAAACTGAGTAAACTGAAAGATTCATTCCAATGTTGTGATTCTGTGACAAAAAAAAAAAAAATCCCAGCAGTTAGAGAGTGTGGATATGGAAAGAGACTTCAGACTGCCTGGTACTGCCTGGTACTGTACTGTGCAGACTGTTTTGTGTGTGTGTGTGTGTGTGGCTTAAAAAAAATATTTTTTTATTTTTGACTTTCTTCTTTAAAACAGAGAGACTGCCTGTTCTGGATGAGTACACTGTATTTACTGTACTGTACAGGGTTTTTTACAGCTTGGAGGGGTATGGCTAGATGGGGGTTATGTTTCTGTGCTCTGATGGGTCTTGAAGTGTAGATTTTAGTTTTTAAATGTGTATGGTAAAAATGTGGCTGTAAAGTCTGTTTTAAAATCAGAAAATATTCTGTGAGGGGTTGTGGTGGTTGTAGATGCAGGCAGCCAGGCAGGCAGGCAGGCAGGCAGGCTTTAAAATGGAGTTCAGACTCAAGTCTTCCCCCGCCCCCCGCTCTCTTTTTGTGATGAGGAGTTCTGTGCTGGAATAATGCTTGCTGGATTCTGTGGCTTTTTTAAAAGGTGTTCTGTTTAGTAGGTGTTCCTTCCCTCCTTTCCTGCCCTTTTTTTAAGCTAAAAGGTGCTTGGTTTTGTTTAAAAGGTGCTTGTTTTTAAAGGTATTCTGTTTAGAAGGTGTTCCCTCCCTCCTCCTTCCTTTCCTGCCCTTTTTTGACCTAAGTTCATTTTAGGTCAAAAGAAGAAAAATTCTCCTCCTAGTGGTAGAGTGCGGATACGAAGCATACGAATGGCGCCTCTACATAAGAACCAAAAACAGCTGGAACGGATTAATCAGTTTTCAATGCATTCCTATGGGAAATTTTGCTTCTACTTACGAATGTTTCAACTAACGAACATCTTCTGGGATGGATTAAGTCTGTAAGTAGAGGTTCCACTGTATTTGAACCTTGCCACCATTTCTAGGGACTGTGTTGTGGTTGCAAAGAGACTTGTTTCTTCTCTGTTCAAGATCTATTGGGAACCCAGCTCCATACAAAAAGTACCATCTTTATCTCTGTTTATGAAACATGTGAGGAGGAGAAGCACAAGTTCCATCTTTCCATAGAGTGGGTCCATTTGCTTTCATCATATGGACAGCAGTTTCCTGAAGGCGACTGTTTTTTTCTGTGTTTGGAGGCTCCCTACAAAATTTAGATCATTGGAAGAATGGTGTTCAGAATCACATGGAAAACTTCCACATATTGAGGAGTTCTCCTTTCCATTTTTGGTCAACTTGCATTTTTGGACTTCAGTTCCCAAAATCCTCCAGCCAGTTGCCCCATAGTAGTAGTATTCTGACACCTGATCAGCCTATGATAAACATCCTTCCTGCATTGAATTTTACAATGGATAAATAAAGTGCCTTCACATTACAACATTTTTAAACACAGAGACACACACATGACCTATTCTGTGAGTGATAAGCATACTTTTATAGACTATAATTTTAAGAGGGAGAAAAGTCCTCTTCCTGACAAACACCTCAGTTTCTATAATGGAGTAAAGTGACTTTCCAACAAAGCTGGCATTTTTAATAGAGCAGCAGTGTCTCATGCTTGCTCTTTCCTTCTCTGCATGCATCCCCCTCCCTTTTTTCCCTCTCCTCTCTTTTCATAATTTAACTGCTTGCATAAAACAAAGCAGCACACAGGTCTATCAAATGGTACCTCCAGCCTTGAAGGTCATAGTTCTTAATCCTCTTAGGGGATAGACTTGGATGAGTTCCATAAACTAATAACCCAGCCAATAGCATTTTAGCTTGATGGGGTTGCTGTCCTCCAGATGAAACATAAAAGTTAAGATCCAATCCATTTGATAGACCCCCACAGGACTTATCAAATATTGAATGGAGCTGCTAACTGGTTTTGCCCTTGTCAAATCCTTATCTCCATGGAAGCCTCACTTAGCATGGCACAGAAATGACACAACAGATCTTATGAAAATGAGATTGTGGGTTTGAAAGGAGTCTAATTATTTCCAGTAATTGCCATTGCTTTGCAAGACGGGGGATGGAAAGTCAACCCATGGTGTTAAAAACCAGAATGACCCTGCATTTTAAAAAGCAAAACAAGCTGAGGGATGGAACATAATGCCACTGGTCGCTGCAGCGGTGACATTACTAAATGATCAGTGAGCTATTAAAGCTACAGTGCTTAGTATCTCCCCTAAAGACTCGTAGAACTAACAGGTTTCCAAACTGAGGCTTTTATTGCCGCAAGAAGGCTCTGTGTGCAGTTCCTGAAGCTGCGATTACAGGGAATGGTTGTGAACAGAATGATACTAAATAGTAGCCACAAATCTTTTTGAGTGAAATCTGGCAATGGATGACTCCCCTTAGTCTTTCAGTATGACAGCAAAGGGTACTATAGAAATGGAAAGAATATGATATAAGCCAAAATGAGTAAGAGGTTTTGGGGGTTGGCTTTGATCTAAATAAGAATCAAGATTTTATATGCTCTCATCTGACCCTTTGGGATGGGAGAAAATGGGCGGTTGATAGCTTTATAGGAAAAGGATATCATTCCCCAGAGCGGCAAGGTCTATTCCTTTCTGCCATATTCCTTCCGGAGCAGTAGTCACTACTTGTTCTTTCACAGGAAATCTCTCACCATTTTTTTATTAGCCAGGAAAAAGAATGGAGTGGAACACTTAGTTGGAAGGTTAAGCCAATAAGCATTATGAGAATTGACATGGCCATAGGAACCCAAGTGTTCCATGAATGAATGTGTGGAGGGAAGGAGTTCTAGAAAGCATCACAGAAAAGTAAAAATAAAACTTAGAACAGCAGCCTGTGTTTAGGCAAGTTGTACCCAACCTTTAGCTCTCTATATTCTTTAGACTTTGCCTCCCAGAAGGTCCACCCCACCCCCCAGTTTCTGGAAGCTGAGATCCAAAACATCTGTAGGGCCAATGTTTGAAAACTACCAGTTGTTATATTAAGAGCTGCACTGTGTTAGATTTTTGTTTCCATTTTCCAGTTGAATCCCCAATGGCATCATTTTATAAAGACCACAGCCACAAATGCTACATGGTATTGGTGCACAAAATTGAAAAGAAATCAATGAAGCAGAAAGAAGAAGGACTGATGCCTTCAGGAAAGCTGCTATCATATTATCCATTCCAGCTTTTTTTTTCTTCAGGGGGAGCAAAAATACACATGCCTGCCTCTTTTCTCCCAAAGGGGAAAAAGCAATTGGAAAAGAAAAGAAAGAATTCTTCTCCTGCAAGGAAAGGGAAGAATTCCCTTTCTCTGTATTCTAGCTGAATGGTAGTGCTGATATGTTTTTATGCAGCAGATCAAGAATATACAAGGCAGTTCTAAAAAAAATGGGAGAAGCCCAACCTGCCTCCTGAAATCTATAACTTTGAATCTTATCTTCAGAGTCCAGCAGATAATGTGCTCTTGCTTTGTGCCGGGGAAGTTTTGGGCAAAGAGTTTTTGAGTTACTGTTTTTAAAAGGCAAATCTGTTTTACCTTCTGTGTAAAAATAGATGACCCTAAATGTCTCCTAATTTAAAATAACTCATACTAATCTTGCTTCTTTTAAAAGAGAATGGTTGGGCCCACCTTTTTTTTATTTGGAAAGTATCCAGGCTGCAGGGGCTGAAATACTGATATCCAAAAAAGGCCTTTCAAAGGGGGAAAACAGTGGCTGTTATAAACTGAGCAGAGTGTTGCAAATACATTGTTACATTTTGTGGGATGGGCTGGGAGATGTTTGGAAGGCAATGAAAGGTCACAAACAGTCAAAAGTCAAGTGTTTCTTTTTTTGAAGAGTAAAAAAACTGGCTTGCTTTAAAGGAAGCACAGTGGTGCCTCGCATTACGACGTTAATTTGTTCCAGCGAAACCGCTGTAGAACGAAAACGTTGTAATGCGAAATTAAAAAGCCCATAGAAATGCATTAAAACCCGATTAATGCGTTCCTATGCATCACGAAGACAGATCTCCTTATAAACTGAGCAGAGTGTTGCAAAGTAAATACATTGTTACATTTTGTGGGATGGGCTGGGAGATGTTTGGAAGGCAATGAAAGGTCACAAACAGTCAAAAGTCAAGTGTTTCTTTTTTGAAGAGTAAAAAAACTGGCTTGCTTTAAAGGACGTACAGTGGTGCCTTGCATTTCAACATTAATTCGTTCCAGCGAAATCGCTGTAGAACGAAAACGTAATGTGAAATTAAAAAGCCCATAGAAACGCATTAAAACCCGATTAATGTGTTCCTATGGGCTTGAGACTCACCGTCCAGTGAAGATCCTCCATAGCGTGGCCATTTTCGCTACCCGTGCAGTGAGGAATCCATCCCAGAAAAGAGCAGGGAGCCATTTTTTTTACCCGGCGGCAATTTTGAAACCGCCAATCAGCTGGCTGAAAATCGTCGTTTTGCGAGAATCGGTTCCTGAAGCAGGGAACCAATCATCGCAAAGTGAAATTCCCCCATTGAAGCCATCGTAAAGCGATCACTTTTGTGATCGCAAAAAGTTTGTCGTAATGCAATTTTGTTGTTAAATGGGGTGTTCGTCTTGCAAGGCACCACTGTAATAGAGTCATTATGCTGCTATTAATTTCCTGAGGTCTTGCAAACTAACAGCTGTTGCTTCCTTTATTGGGACAATCTGTCTCATGTTCAGTCTTCTTTTCATCCTACTGCCCCCTCTTTCCCCAGCAATATTGCCTTTTCTGGTCAGTTCTGTATTTTCATTATATGTGCATGTGGGATAGCCTCAGTTTACTCCTTTTTTGCACTAGTGAGAGTTTAGGCTTGATTCACCATCTACTTTTCCATCTTTCTGGCTTTCTGCAGTATCTGTAAGGCTCTCTTCCAACACCACATTTGAAATAAACTGATTTCCCCCCTTGTCATTCTTCACTGTCTCTCCCTTCCCATATTATAGATGATTTTGACCTTGGCTTCCAATGACAATCTTTGTTCAGTTCAAGCCCTCCCTTTTTTATTTTAATTTCAACAGGTGAGGGAACATCTTTTGGAAAATATGCACACAACATTAGATAGAACTTTTGGTCCAATATAGCTT
Organism: Pogona vitticeps; assembly: GCF_051106095.1. Lineage (NCBI taxonomy): Eukaryota > Metazoa > Chordata > Lepidosauria > Squamata > Agamidae > Pogona > Pogona vitticeps. The sequence goes on along the minus strand of NC_135786.1, from coordinate 66,335,522 downwards.
TTCTTCCTCAGCTTGCCTAACTCAAAGAAAGGGATTAGATATTGGAATATATCTTTCTACTCCACATCCTGTGGAGTAGGTATGGTGACATTAGTTTACGTGAGAGATTAAGCAGTGTGCATGTTTCCCTCTTTTATGTGCTTCGTTTACTTGCACCTTTACTGTACCATTTTATTATGTCCAAAACAGACCTTCAGAATATTTTGGCACATTATTATGTTCTTGCTTCTGTTCTCTTCCAGCAACCATAGTATGTGCTCATCTTCTGAGATCCTCTAGCACTGGATAATTCTATATGAGGGAAGTTTCCGTTGGAATTTGTGTGTAGTGTATGAATACTTAAATTTCTGTTTTAAAAATCCAGGAAATTCAATTCTTCCCTCTAAAAAAACCCCTCAATTTTATGAATGTGGGATATCGTGTTTCTGTAATCATGATTCAAAATGCTGGAAATGGCCCATTATTGTTGTACAATATTGTTCTCACTTTGCCAGCAGAAAGAAGGATGCCAAGCATCATATAGCAAAGGGCAGCCTGAATGTAAACAAAACCAATGGCAGTCAAGATGGTCTACAGCAGGGGTCCCCAACCCCCGGTCTGCGGCCCTGTGCTGGTCCATGGCCATGGCAGGACTGGGTCACGAAGACAGATCTCCTGCCTCCCCTGCATGCACTCCCTCACCCACCCCACCCCACCCACACGCATGGCCTGCCACCAGCACACATGGGTGCCCCGCCCCTCTGTGAGCACACCCCGCCCCTTCACACATGCATGTGAGCACGTTTGCTCCTCCGAGTGTGCACATGAGTGTGCCCCATGCCTCTGTGAGTGCACTCAACCCACCCATGAGCATGGGGGTGCCCCTCATAAACAGTCCTCCCCCTACCGGTCCACAACTCAGAAAAGGTTGGGGGCCACTGGTCTACAGGATACTGTCTTACTCACTACCGTTCACACTTGTGAAAGAATGGCCCTGACTGTTGCCTTATGTTTTACTGAGAAGTGATGAACTGAAGAAAAAAGGAGTCCACTTCTGGTGTTTTTGTTTGTTTGTTTGATGTCTCCTTGTGAATGGTGGTGAATATCTTCTAATTAAATCTGAAACATTACCAAGAGTGAAGCAAGAGTATACCTATATGGAAACAGAATATGATTTGTAAACTGGATAATGAGAATAGTAATGGTAATGATAATGATAGTAATGTTGACAGCACTAGCAGTAGTAGGAAAAAGACTAATCAATTTGTCAAAAAAGAAGCAAATGTAGGACTAGCCAAGATTTCATGGAAGTATGAAGAAGTTTTTGAGTTCCTCAGAATTCTTCATGAAACTGTGTGACAGGTAAAAGTAGAAGGAAGGGGAGAAAGCTTGTATGATATCAATGCCACCAAGCTTATACCAAGAACTGGTACTTAAAATAGAGTGCTGGAGGAGTTGTGCAGACTTAATTAAACTGTAAAGTAATAAAACACCGCAATCTATAATGAAATACTGATATACCAATAGCAATTGTGACAGCACTCCTCCATTTTGCTCTAAAGACTTCACACTATATCAACCCAGTATTTTCTAAATTCAGTGGCATGATAGAAAGAAATAGAGAGGAAATCGCACTGTGAAGAAATCTGATCTAAACAACATAGGCCTATACTTCAGCTTGGTAAATTATAGAACTGCATGTTTGATGAACATACAGTTCCCTGCACAAATATTCTAAGAAATAAACCACCTTTCAACAGCATTGTTAACAATTTCAGGTGGTTAGAAAAGACAAGTGGGCACATCTAATATTGGTAATGATTAGAGGTGGAATGACTATTTGCTAAATTCTTCATTCTCATCAGCATAGGCTGTCGACATGACAAGACGGCACCACAAGGAATTTTTAAGCCCTTCAGAATTTCTTGCTTCTGGCTAAGAGCTTGGGGATGCCATCTCCTCTCCTTGGGACCTCTGCTACAGGTCCCACTGAGTTAAAGGGCATTTCCCTAATGCTTTTTAACATCTACAAGAAGCCACGGGGGTGGGGGGGAAGGCAGATATTTGGGGTTTGCTGTCATCAGTATGCTGATGACATTCAGCCCTGTTTCTCTTATGCTTCTTCTGCAGGTGATGCTGTACAGATCTTTGAGCACTACCTAACATCAATAATAAACTGGGCAAGGGCCAATAAACAGAAACTGAATCCATATAAGATGGACATTCAATTATTAGGAGGCTTGTCAGACCAGTTAGAGGAAAACGCATCTGGCCTTGATAGATTTACACTCCCCCTGAAGGATCAGGCCTACAACTTATGAGTACTCCTGGACTTGGCACTCTCTACAAAGGACCGAATCTCAGCCATGGCCAGGGGTGCCTTTTGTCAGTGGTTCACACATTGGTAATCTCAAAAATAGACTATTGTAATTCTCTCTGTGTAGAGCTGCCTTGAAAATAGTATGGCCAAACTGATTTCTGGGACTAGTAAATTCAGTAATACATATCTCAAGTCTTGGCGTACCTCCAGTGGCTCCTTCTCAGTTTCTGTGTTCAATTCAAGTTGTTGATTATGACCTATAAAGCCCTTAATAGTTTAAATCTCAATTAGAGACGAGGACGAATCGCCATTTTGGCAATTCATCCTGCTTTGTGATCTGTCAAAGTTGACAAATCATGAAGCACGAAGCTTCCCCCATTAACCAATGAAACATGAATTTATTTGTCGATTTGTAAGGTTGTCTAAAAAAAAATCCCAACTAATTAAGAACTTGTCATCCTTGGGACTCCCCCCATCTAGCAAAAATCTTTGGCTCCAGACGTCTCTTGAACCAATGAAGGATGAAAAATAAGAAAATTCGTGTTTCTTCACAAAATATATATACCATCTAGAATCTGAAGATAAAATAAATCCATCAATGAGACCAGAATTGTTGAGGGAAAATGTAATTCCTGTAGACACATCAGAAGGATAAGAAAATGTGCTGGATACAAAGACTAACAATTTCCTATTTTAAAAAGTGTAATCATAGAAAGAACAATAAGTTCCTTGGGTAGAATAAATGCATCAATGAGACTTCCGAAGAGTTGAGGGACAATGAAATACCTGTAGGCACATCAGAAGGATAAGAAAATGTACTTGGATACAAGGACTAACAATATCTTTTTTTATAAAAGTGTAATCATAGAAAGAACATTGAGTTCCATGGGTAGGTTTGTCTCTCTGTGTATTATTTATTTATTTATTTATTTATTTATTTATTTATTTATTTATTTATTTATTTATTTATTTATTTATTTATGCATCTTTTCCTTTCTGGTTCCTGTTGGTCACTCGGAGTTAGAGGTACCATCCCTATAAAATCCAGTTAGAGAAAAGGAAAAAGTCCAGTATAATGTAAACAGGAAGTGCAGCAGATAAAGTAGACACAGTAGACATAGTAGATCAGAACATCTATCCAGTAAAACAAAATCACCTAAACAATAAGGGCTTGGCCATACGGTGGAATGACATACATCAATAGGCCTTTCAAACCTTCTGGGATAAGGAATTGCACTGTTTAAATGAGCTTGTTACACACCTCACTCAGTGACTGTCCCTGAAGCAATAATTCTTAGAGCAAAGGTGACTGAGATTTGTATCTGCACCTTGACTATCCTTGGCAGGATACTGCTGGCAGTCTGAGAATATTTTATTTTCTGTCTTCTTCTTCTTCTTCTTCTTCTTCTTCTTCTTCTTCTTCTTCTTCTTCTTCTTCTTCTTCTTCTTCTTCTTCTTCTTCTTCTTCTTCTTCTTCTTCTTCTTCTTCTTCTTCTTCTTCTTCTTCTTCTTCTTCTTCTTCTTCTTCTTCTTTAATTCACAGACTTACTCATTCTGTTGCTTGACCAGCAATAAATAAGTATAGCCAATGGTCTCTACTAATTTCCGTGCCCTATCTTAGCTCCAACCTGCTTTCTGTTCCATCTTGTGGTATCCTTCATACCCACTTCTGTCTTCAAGTGTCCCCTCCATGGCCTGTGTTAATTGAATCTGACCCTGTAATGGGTGCCAGTGTCTTGATTAATGACTACTGCCAGTTATGCCTGAACGAGTTGGAACAGATCCGAAAACAGATGGTTGTATGCTGGCTAACAGTACTGTGAAAACATTGTGCTTGCACCTCTTAATAGAAACCAGGGCTAGACATACCTTCCATTAACTGATCTGTCTCATTTCTGAATGCTAGACAAAGCAGTCATGAAAAACAGTATTGATTATGGCCTGACGTCAAACTTTGCTTAAAGTGAATCCTGTCTTTTTGTTTCCAATTAACCTACCCCAGTTTTAAATGAAAGTTCACTTATCTTCAAGAGCTCAGCCTTTATTGCCACACGGTAAATAAGACAGTAAATCTCAACTGTGACAGTTGGGAGTCCAAGGTGGTCATTTGATGACTTTTTTTTTCTGTGCGTGGAAATAATGGCCAAAAAACCCTACACATAAAATACCATGTCAAGAAAAGGGGGCCTCATAGTGTTTTGCCTAATATGTTGTTTTTCTCTGTGTCATTAAGGGGCTTGGGGAGTACTCCATCTGAGGCCCCCAGGCCGCAGGAGAGCAGCTGTAATGCTAAGGAATTGCTATGGGTCTCTAGCGAAGGAGACACATCTCAAGGTGAGTGGTGCTGGAGGACAAGAAAGCCCGGGGTTTGTGTGTGAAGCGGTTTCCGACCCTCACCGGCCATCTCCACCCATGCCCAGCCAGCATCAGAGAACACTGGCTCAGCTCACAAAAGGGTGTGCGATGTAGTGTGGTGTGGTTTTCCAAATGGCACACTGAATCTAAGTGCAGGGACCCACTGGATCTCTGTACTGTATGTTAGTTACCTGGAATCCCTTTTTTAAAACATTGCTTTCTAATCCAGGAAGTCATCAGCATTTGTCTGCTTATCAAAATACTTCATTTTTCCTCTCCCAGTTTGGCTGTGAAATTTAGATATTTTGGGGTTAGACAGAAATTCATGTTTGCTGAGTGATTGTAGGACTTGTAGTCTTTTACAGCACTCCCCCCCCCCCAAGTCCTAGATTCCCTCAGCTAGCATTACCAGTGATATCATGCAAAAAAGGTAACTTTTTTCAAGCTCTGGTGTTAGGTTCAGTAGTTTATGTGAAGTATATACATAATCAGGATCTCCAGGACATGATCTTGCATGAACCGAAAGATCTGTTTTCCAGTGACCAACTCCCCCACTATGGATGTGCAGAGTGAGATGGCAGCAAAATCCATAGAACTTCTGTGTACTACATATCTGAAATACATATTTTAAACATTGTCATTGTGCTTTACAATTTTAACAACTATCTTTCCATCTAGCATTGTGAATAAATATAATGACAGATTAGTCTTATATAGTTACTGGTTAGGAAGTCCAAGACAGTTTGCTACACGAACAGAGACTAAGATTGGCCCCCTCCTGCATCCATTCCACATATAGAAGCCAATCAGACCAACCATTGTCCCATGGACAGCATTATCTAGTGCAACTGAGAGCAGCAGACCAGGTTCTGTAGCACACGTAGTTCTCTTTTCCAAATGAGGGGGGGCAGGCTGGGAGTGTTTAGGCCAAGACGACTGTTAATACTGCCCCCTCTTAATCATCCACCATCTTACATAACTTTTTCACTAATGGGTAGGACCAACTTTGCTGCAGATAACAATTGGGGTCATTTGTGAGGATCAGTGCTTGGAAGTAATGCATGAAAAGGTAACATGTTATTTGCAGCATGTTCCTTCGAGTAGCAATGGGCACCAACATTTCACCAACCACATTTCACCAGGGGGTGAAGCATTAAACCACACACTCCATAGGTCTGCTGTAGCCAGCTTTGAGCTCACTTTAAGAAGCATACCTGGCAGACTTGTGCCATGAATTTTTGCGACCCTCATTTGTAATTTTTCTGCGCTATCCAGAAGACATGGGTGTATGGCCTGAAGAAGGTTTTTTTTTAGTGGTCTAATAAAGGTGTCACCTTCTCCTGCATTAGTATTGTGTAAGGGCCACAAGGCTTCCTTTTTGTTGTTTTTCAAAATGGCACCATTAGCACTCCCCGGAAATACCCTGAAATGCCATCAGCTTTGTGAAAGAAGCCCTGTATATCCTGTGTAGCTTTGATGTCAATTTGAAGAAAGACTAGCAGAGGGCAGTTTTCAGGGACAGAAGGGTGGTCAGCAGAAACTTCCATTAGGTTTGGATGAGGACGTGAAGGGCAAGGTTCACAGTAGCATTATTATGTTAATAATAGGTAAGGCAGCAAATGGCACTGCCAAGACCAGTGATGAAAATTCTGAACAGCCCACACTGGGCTCAGTAAAAGATAATGTGAAAATTCTTTTCTCAGAGTAACTTTCCAAGCTTTACTGAAGATTTCATCTTTGCTGTTCTCTTGCCAATTGACTTATGTGTCCCATCACCATAACTTACCTTTACAGTGAGTCTGGCTTTATCAAAAAAATTTTAAACAATTCTCCTTAATTAAGCATTCACAGATATGAAACTAGGAAGGAACGTGGCCAGAACTTTTCTGGATTACTACAGGCTGAATACAATTACAGAAAGACCCTTGGCACCAATCTCAAGTACATGGTAAGGTAGCTTGGCTTCTTGTTGTGTTTTGGAATCCATCTGTGAAGTTTTACATTTTCTTTACTTGCCTTTATAAAATCAAACCTTCAGCAGTGTTGAAGTTGCATGCATCCCTCAGGCAGCTTGATACACTGTGGAATTTTCTACCATTTGGTAATGCTGTATCACAGCGGTTCCCCTGATCCTAAAAGGACGACTATTTGAAGAAGAAAAGCACCAGCATATGTAAGCTTGCTCTTTTTACCCTCAGATCAATTTTGGAAATGTTAGCCTGTCCATAAGTGGGTGGAGGACTCATTTAGACAGAGAAATTTAAATGTATTACCTTTTAGGGGAAGGATCAATATTGCTACTATGAGCAACGTACTCTTTTATTTTCACTGGGTAGCAGTTTCTTCAAGAAGGCCTTCTAAACTCTTTTACAGTTTCTAGACACAGAGCAGCTCTATTTCTCATGTATGTTAATGAACTGTAGACCTCTTCATCAGACGGATGGACTGAAGGCCACCAAAGTGATGCCTAAGTATACCATAAATTGTTCATCTTTATAGAGCCAGAGAATCATGATATTTGTTGGAACCGACTGATAAAGTTACAGCCCTGAAAATGTTATGAAATATTTTACAGTAGAATAAAAAATTGTTTAAGACAAGATGTTCATATATTACAACATGTGCTTTGCAATCTACTCAGCCCAAGATTTCTGAGCTGCTCACAGCTTGATGGTGGAACAGAATATTTAGATATTGCAGAATATCTTTAGTTATTTTGGTCCAAGTATGTCATCTGCAATTCTAAAAAGCATATCCTCCGGCAACACAGTGTATTGCAACACAGGATGAAATCAAATGGTGCTTTATCCCACAGTTCCAATTGCTTTCAGAACGGGGTGGATTCATCAGTTTTCCGGTGACCACATGACATTCTGATAATTGCAAACCAGCCTGATCTTCATCCATGCCTACTGGGACATTTTTGAGTCCCTAGCAGGGTCAACGGTGTGTTTCAATCTAGATAGGACTGTTCTATTTTGCTTCAGTTCTGGCATATGTAATTGCCCAGTGAACCAAAGCTGATCCCCATAGTGGCAGCATGCAATAAATAAATAAATAAATAAATAAATAAATAAATAAATAAATAAATAAATAAATAAATAAGTAAGTAAGTAAGTAAGTAAGTAAGTAAGTAAGTAAGTAAGTAAGTCTGTCAAGGATAATTTCCAACCTGAGACAGAACAAGGTTTGTGGTAATTGGCAACCGTATTTCACAGATGTGCAGAATGCTGAGTCATGCAGGATGCTGAGTCATGCTGGATGATGCAATGTCCACAGTGATTGGCTGTATGCAAATATGTATGTGTATATATGGACATGTACAGAAGATGTATGGATCTCTTCTTTTGATGTCATGCTGTCGTGCTGCTGGTTTGTACTGCTGTATATACTGTAAATACATTTTGGTGTTAGCAGAAGCTGCCTGTGTTTGTGTGAATACATTGGACGGCCTGGACTGGGACAAAAGCTCTAACTTTACACCAATCAATCAATCAATCAATCAATCAATCAATCAATCAATCAATCAATCAATCAATCAATCAATCAATCAATCAATCAATCAATCAATCAATCAATCAATCAATCAATCAATCTGCTTTCCCCAACTCAACAGGATGCATAGAGAGGGTTTTCTCTCTCTTTATAACCAGCGCTGCATCACTGCAGTGGCAGGCCAGTTCAGCCCCATGGCACTTGTGGGTTTTTAAAAAAAATTTATTTATTTATTTATTTTTGTAGATTGCATCTTTTCCCTGATCCCCTATTTGGGGGGGGGGGGGAACAGAAGGGGACACAGAAGGGGATCTTTTTTTGTTATTTTTTCTTTCCCTTTAAAGTGACAAATGGACTAAATAGGGTTGTTTGAGGTGCTGTGTGGTTTCTTGCCAAACCACTTGATCCTTTCACATGGATGCAAGGATAACCCCAACTGGCATACAGCACCTCCAAGTGGCCCTCTTTAGCCTGATCCAACCTGTGACAAATTGGCCATAGTCTCATTCCTTGTTCAGCTGCAGAGCGAAAGAAGCTGGACTATGTTTGGAAATACTCACATCTAGTCATGAAATAAATTTTAATGTAAAGGTAAGACACATTTTTCTCAATCTGGACAAAACTCCAGATTTTAGATGTACAAGAAAAAGTGATAAAAATGAAAGATTAGGAGAAGCAGAAGTTGCTGATAATGATAGTTCCAAAAACAAGAGTTGTTAGAAAAAGTTTCATAAAAGGAAACCAATATTGAACTAGCATACCTTCCCTCAGAAGTTATTTTCCAACAGAAGAAATCTATAGTTTCTTCTGTTTTCAGTTTTTAATATATTTTAGGTTTTTCACAAAAATGAAAAAATATTACATTTAATATAAGTGATACATTGCTCAAGAAATCCAATTCTACATAAAGAAGTTACATTTAACATGGAAAACTTAGGAAAACAATTAGCTTTAAGGAGACAGAGGGCTGGGTGAATGTGTTTCTGGCTAAATTTCTGAAACTTTTGGAGGCTTTGAAAACTCCTCTTCTTCCTCTTTCCTATAAATAAAAAGCCAGAGTTTGGGGCCAGGAGTGAGGAGTGAGGGGAAAATATATAACAGTTCTTTTTCGTACACTCAGAGTCTGATATTTTGTTTTTTTTAAAGGGAGTTCAAAAGTTCCAGAAATTTATCCAAGGTTTCATTTGCCAGCCCTCTGTTTTCTTAAAAACTAATTGTTTTCCTAAACTTCCCAAGTAAAACAAAAGTTTCACCTGAAGGTCAAAGTTATGATCCCATGAATGTACAAGGAGATAAAGTATTACTGAAGTGCAAGACATGCCTTATGGCATAAGACTAGATCAGTTTTATGAATTTTTGTTGAAAAACAAAATCTCCAAGGAATTTTTCTTTTCAGAATTTTGAATAAAAATAATTTCAGTTGTGTACCATTTATAGAGACTAACACAAACCAACAATTCACTCTGGGCCAAGCACTGAACTCAGGGATTATCCAGTCAGCAGGCAGATCCTTGCCTGCTCACTGCACCCCAAGATCGTTTATTTCAGCAGAGATGGCAGCTTGGTTCACTGTATAGTTCACAGAGGTCAGAAAGCACAAATCTGTCCATTTCAATTTCTCTCTGTTGCTTTGTGTGCCCAGCATTAAGTTTCTGTTTCATGCCTACATCACAGAATCATGCCAGGGAAAAAAAAAAGGGAGGCGGGGCAAATATTGTGGCACTTTAAAGACCAAGAGTTTTATTTCAATGTAAGCTTTCGAGGATCAAAATCCACTTCAAAACATAAGAGTGAAAATACATTGCCACTATATTTATTCCACGGTGGTGAGATTCATGTCCAGGTGAGGAAATCTCACCACCATGGAATTAAATATGTATTTGTGTTGTGGTGTCCAAGATCTATTTTAAAAATTGGTATTCCATTTTTCCTAACATGGCTATCTAAGTACATCGTTTTGTCTAATGCATGTATTTTGCAGTTGTCTCTTCATGTAATGGTGTTTTATATTGCCGTTTCTTGGCCATGGACAATCCTTGTTATGTCATATGCTTGACATACGGAATGCCTGAGCTTCTGCTTGAAGGGCAGTAACATTTTCCGATCTTCACTGTGCCGCCCCTCCCCCCTCTTCTCTTAAATACCAATATTGATATATTTCCTCTCCATTTTCTCCATTGAAACCAGATCCAGGGCTGGTATAAATAATCTCTCCCCTGTTGGGGTTCAGGTCAAGGTTTTGGCTTCTGCAGATCCAACGCCTCCAGTGGTCTCCCGGTGCCATATTTCCTGTCTTCCCCCATTTTATTTTTTCTGTTATTTTCATTATCAAGAAAAATGAAGTCCGCAGGCACAGAAATACCCTGCCTGTGAAATGCTCTGTTTAATTTGAAAACAGGCTTTCTGAACCATTTAGTAAATCCAATTTAATTAAATGTCATTCCAGACTTAGAGTTATTTTCATAAAATACACATTCTTCCACTTCTGATGTTGAGGAAGTGACTCAGGTTCAAGATTACATTTCAGCATCATAAGATACCACAGCTATTTTAAGAACCCATAGTGTAATGAAGGGGAAAGAAGAAAGTGTCAATGATTTTTGGCCTTTGAAGCCTAGTCAGTATGAAATTATATTTACTGGTGCAATGAAGGAAAGGGCTTGGGGTGAAGCTTCCTTCAGATTTTATAACCTGCTAAAATCAGAAAGCCATCTCAAGTGCACCAGTGAAAGAGGTGTGTGGAGCCATCACCAGTACCTGGAATACTGCAGTCTAATCACTGTGCCACAGGGCTGTTACAAATAGTGAGTCCTATGGTGCAGTGGTTAAAGTTTCTGCTCACGACCCAGGTTTGATCCTAATGGGTTCAGATGGCTGGCTCAAGGTTGACTCAGCCATCCATCCTTCCCAGATTGGTAAAATGTTCCTTGCATAACTATGTTATCAACTGTCCAGACAGAGTGGTTTAGCTCTATGGTATACAGTATAAGTCGAAACAACAACAACAATACCTACTGAACAGTATTTATTATAAAATCATAAAGCCAGAAGAGACCCCATTGGAATCACTGGGAGTTGTTTCTGTGGAGGCATAACATACGATTGTGGTCTCTGTTACCTACTATTTTTGTTGTGTTCATATATTGTCCATTGACACCTATTTGAAAGCTTGCATTACACTTCAATAGGACAGTGTAATTTGAGGAGAGATGTTTGAATCCCAGACAACTTAAGTCTGATTTCATAGAACAGGAAATTGCATGAGGAATGGCATAGCGACTACAGTTTAAAGACAAATTATATGTTTTGCCTCAGAAATTAATTTTTGTTTTCCCCCTTCTCTATTGATAATTATAATCTGTCAGTTTCACTCCTACATGTGCCTGCACACTTTAAAAGCAGAGCTCAACACTTATAGCTGCTACCAGAGGCAGGAAGAAGGAGAGGGGAAAAAAAACCTCTTTCAGTTTTAAACTGTGACACATTTGTGTGGGCTGAGTGAAAAGGATACATTTACAGAATTCAGAGAGATCTGCACTGCTTGGACAGCTTCCAGGGGAGGGCTCGCTGAAATCCCCCTATTATAACAATTACTCTGTCAAGGGCTTAGAAATCCAAATGCTGTCTGGAGCAATGCAGCCCCCTATTTTGAACATAGATTGCATGGATGCAAATACACAAAACTAGACCATGCCTTTTGGCAGAACTGTGAGGGAAAGAAAAGTAAGAGAGAGAGAGAGAGAGAGTGAGTTGGTGAACAGCTTTATCATACGAGAAGCAACAAACTGTTCTCTGTGAGACATCCATTTGTATCCTGCTTCCTCTTTAGTCTCATGAGATAAATATACCTTTGGCTGGCAGGCCATTGAATTCCAGCTCTGCCTCCCACAGTAGGGGTGGTCAGGGGGTAGAGTAGGATTCGGAACTAGGTCTGATCTGAAGTAGATCTGAAAGGGCTTTTGACCCCCCAGCAGTAATAATAAAAAGCTTTTCCCATCACACACCTAAACTAAGCCTGGTTAAAGGAAGAATGCTCGGAGGAAACCAGGAGCAGATTCTTCCCCCACTCCCCTTCAGCCTCCAAAGAATGTGAACTCATTTCTGATCCTGAAAAACAAATAAATTCATGGTCAAAGTAACGTGCTCAAATTGTCGCATTGTCATAGCAGAAACCTTTCATACTATCTATAGAAAATTAGTTTGCTGTGTTTAATGACTGGTCTTCTGGGTAGACTTTATGTGAAAGGATAATTGTTCAGTTACAAAGGTCTACTAAGAGATTCCACTTTCTAATGGCAGGGAACATAGAAGCACATAAAGATATATAACAGCAACAAATGACAGGCTACCTGTAATGTTTTGAGCATGCTGGTTGTTTTATTTTAGACAAACTGTACGTTTGTCCCTCTGGCACCACTGTTTGGCACCTGGCTTCAGTAAACACAAGACCTTATTTGTTTATTTACAGTATTTGATTTCTATAATGTCCATCTGGCAACCCAGGTCACTCTGGGCGGTTTACATACCGTATTTGCTGGCGCACAAGGCGACCAGCAGTACAAGATGCCCCCCCCAACAGGAGGAGGAGGAAGAGGTGAAACGGGCGGCTGGCGGGCGAGCGCGCGCGCATTGCATGGCAGCGAGAGGGTGAGGAAGAGCGGAAGAGGGTGAGCGGGCTGCGGCAGGAGGAGGAAGAGGAAAAGGGAAACGGGCGGGGGGTGGGGCCCAAGCCAGACCACCTTTTTGCAGAGGCCTCTCTTTTATTCCCCCCCGTGTGCGTGCTCCTCCAGCGGGCGAGCCCCGGGACTCTCAGCTGGGCCCCCATATCCCCCCAGAGGAAGCCTCTCCCGGGGGGATCAGGCGGCCGTGCAGCTGCTTCATCACCTCCACCAGCATCTGGTTGCAGAGGGCGGAGTAAGGGTTCATCTGGACCAGCTGCTGGTGGGCGAAGGGGCTGCCAAGGCGGGCCGCTTGTTCGAAGTCCCTCCCTGCCTCCTCCTCCCAACCTCTCAGCCTCTGGATCAGGCCGCGCTGCACGAACCCTTGGCGGGCCACCGGGCCGCTCTCCTGGCAGTCGCTTTCCCGGGAGACGGGGGGTTCAGAGGAAGCGGGGAGGTCCAGCACTGTTGTGGGGGTGTAGCTCCGGGACCTGGGCGGAGCTGTCTCAGCGGCGGCTGTCTCAGTGGCACGGGGCAGCGGGCAGCTCAGACATGGCAGGCTGTGCTTCCCTCCATCCAGACCGACTGCCTGCCTGCCCGCCTGCCTTCCTCCCCGGCCAGTGCGGCCCCACGTCATTCAGTGCACCTGGCGTACAAGATGACCCCCCCACTTGGAGGCATGTTTTTTGGGCCCAAAAAGTCATCTTGTATGCCGGCAAATACGGTAGTATAATAAAAACAGAGTGTAAAAACAAAGCAATACAATAACAGAAGAAAGTATAAACTAATCAATACAATATTGAACAAATAAAAGTAATATCAGTAAACATTAAAAAGAAAAAAGGAAAAAGATGGCTGGGTTGAACAGTAACTGTTGAATCAAGATAAAATAGAGTCCGGGAAGGCCTATCTGAATAAAAAAGGTTTTAATAATTGCTCAAAAGTTCTCAGTGAGGGCTCCAGGCGAATTTCAGGTGGGAAAGCGTTCCACAATTGTTGGTGTGAGGTAACTGTCCAGACACCATATTACTCACTTGTTCTTTCATTATTTATATATTAAAAGTATTTATCCTATTTGTTCTGGTCGTTACTCCCAAACTGATGCACAATAAAACAGATAATTTTTTTATTTAGAAATAGTTTTTAAAAGGCATTGTTTAAAAAATCATTATCCTTGAAGAACAGATTAAAGTCAGTTCCAAAAAAACAACTTTAAAAGTAGTCTTAAGGACCAAGGGTGATACAAAACAGTGCATTCATGTGTATTCGTGAAGGCTTTCATGGCCGGGATCTAATGGTTGTTGTGGGTTTTTCGGGCTCTTTGGCCGTGTTCTGAAGATTGTTCTTCCTAATGTTTTGCCAGCCTCTGTGGCCAGCATCTTCAGAGGACAGCACTCTGTGCTCTCCTCACACATGGTGCTGTCCTCTGAAGATGCCGGCCACAGAGACTGGCGAAATGTCAGGAAGAACAACCTTCAGAACATGGCCAAACAGCCCGAAAAACCCACAACAACCAGTGCATTCATTGTTGCGCAACAGGAATTGAATCACCTTGATTTCTATAGAAGGGAGTTCCATAACCAAGATGATGCTAGAAAGAAACTCCTGTCCCAAGAATACACCAATTTAGATCCTCTGCCCTCCTCCAGTCCACATTTTCCATGAATGAAAATATGTATGTAGTAATTTTGTTCTCTGAGCGTACCACACCAAAATGATGTGAATTTGGGGAATTACTAGTACACAGTTTGGGACTGCCTGGTTCCTATAAGCCATGTTCTCCTCCATTCTGTCTCCTAATGAGATCTTAGGACACCTGCCAGAAATGTGCTTGCACCTGCCAGAAAATCAGTATCCTGTGAGTTAATGGGAAAGAATTTCTGAACATGTCAAATTTGTTTTCATAGCTCATAATTGGGGTTTCTGCCAGTCAACTGCCTGTCATTAGCTCCTTTCCTACTTGATTTGTGGCTGTTTGATTCTTTAAACCTGCCAGACATTCTCAGAAACAACCTCCTCCATAGCTGTGCTTAGTTAATTGTGTAACCCTTAGGGAAAGGTATCTGAAGTGATCAAAAGACATCCTGGAAGTTAGATTCTATTTTCCTCAGCTGATTTTGTTGAATACTAGTGAATTGAGTACCTAAGGGTAACATCTCTGCCCTGTTTTGAACTACCAATATTGCCTCGGGTCCATAGATGGCTTCCTTGACATCTCTGAATAGTGTCTCTCTATCTTGACAACTCTTTAGCAAATTCACATGGAATATCTGTAAGAGTTTCTGCCAGTTGGGCATTCACATTTTATAATTATTAAAACCCGTTCTGCATACCACTTCAAAAGGTCCCTGCCACCGAGCAAACCATTTCTTGGTGATTGGTGGAAAAAAACAGGAGGGCTTGTTCTTCTGACTAAAAGTCTGTGGCTTTACCCTTGAGTCATACTGATATTTCTGGAGGGTCTGAGAGTGGCCTTAGGTTTCCTTGGCCAATGAGGAAGCCATACATAAATGTTCCTGCATTTCTATTATCTGTTGAATAAGAGGATGTGCATTGTTTGTGACCACCTCCCATCATTCTTTAATAAGATCCAACAGGCCCTGGGGTTGCTTCCCATACTTTAATTCAGAAGGGGAAAGCCTGTGGTCTGTTGGACTTCTCTAACCACAAACATCAAGGGGCCGTTCTCGAGGTTTCTCCTACATTCTCTTTCTTAACATGCCCATTAAACAATTATATCAGTCTATTCATCTGAGGGTGACGTACATAAGTACATAAGAACTTCATTCCTAATAAGGCCCACATCTGTCAAAAGGTCTGACTCCCTCATTGGTGGCTACCTTAGACAACAAGAACCTTCCCCTCAATTTGAACCCTGGGTTATCTGCATGTGCCTTTCCTTCCATTTGGACCACAGCCAATGCTTGCATGAGAGAAGAATCGTCCTATTGCCAAAGACCAACTGGTCCCAGTTTATTGCCAAAGACCAACTAGTCCCTTGAGCAAGCCTACATCTTCTGATTCTCCCAGACTCAACTGCACATATTCCCCTGATTGCACCATAAACTCTAGTTTGGTCCAGTCCTTTCCCAGCATCCTGAGACAGACCTTGTACCCTTAGCCTCCTTTTGTCCTTCCCTACCCTCAAGTTTACCTAAACAGTAGCATATGGTTTCATATTACCCATGTATAGCAGACCATCGGTGTCCTTGGAGCTCAGCTCCCATTCAAATTGCAAACCAATGAACAATCACACCTCATATCAATAAGAGCTTGTTGATCAGTGTTATCTGCCAAGACCTCTACTTCCCATCCCAGGTTCTCCATTCCATCCACCTGGGCAGTGGTGTAAACTATACCACACTGGGAATCCCATTCAACTTGTAGATGGTAAATAACACCCATTATAGTTTACTGGAGGGTTGTGGACAATGTGTATTGTAATGAATTAATATGAGAATGAGAACCCAGTGTGGATAAATGGACTAGGACTCAGAAGACCTTGGTTCAAATTCCCACTTAGCCATGGAAACTCACTGGGGGTGTGGAACTCCTTAAATGCCTCAGTTGTTTTGAAATCCCTATTAGAGTCTCTGTAAGTTGGTTCTTACTTGGCACATGACAACAATATCAGAATGGTAAGATGATGATGACGATTCGTAGTAATGTGCAAGCCAGTTCACATGCTGAGATGTTCAAATCATGTGTTTAGTAATGCCCTTGGAAAAGAATGCCAAGAACCTCCCTTTCTTTATACATATTTATTTAATTCCTGATCAGAGCCATAGGTACAACTGTACACACACAGGGCACATAATCAGAACGCAGACAGTGGCAAAATGCTGAGTGACTGGACAGAACCTCTGTGTATAGTTCCTTTATATGCCAGGGCATCATTCAGACACTTTAATGTGTGTCCACTGAACATATAATTTGACTCTTCACCAAGGTTTATTTAGATTTTTTTGTAACAAATAATTTCTCTCTTGTGGGTTTTTTCTTATTGTTTTTATTTATTAAGACCAAAAAAGAAAGGAAAACAAAAACACACACACACATACAGCAAGAACAAGGCAAAAAACAAACAAACCACACAGTGTTTATGTTGTTTGTGGAGTGGATTCACCAGTGAACAGTTTGGCTCTGAGATTCTGCCCAAGGGTTTTCTGAGGATCGTTTAAGAGATGTGTCTCTGATAGCACTGAAAAGTATTCTACCACTCTAACTAGTATTCTTCATCTGTTGGCAGGAAGGAAAAAGCATCCTCCTACAAATGTGCATATCATCGAGGCCAAGGGAATAACCAAGGTGCCAACAAGCTAGAGAAAAGATCCCAGACATCTCTTAAGGAGCATACTTTCTCATCATAAAGCACGGAAGAGAGACACGTTTCAGAGAATCTGGGACCAGCACTTCAGGCTTTAAATTGGATTGTTTACCTCCTTCCTTTCAGCCAATTATTTTTAAGAGTTAAGTGCAAAAATGCTTTACTTACAAATGCTACAATTGATTTTATTTTTGGTTGATTTTCTTCTGCCTCAAAAGCATGCCAACAGGTTTAGACATGTCATTCTTTTCTGCCTCATTGGCCAAAATCCTCTTGTGTAAACTTGTGCGGTGTAGGGCAAATGATGTCACCTGCGGTGACGTGACCTAGAATCCAAGCAGGGACTCACTACATGTACAATGAGAGATTGCACTGGGGACTAATGAGCAGCCACTAATGAAAGAGTTCCCTACTTAGATTCTGGGTGATGTCATTTGTCCTATGCCACATATGTTTACACAAGAGGATTTTGGCTATTAAAAGCTTATAAAGCAAGCAAAAGCCAACCTTTTCCCTGTAACTCTGAAGCACTAGGCAGAGCAGGGGAAGCTTTCCATGGTGGTGCATGACTTTCTACATGTTGTGGTCTTAAATCCTGAGCATCTTTTGCAAGTGATATATACTAAAGTGCTAAATTTCCAGGGTTTCAGGTCATACTAGTGTTTTCTATTGAACTGTGCTGTTATTTTAATATTTAGCAATCATTTTCTGTTTTATTTTTGTTGCCACTACTTCTGTTTAATTGAAGAACTGAAGCATGGATATGAAAGGTTTAATTCATACTCTCTTTATTCTTAAAAGGAGCTGAATTTGTTGACTAATATAGGACTAGTTAGGTATATTCAGTATCACACAGACAGATCATTCTGTGTCTTTTTCTCACTTCTTTCCTAAGTGTATCTAGGTCTTAGATACAAGAACAAGGAAAAGTAACACCTGAATGATCTGAAGCAAGGGTGGAGAACAATTGATCTTCTGGAAGTTTTGGACTTCAGCTCCCCTATTCCTGTACCAATTCTATGCTGGGAACTGAAGCTCAAAAGGGATAAAGTGAAGGGAAAATTCCATCCTGTGCATCTGGACCATCTTAGCATTCTGCCTTTACTAAATGGAATCTTTGGCCCCAGTCCAACTAAGTAAGGGCTGAACTCTTCCGGATATTGAGCTATCACATACATCAGCTTTTTTTGGTGGGAAGAAGGAGCCAAGGGATAAAATTCCAGCCACCACTTCTGAATAGCTATCAGGTTACTGTTCAATTTTCTGGCTTGAGCTATGCACTCATAGCACTAGCAACCAAAGCAGAAAGACCTGTGTGAGTTTAGATCTGCATATGACCTCATCCAGATATAAATATGCACTTAGAAACCAATTTTCATGTTCTAGCTAAACGGGAACATTTGTGTAAGAAAACAACATTGGAAGAACAGGAGAGAAGAAATATGAATACCCCAATAGGCAAACAAATTGATAAGATTTCTTCTGTACCATCATCATTTCAAGGTTGGACGTTAAAGTGTGCACATTTTCAAATATGCAGAAGTCCTGTAATCCATGGCTTAGTCTTTTTCTGTCTGTTGGCAAAATAATGACTTGTCCGGACAGCCTGATAATTAAAACGACCTCTTGACAATCTGGATTAGAAGTCAGGCATTGGGGTATAACGTGTCTTGTGAATGAATCTCATTTAGTTTCTGACATGTGTTTTTTTCTGAAGGTTTGAAATGAAGGTTTTCAAGGTTGGTTTATGAAGCATGAGTGTCATTTCATCAGTTTGATTATAATAAAATAGTTGTAACATTTGTTGTTTGCTCAATGAATTCATGTTGTGTTGTATATGAAATCAGGTGAAACCTGGTAGTTTGTGCTTGAAGCACCAAATAAAGAATGAAATGCTTCTGTTTACTTCCTTGTGATTAATGTCTGCTTCTTCATTAATAGGTATGTCTAGGGTGCTGCCAGATAAATCTTTTCCTGTGCAATCACATATTCATGGAGGTTTATAGGAAGTCCAGCTGTGATCATCTGCCATTGCAACTCTCCTGAGTTCTTCCAAAATGTGTTTGTTGCAAGGGTAAAGCAACAAGAATTTTTCAAACATGAAAGATTGCCCAAAGTAAATGGCAGTTATGAAAATAATTGTAAAGAGTAATTAGTTATTTGACTTATATCCCTCCTTTCTCCCAGAACTAAGACTCGAGATGGCTCACATGCAGATTAAGTAGAAGTAAAAAAATAAAAGCAGAGGTGGCTTGGCATGGTTTTAAAGCATTTATTGTTTGGATGTATAGGAAGTCTGTGGAATCCCCACCAGTGCCTATATGAAAAATCTTACATTCTACTTATATGGAAAAGCAGAAGAGACATTTTATCAGGAAGGTTTTAGGAAATGAATTCTCTGCTTCACTGCACAAAGGTAGACAGAACAGAAGCTACGATCCCACTCATTTTGGCAGCTCTCACTATTGGAATGACATAGTTATTCTTCTGAAATTGGTTGGGAGGACAGAATTTCATCAAAAGCTAAGGAACAGTAAATTATTTCTAAGCATTTTTTTAAAAAAAGAAAATTAATGTGTTTTCTGTGTATCCTGTTCTCCTGACAAGAAAATCCTACTACAAAACTGCAACACAGATAGTCTTAAATTGAATTGAATTCTTCCTGTCAGGAAGGATTAGAAACAGGGGTCAGTGGGTGGGTGCATTTGCAATTTTTTCCTGTCAAAAAAGCAAACACCTTTACTGCCAGGCTGCAAACCTCGTAGAGAAATACAAAATGGATTGACTCCCTTGCTAGGGGAACATTAATGCAATCTCAGGTTGTGTCAATTTCTACCAATATTCTATATTGGATTCCCAGACAGAAATTCTACAAAGAAATAAAACAAATTTTCTACAACCATTTTATGAAATTTACTGGTGTGGATAAAGCCACCAGAGTTTAAAATGACCAGTCTGGATATCTTTGAAAGACAGGTGAAGTCTTCTGGCTATCATTGCTCCATACTGTTACAAATTGAAAAGACCCCAAAATAATTGTATAGTTTATCTGCTGGAAACCACTGTAAATGGCTATCATCTGAAAAGGAAACTTATATATGATGTTGCTGGTACTGGGCAGAGGTTAGCTCTATGCTCACTGTGGGTCAATTCAGATGCAATGAGAAACCATAGTTTTCCACAGTATGCCAATTTGGGAATCTCAGATGTTATTGAATTGCAGCAACCCCAGAAGCCCAGACTTTGGGCTGTGTTGGTTCCTAAATTTGTAGATCGATAATCTTGGGGGGCTAGTACATTACGAAATTGAGCGTGGCTTGATTACAATAATAAACTTCCTCTTCCAAATTATGCCTCAGATAAAATAATTCAGTCAGGGACCAATAAAGCAGATTAGCTTCTAATCTCTCTCGGAAGACCACTCCTTATTTGTTAATCTCAACTGGCACCTACTTAATCATTCATTCATACACTCTTGTCATGAGAAAGAATATGTTTCTGTTTACCTACAGGTCTTCAGAAATTAAAAAACTAAACATCATAGTGTGAAAAAGTGTTAACTTGCTACATCACTGAGTTTAACTGATTGACTGGTTACATAGCTGACAAAACACTACACTCCGTTTACTTCCCACAGACTACATTGCTAACACTGATAGGACCCTGGCTGGAAAAAGACAAGAAAAAGAATCTCAGGTATAAGGGGGAACTAGACCATAACTCTAAAGATAGGGTGTGCTGCATAAGGATCTCTTTCTCTTTCTCTTTCTCTTTCTCTTTCTCTTTCTCTTTCTCTCTCTCTCTCTCTCTAGTTGCATGTCATGCTATAGTCTTTTAATCAGTTGGCTAGCTTGATTTTATCCTATTGATCAGGTGAATTGTCTGAATCAAATTAAATTACGTTTTGTAATGTACACAATCTCTTGTAGATCTTTAGTGGCAATCTCCGTCAAAATTCCAAAATGTGAGTATGTATAACTGATAGCAGAAGGAGATCAGATTAATATAGAATAGTTTCCCTGTACATGCACAGCTCCTTGTTTATAACATGATCTCAACAATGGCCAGATACAAGAGATCATAGATTCATCTCAATGATGTCATCAGCACCAAAGACTCTGGGGACAGCTCTAATTGAAAATGCACTTTTGAATCTGTGATTAATCAACTGGTAAATCACACAGGCTAATGAATGAAGACTTTTAGCTTTTTCCAACATGTCAATACTATAAGCAACTGTAAAGAAATCTACATCCTCAGTACTTAGATTTTTATAGTTTGGCTAGGATATGATTTCTAATGCTGTTTCTGTGTATATCAGAATTAAATGCTTAATAGTTGTTGAATTTAATATTTCTGATTAATAACAGCAATATGCTTGCCACTCTCCTTAGTATCTGTATGCAGGCTGCATTTGTATGAAATTCAGGAAGCAGGCAGCAACCATTCAGCAACCATTTTAAGACTGATTAATCACAGACATGTCTTCTTCCTTTCTTCCTTCTCATCTTTATTTCTTATTTATGGATGATATAGTAGGATGAATTTTAATCAGCTCTTACCATCTTGCTGTGTTCATCATGATTTTCACTCCAACTTGCAGATGTTAACCATTTAGGGACACCTGGAGGAAGCAGAGCTGCTTCAATAATACTGAGATCAGAAGCCGGCTTTGTACTGTTACTGATTTATTTAATGCCTGGCTGGGAGAAACGGCACAAAGGTCTCATCATATGGGACAATGGGGACTGAGTGTGTGTTTAATTAATGATATCGCAAGAGGGCAATAGATCTCTTAACTAGGTTGATTGGCTGTGTCACCAAAATTATATTTCTGAAACATTACAAAGAGGACATCAAGTGGAGATGAACTGGAATAATCTGAACTGAGCAAAGTTTTGGGCTGATGTAAATTGTTACATCTATATAAATTCACCACATATAAACCATAAAGTAAATAACCAACAAACAGGGTGGGGTTATGCATCTGAAGGAGCTAGGATACAGGAATAATCTCTGGCCATCATTTTTGCAGCATTGAGCCATTTGGATTGAGCTACATATGGTTGAAAGGTTAAGGAAAACCCCTGTCTTGCTCATCAAGAGGAAAAAACTGGTGGCCCTCTGAAATTCTCCTGAGCTCTATCTAGCATAGCCAATTCTTGTTCTACATTCCAAGACACTGCCACTATAAGTGACCTCCCCGAATATTTCTCCCCTCCTCCACATGAGCAAAACACTTCTTGTCCTCATGAGAGAGAAAATCCCATCACATGGTAATTATTTTTGTTACTTTCCTCGAGACCTTGAGATGGAAGGAGCAACTCTGTACTTCCACTCGTGTGCACAGAGAACTCATCCCTGACCCAAAAAAGGAAGCACCTTGTGGACAGCAAGTGTCTTTATGTGATTTGGACAAAAGCAGGTGAATGCAGTTAGCTGTAGATGACCAACTTTTCGCTGGAGCTTGCATTGCAGGTTAGTTGCCTAAAATGCGTATACTTGATTCCTTGTGATGCAGCTCTGCAACAAATGATGGATCTTGATTCCTCCTCCTTTTTTTCTGTCTACGATGTTACAATGTGAACAATCAAAATTAATATCCCAGGAATGTGTTTGTGTAGAGCATCTGGCCTCATCTGAAGTTGATGAGTTTCAGACCATTTTGAGTGAGTGTAATGTAGAGGTTTAAAAGACTGAGCTAAAAGTCAGAAAATTCCCAGCTGAAATCTCACCTCTGCTCTGAATTTATTAGGTTTCTACAGGCAAACACTCTGCCATATGAAATCTCTGCATAATAATACTAGCTTATGCTGTTGTTGGGAAAATTATTACCAGATAATGTATATAGAGATCAGAAGAGTATTGAAAATAGAGGTGCAGGGAGGGGGGGAGAGGTTGAAATGCAAACCTTCCTAGGGCTTCTTTGGGTAGGAAGGACGACTTCTTATTTTTTTAAAATTTAATAGTGTTTTTTCCTACTTCTCTATGTGTTGTTGCAATCAGAGGTTTATTACAGTACATACATCCTATTCTAACTAATATAGTACTGGTCTAATCTGTTCTACTTAAGTTAATGTAGATTCAATCCAGGTGTAAAGCAGTTTCCATTTGTTTTTCTCCTGTTATTCTGTCATTTAATGTGTGTGTCAAGATATCAATTTCTGTCAGTTCTAGAATCTTCTCAAAAAATTCCTCTTTTGTCGGTAACTTTGTGGTCTTCCAATTGCTAGTGTACAAAATTCTTGCTGCGCTTATCAGATGTAAAATCAAATACTGTAAACAATTTTTTTCCGATTGTGGATGGTATCGTGTTCAATAGAAAAACCTCTGGTGTTAAGGCAATTTTAACCCATAAAATTTTCTCTAAAATTTAATGTATCATTTTCCAGAAGTCCTTAGCCCTACTACATGTCCACCAAATATGAAAAAACTCCCTACTTTCTCTTCATATTTTCAGCACTCATTGGATACATTTTTATATGTTACTTTGTCTGGTATTATGTACCATCTGTATAACATTTTATAAACATTTTTTTCTAAGCTTATAGATTTAGTTATTTTGATGTTTCATTCCCATATTAGTGACCAGGCACTTAGTTCAATGTTATAACCAATGTTTTGAGCCCATTTTATCATACAGTCCTTCACAATTTCATCTTCCATTTTTTGTTCCATCAAAACATTATATAAACATTTAATCAGTGTTTTCTCTGAATCTAGCAGTCCTTTATCCAAAACCGCTTTCACTTTCTAAAACCCTATAGCTTTATCATTTGCATACTGTGATTTTAGCTGGTTTATCGACCACCAATCAAGAACAATACCCTGTTCTGCTAGTCCATCTTTATCCTTTAGATTAGAATCACTATCTAACTATTCGGCATATCTCACACTTACACTTTGTATTGACCTTACTGGGTCAAAAAATGTTTCTAGTGGGGCCACCCATACTGGAATTTTTCTGTAGTGTTGTGCCTTGATTGTTTTCCAAACCCACATCAGGGCTCTCTTGATCGAATGTTGATTAAACACTTTACACTGTTTATCAACTTGATACCACAGGAAAGCATGCCAGCCAAGCCTTAAGTCATGCCCTTCAATTTTTAAAAGTCTCCTGTTTTGCAAAGCGATCCAATCCTTCACCCAGATCAAAGCTGCTGCTCTATAATACTTCATCCAGTACGGTAGGCCAAACCTCCTCTTTGTTTTTTATCCTGACCTTTGAGTTTTACTCTTGGCTTTTTTCCATCCCAGATAATTTTACTGGTTATCTTGTTCAATTCTTTAAAGAAGTCTTGTTTCAGTAATACTGGGATTGTCTGAAAAGGAAAACCAACTTTGGCAAAATATTCATTTTAACTGCCGCTATTCTACCCATTAACGATAAGTGAAGTTTAGACCATTTCTGTAAATCTGCTTTGATTCCTTTCATTACTTTATTTATTTATTTATTTATTTATTTATTTATTTATTCATTCATTCATTCATTCATTTATTTAGACTTTTACCCTGCCCATCTAGACCAAAGGTCTACTCTGGGTGGCATTACAAATTTAAAAAACAGGTAGATCAATAAACATATACTACAAATCCAAGATGGCAAAAATGTAGAATTTAAGATATGGCAGGAGGGAAAGCCTGCCCAAATAACTTTACTCCTGAAGACACCCAGAGAGGGAGCCAGGCAGATCTCCACGGGCAAGTTGTTCCAGAGGCGAGGGGCCACTGCCAAGAAGGATCAGTTCCTCATTCTTTCCTTCCAGACCTCCCTTGGTGTTAGGCCCCTCAACCGCCTGGCCTGGCTGAAACAAGTGACTCTGGCAGAACTGGGTGGGAGGAGATGCTCTGCCAGATATTGAGGTCCTAAACCATTTAGGACTTTATATGCCATCATTAGGACTTTGAAATCAATGCAGAAGTGAATGGGCAGCCAATGCAAGGTGGCCAGAATAGGGGAAATATTACACCCCTGTAAGAAGTCTTACCACTGTATTCTGCACCATCTGGAGTTTCCACATCAGTCTCAAAGGCAGCCCCACATAGAGTGCACTACAGCAGTCTTATCTTGAGACTATGAGCGCATGGACAAAAGTGGTAAGTGCCCCCACATCAAGATAAGGGCACAGGTGGCCAATCCACCAAAGATGGAAGTGTGTGGACCAGACCACTGACGCCACCTGAGTTTTCATGGTGAGCGCTGGGTCCAGATGTACACCGAAGCTGCAAACCTCACTCTTTGTGATAAGAGTCACCCCCCAAAAGAGAGGGAATTTCCCAAACCACTGATGTCTCGGCCACCCACCCGAAGGACCTCCGTCTTGCCTGGGTTCAGCCTCAGTCCATTCTCCTGCATCCATTGCTGAACGGCTCCCAGGCAGTGCTCAAGGGACAAAATGGAATCCACTGTTGTTGGGAAAAGGGAGATGTACTGCTGTGTATCATCAGCATATTGATGACGCGAAGCCCCACATCCCCTGATGACCACTCCCAGCGGATGTTAAAGATGTTAAACAGTATTGGAGAGATTATCGAGCCCTGTGGAACCCCACAATTGAGGCTCCACGGGGCTGAAAGACTCTCTCCAATCTGCACTCTCTGGAGATGGTTCTCCAACAAGGAACAGAGCCAGGCAAAAGCCAGGCCACCAATTCCCAACTTGGATAGCCTCCCCAGGAGGATACCATGGTTGACAGTATCAAAGGCGGCTGAGATATTGAGGAAGACTAGCAGAGACATTTTGCACCTGTTGGCCTCCCTCAATAGGTCACCAAACTGGGCGACCAATGTCATTTCTGTGCCGTGGTGTGGCCTGAAGCCCAACTGGAACAGATGCAGGGCATTGGTTTCATCCAAAAGAGCCTGAAACCTGTCGGCCACCACCCTCTCAACTCCCTTGCTAAGGAAAGAAACATTGGCAACAGGCCTATAATTACCAATATCGTCTGCCACCAAGCTCAGGTTCTTCCTAATGAGTGTCTCCTTGAGAGCAAGGGGGACCTTGGCCTCCTGGAGAGACCCATTAATTATTGCGGTAGCCCATTCAGATGTTATAAGCCTGGCTGCCTTGATTAGCCAGGCTAGGCAAGCATCAAGGGAGGAGGTGGTGGCCCGACAGCGATCAAGCACACTGTCCACTATGTCTGACATCACAGACTGAAAGTGGTTAAGTCTCACTGCTGGATATCTCTGCTCAACCCACTGTTTTCAAATAGGAGGTAAGATCCCGGCAGATGACCTCCACTCTTCATTTTAAAAAGGCTGCAAATTGGTCAGGTGAGATGCTAGTGGAAGGCCAGTCACTATGACCAACTCTGGATAGATCATGGACTATATGGAAGAGTTTACTGATTGGAAGCTTCGCTTATCTGGACAGCGAAGTAAGATTGACTAGTAGCCTTCACCTTAGATTGGTAAAGGTTAGTCGCGATCCTGACATATATAATTATCCTTTATCAGTTTGCTTATTTTCTTTGTTATGTTGATTCCTAAATACTTAACCTTGAATACTTCTTGGCATCCTGAGTGTTTCTGCAGCTCTTCTTTTTCTTACCATGTTTTTGATCAAAATCTTTGTTTTTTGTTTATTTATTTTGAGACCTGACATGGATTCATGGTCTATTATTGTATCTACTAATATCTCTATTGACTCCTGAGGATCTTCTAGGATTATTACTAAATCATCGGCATAGGCTTGGATTTTGAATTCTTCTCCTTTGACCTTTAAGCCTTTAATCCTCTCTAATTTGTTGATTCAGGACTTCTAACATTAGAATAAACAGCAGAGGAGATGATGGATATCCTCGCCTTGTGCCCTTCTCAATTTGAATTATTTCAGTCAGCTCTCCATTTACCTTGATTTTTGCTTCTTGTTTAGAATACATTGCTTTGATTTCTCATATGAACTTTTCCCCGGCTTTCATTAACTGCACCTGTGTTAATAGAAAATTCCAATTCATGTTATCAAAGGCCTTCTCCGCATCAAAAAATATCAGTGCCATCTGTTTTTTCTGGATGGCCTTTGTAATCTTCCAAAACGTTCAGTACATGGTATTCCAAAACTTGCTATTCCAAAATGTTCAGTAATGTTATTCTTCATTTGTCTTTTAGGTAGAAACCCTGATTGATTCTGATGAATAATCTACACCAAAACCGTTTTCAATCTAGTTGCTAGTATTGTTGCAAAAATTTTATAATCTACATTCAATTGTGAAATTGGTCTATAATTCTTAATTTCTGATTGATCTATTACTTCTTTATGTATTATTGAAACAATTGCTTCCTTCCAAGAAGACAGGATCTCTTTTTTGTTTCTGTTTCTTCTATTAATTATTTAAGAGGTAAAGCTAGAACTTCTTCAAAATTTTTGTAGTATTCAGCCAGGATTCCATCACTTCTTGGGGATTTCCAATTCTTTTGTTTTTTTAATAGCTTCCACAATTTCACACATCGTTACTGAAGAGTTCAAAGTGTCTTGGGTTTCTTTGGATAGTTTCTTTTGTTGGAGCTTCTGTAGATATTCTTTTTGATCTGTTAAATATTTCCCTGGTTCTTTATATAACATTTGATAGAAGTTCTTTGCATTTTAAAAATTTCCTTCTGCTCCCATTTGCTCTTTCCTTCTTGGTCCTTAAGATTTGTGATTTGATTTCTTGTTTGTTCTTTTCTCAATCTATAGGAAAGACACCTGCCTGGTTTATTTGCCTTTTCAAAGAAACTTTCTTTTGCTTGTTTTATCTTCATTGCCATTTCTGATGTCCACCAAAGATTTATTTGATGCTGTACTAATTTCATGTTATCTGCCAATATTACAGTTGAGATTTTTTTTCCGATTGTTGTCCTAACTGGGAAAATATTTTCTCTAAGTCTTTATATTTTTTATCTTTTCTCTCTTTTGCCTTGCAGTATGTTTAATAGCTATCCCTCTTAACGTTGCTTTCCCAGCCTCCCAGATTACTCTCATCTGGGGGGGGGGGTTGGTTCTCCTTGAAAAAACATTGTGTTACTTCTTTCTTGAAATCTTCATTTTCAAAAAGACTAGTATTCATTCTCCATGTCAATGTTTTATTTTGTATGTTCAATTGAAGCAAAATGGGACTATGATCAGCAAAGGTTCTTGGCAGGATATCTACTGTCTTCATCTCTTTTATCCAACTCATTGGTATCCTGCAGGTGTCTGTCCTAGACCACTAGGACAACTTCTTAAATAAAGAGTTGTGCCCACGTCTGTTCAAGCTGGAATGAATTAAAAATGGGACCCACATCCCCTTGTCACTCTCTTTCCCAGTTTCCACTTTAACAGGGGGTGGGTGGAATCCTGCCTTTAGGAGGGTGCTAAGGTAACAGATAGTGGATGGCAGAAAAACACACCAGTGGCCTTTGTTTAGTGGCAAATAAGACTTTCTGAGCCCCATTTCCTGCTGGATGATGGACTTGAATTCATATCCTGCAGTGTCTTAGTATGGTGAGTGCAATGAGAACAGTTATAATCTTTTATCTCCTGGCATCTGCCCTGATTTGACCTGGTCTTCTGCTCTCTACTACCTGATAACTTCTTCCTTAATATTTTTTTCATTATAAAGAATGGTAGGGGGCTGATATGGAAGGCGGTGGAACAGATTGGACTGCAAATCTTAGGGAAGTGGGAGACTGCCTGTCAATACCCTTCCTTCCTTCCAGTCCCCCCCCCCCCGAGTTTTCAGCTTGAGCATTCAATCATTTTTCCAATGAACTGAGGGAATATAGAATAAGTTGTCCACCCATATCAAAATGTAAATTATTTCTGACTACTCCAGTGTAATGTGTAAATGGCAATTACTATTAGAACCCATGTTTTACAATTTACAGTCTTTGTTTCATCTGTTCTCTTCACACAAATGTATGCTGTTGGCCTTTATGGCTGGTACGTCACTCAAGGGGACCTATCAAGCATTCTTCATAGTATGAGAACTGTTTAAGTTATAGGATGCCAAATGAAGTTGCTATACAAATCAAAGTCTAGCCTCTTCCTTTGTTCATTATTTGTGCTATTCAAAAGAGTCCCAGAACAACTTGAATCCCTAGAAGGCAGGTTGTTATTTTGCTAAATTAAGATGAAGGCAAAGACAAAGAAGAAGAGGAAGGGGGTCCTTTGTGTAAAAATGCAGCGTGATTACCTGAGATGTTTAGCAATTTCCCAGCTTATTTCAAAAACTGGCACTAGAAGATGATGTGACAGCCTTGCACTGGCTGACCTACCTGAGGACCTGTGCATGATGAGGTACTTTTTCAGGCATTTAAGACTTCCTCAGCCTAGCTTCAAATACAAGATCAAATGGAAGGAATTGCTGTATTATAGATAATGGTGCCATTTCCAGATAGTTGTGCTTCAGTTAAAGCCACCAAACTAAGATCCTCTGCACATTTTAGTCCATTGAAAGAAATGATATAGGGCAAGCAAAGTGACTAGGGTGTATAGTTTTATGTCTGTTACCGTATATGCTGTTAGCTGTGGTTTTTTAAAAGCATATTCTAATTTGAAAGGCAATTTTCAAACCAGGAGAGATCCTTTGGCTCAGTTAGATGGATGGATGGATGGATGGATGGATGGATGGATGGATGGATGGATGGAAGGAAGGAAGGAAGGAAGGAAGGAAGGAAGGAAGGAAGGAAGGAAGGAAGGAAGGAAGGAAGGAAGGAAGGAAGGAAGGAAGGAAGGAAGGAAGGAAGGAAGGAAGGAAAAACCAAAGGCTTATGGATCAGTCTTGCATGTTTTCCCAACATAATGCACACTTACTGTTAACAAAGGAGGGACTGTGCTTGTAAATTTGGTAATATCTATTTTTGTCCATGTAAAACCAGCAATTTCCATCAATGTTGTCTAATTCACCCATAGCTTGAAAGAGTCATTTGAGTCCATCTTAAGACCCCTTATCAGGAGAAAGGCGGCTTATAAATATGATCAACCGAGTGACAGACAGACAGAAAGATAAAACTTTTCCAAGGATACCCAATGAGTTTCATGACTCAGTGCAAACAAAAGCCTGCATCTCCAAGTAGCGTTTTAAGGCAGTAACCCCATTACTAGCTCAATGGCGCAGTGCTTGATTTGAAAGGAAGTCCTAAGCATAAACTTTGATATATCCTTTCTACGGTGTGTGGTAGCAGGCCATGAAAACTACTTCCAGTAGAGACCCTGAGAACAGTTGCCATTCACCGTGAGCAACAATGGCTTAGATGGCACAATCCTGAGGGCTGGTAGAATGCAGTATCTTCTGCTCCTATATTTGTGTCAAGTCTCTCTCTCTCTCTCTCTCTCTTTCTGACTTCACTGGCAGACAAGCAGCTCAGAGCCATAAGCCATAACCAGGCATGACTGTTTCCAATACATTGACAGAGCTTCAAATGACAAGCAGTGTGTGGGTGTTTGTGGGAAAATGAAGCAGTGAAGCATCAACTGAGCAAAGAGCTGCTGCCTTATTTTGTGACCCCGAGTCTCTGACAAACTGTACACTTGTGATTATTTTCCTTTTCAGCAGCTGTAAAAAAAAAGGAGAAAAAAAAGTTTGATTCATTTTATCAGTGTGACCTGGATAGGTTAATACTATTCACCAATTTCACTCCAAAAGATTAAGGAGGGATTATCCTCACACACAAGATAAACAATCTTGTTGTTTAGTAATGATGGTTCCTCCCCCCCTCCATGCTTTAGTTCAAATTGAGATGTTATTGTTCTAAATCATTAGCTACTGTGCTTCCAGGTAGGAACAAAATTCAGTAGGAGCAAGCTATTTTTAACTAGGTATTTTTAGATGAAGAACTGTATTGATCCAGAGTGTTACATTGTGTGGAATTATCAGGGTTAGAGATGGGCACAAAGCACTTTGTGTTGGGGCGTTATCGGTGTGGCACCACAAGTGCCGCATATTTCACAGGCAGTGCTGCAGGCATCCCTGCCTTGCCTCATCGACTAAGTGTGCAGCTGCTGAAGGGGGTAGAGAAGGGAAGTCTGTGTTCCTGACAGACTAAACGATTGCATGACAGGGAGGGAACAAGCAGTGTGCGCCAGCTGGTACATGGGGGGGCCAACAGCGGTGGGGTAGAGAATGTGCGGCACCTGGGGTCCCATGCCAATAACTTAAGACACCCCGGTACGAAATGCTTCATGCCCATCTCTAATCAGGATCATGGTAATGTCGTCAATGCTGTATTACGTATGACCTCTGAAGATCAATTAGAAGTATTTGACGCTTGAAGAGAAATTTAGAGTATTTGCGAAGGCTTTCACGGGCGGGATCTAATGGTTGTTGTGGGTTTTTCAGGCTCCTTGGCCGTATTCTGAAGGTTGTTCTTCCTAACGTTTTGCCAGTCTCTGTGGCTGGCATCTTCAGAGGACAGCAGTCTGTGCTCTGGGGAGGAATGCTGTCCTCTGAAGATGCCGGCCACAGAGACTGGCAAAACGTTAGGAAGAACGATGTTCAGAACACGGCCAAGGAGCCTGAAAAACCCACAACAACCAGAAATTTAGAACTTGCAAGATTACCTTAAAAATAATTAGGTAAATGTTAAGGTAAAGGTCCCCCTTGACATTTTTTAGTCAGTCGTGTTTGACTCTAGGGGGCGGTGCTCATCCCCGTTTCCAAACCGTAGAGCCAGCGTTTGTCCGAAGACAGTTTCCGTTGTCACGTGGCCAGCGCGACTTAGACCCGGAACGCTGTTTACCTTCCCACCGAAATGGTACCTATCTATCTACTCGCATTTACATGCTTTTGAACTGCTAGGTTGGCGAGGAGCTGGGACAAAGCGACGGGAGCTTACTCCATCGCGTGGATTCAATCTTACGACTGCTGGTCTTCTGACCCTGCAGCACACAAAGGCTTCTGTGGTTTAGCCCGCAGCGCCACCACGTCCTTCTAAAAATAATTAGCTACCATTATATATCCAAGGATTCCCCAAATGTAGTTAGTTGTTGTCATGGGTATAAATTTTAGAGCTCCCACGTTCACATTTCACAAAAGTTACTGAACTTGTTACTTTTAAAAACCTGAATGCAATAGCATAAGCTAGCACTTGAACCATGTGATATTCCTCCACCACCCATTAATGATATTGCCTCCACAATTACAGAGTACCTTTGAAAAGTTATACTTACTTTGCAAAAAAGGGTGATGTAATATCTTGCTATCTGTAATATAACTTGTGCTTTTGTATCATTTCATTTCATATTCCACCCTTCTCCAAAAGGAGATCAAGGTGGTTTGCAATATTAGAAAAACAAAAGTTTAACATGCAATAAATTATGACATTATTTAAAAAGATAACAACAACAACAATGTGCCATCAAGTCAATTCTGACTTATAGCAATCTTTTTCAGGTTTTTTTTAAAAGGTAAAGAGTAGTTTACTGTTTCCTTCTTCTGAGAGCACCCTGGGACTGTGCAGCTTGCCCAAGGACACACAGGCTGGCTCTTCTCCTTGGGAGGCACAGAGGGGAATCAAACTCCCAGCCTCACTGAGCTATCCAGCCATGTACAAAGCATTTAAAGTCGTATCATATTAAAAGAGTCTAATTAAAATATTCCACTTCCAAATAACATATTACAAATATTGAACAAAATAGAATGTATGCTTACAAATAACAAGTTACCCCCAAATCTAGAGAAATCTGGACGTTGTAATTCTCCTCCCCCCAAAAAAGGAACTTCTCCCATCTCTGTGCTTCCTTCTCAAGAAGCCTTGACAGTAATGGCATGGGGGTTATTTACTGAACACCACCATCCAGAGAAAGTCGCCCAAATGGCCTGAAAGCTGTGATTCACAGGGTAATGGCAGAGCTGTAAGTTGCTTTTTTTTTTGAAACTGGGGAAGTGGCACTGTCCAATGAACTCCACCTGATGCATGGGCCTGAGCTCTCCAAGAAAAAGGGGAGGGAGAATGTGCCAAACACCCCCAAAAGTATTTTTATGCTATCCAAAATAGGGGAGCAGTAGGTATTGCTATTTATATTTTTTATCATTCACTGGCAGATTCACCCCTATATTTTGGTGCCCTTCCTTCTATTTATGACTCTGGGTAGTGGAGTGGGATGGTATTCCTAGCAGCAGCACTGGCTGACAGTATCTTACCTTCCATTGACAGCTTCTTACTCTCCATCTTACCTCTTTCTACAGTGTCCCTCGCATCTGCACAGCTTCTAGGTGAGCATTCATCAAAAAGGTGAAAGGAAGAAAATGTTTTCTGAGCCAATCTTGGAGCTGCTCAACGTTATTTGAGAATATAGTGAACACAAGGGCTTAAATTGATGGAAACCTGGCTACGGCAAAGAGACCAGCAGTGAATTGAACTAGATCCCCACAGTTTTATCTTCATCAAGGATTGCAGATTTCTGGCTTAACGTCCCCGAGAGTGACTAAAAGGATGAACAGAAAATCCATGCCTCAGATCTCATTTCAGCCTTGGACTCATGGAAGCAGGGAACTCTGTGGGCACTTACCTGAGCATAAACACTCTTGAACAAAATGGGACTTAGGGTTGAATAGGCATGCATACGATCATCTGCTAGTGATTTTAGATAAGGCACATCCATGTACCAATTTCCATCACGGAGATAATAAATATTGCCTTAGCTGTGTAAGAAATACTGTCTTAGCTGTTTTTCAGTGATCACTGTGTAGTGATCACTGAAAAAAACTGGATTTGCAGTGCTCTACATATGTCCTATTTATATTCTTTGGGCAACATCTCTAGATGTTTCTTCTTAAGATCCCACTGTTTTCTGTCTCCCATTCAGTGGCCTATAAAACATACAGTACCATGGGAAAAGTCTAACAACCACAGAAAATTAAAAAAGGGAATAAACTTATTGGTTGAAATTGGAGAGGGGTTTGCTATATACTGGGAACCATCTTATTAAAGAACAAAGTTGAGAAATCTCATTGTAACTACTCAGCACAAACCACTGAATATTGAGATTACAGATAAAGGCGGTCCTTACACAACTTTAACTTTACTGGCACAATTGTATTTCAGTATTACTTGTTTATTAGCTAAATGCATCTGATCTCAGAGGCCTGCATGACAAGTTCATTACATATCAATTTAATTAGCCAATTTACATTTAATTTACATTTCAATTAATGTCTTTAGCAACAAAACGTTGCATTAATAGGGTAATTGCCTGTTAGGCAATATGTAAAAGAATAAATAGCCACATTCTGAGGAAGCATTCCTATTTTCTACATTTTATTACCATAAATAACCTAAATAATTATTGCTCTTAAGGGGCCATGTCCCAGTTCCCTTCTGGGCCTAATTATAAAGACTTAGTACCTCATTAAGCAAAATGGTTTTGAAGTCACAGAAAAGCATTACTCTAATCGTGACTCATTAGTTTCCTTGGGAAATAAGGGGGGGGTCTGAGAAACTGCAGAACAGCACATTTAGACATATTATTTTTGTAGCAGACAAGCAGAAGCCCATTTACGAGGTGGCAGTTACAATTGTATAGGCATTTCTATCCAAAGTCTGTCTTTTCAAAAGGTTTTGTGCAATGGTGATGGTTAAATGGAAAAGGAAAAATCCAGTAGAAAAATGAGGTCACACTAGAGCTTGGAATGGCACAGTCTTATCATGTTCCAGTAATTTTTCTCCTCCAAAACCACAGTCAGTTTATTTGAGCTTCGAATTACAGAAGATTTAAATGCATCAGAGGTCAAACTCTGTTGGCAAGACTTGAAAGTCATGCAATGCAGAGCAGAACTAATCTTATGCTAGAGTCATAGAGTTCTTGATCTTCCGCAGACGCAAGAGACATGAACAATAATATATGGGCTGAAAACCTACTCAGCCAGCAACCTCGACAGGCACGCTCAGCACATAAGAGTGCCATAGCATAAATTGAAAGCGTATTCTGGAACCGCCAGTGGTATCACACATGATTTTTTTTGGAGCACGTATATTATCAGTTTGCATTAAGAGCAAGAAATGCCCAAACTGCCTGATAGCCCCATTCTCTATCTAACTTACAGCATGTTGACTTTCTATAATGGAATGAGGGTTGATCCATACTTCTCATAAGGTTACCTGCAAGTGATTCTCTGTAACCACAAATTCAGAAGTACAGGTTTTGAAGGAGGAGCCAGTCTGAAGAGACACGAACTGACAGCTACCTGAGGAGATGAAAAGAGTGAACTGACAAAGCCAATCTGGGAGGGTTCTTGCTGCAAGAAAAATGCTAGCACATTGACCCCTCTGCAGAGGGCATGACCACAGATTCCGAGGCACCCTCTCAGTTCATGTAGAGCAGTGGTCCCCAACCTTGGGCCTCCAGGTGTTATTGGACTACAACTCCCAGAAGCCTTCACCACCACCTCTGCTGGCCAGGGTTTCTGGGAATTGGTCCAAGAACATCTGGAGGCCCGAGGTTGGGGACCACTGATGTAGAGGACTAGTCATATTGAAAGCAGTGGAAGAAACCCACATTTGTACCCCAATTCTGAAATACTCAAGCACCCTTGAATTGAGTCTTCCAGTGTGGTTGGTTCACCTTTATGGCATGAGGGGGGAAACTCTGAAAATAAGGGAAACATACCTCCCCAAAAGACAACACTTTATATCACATACAGTAGCTGGAAAGGGTTTTGTCAGCCATGTCCTACTCCAAGCTCCTTGGTCAATGCAGAGAACTCAGGGCTGGTGCATTCCCAAAAGACAGCTGTCTGGTCCTTGGCTTGAAGACCTGGGTGAAGAAGAGCTGACCAAGAATTTGTTATACTTCAAACCTCTTGTTGTCAAAAAGTTCTTCTTAGTATTCAGTCATAACCCACTCTCTCATAACTTAATCCGGTCAAGTCTCTCTACTGACTGAAGCAGCAATGAGAAAATTTTATTCTGTTCTGTGTGATCATTCTTCAGATATTTGAAGACCGTGATATCTTCAGCAGGGTTCTCCAGGCTCAGTATGTCTCCAATCGCCTTTAAAAGTAGAATTCATTTTCCACAATGACCAACCATCTCAGCTGCTGTCCTCTGAACTTCTTCCAGTTTGCCTATGTCCTTCATCAAGTGTGACACCTACAATTATGCTCCAAATAAGATTTGACTTGTACAGAATGATGTATTAGATCCCATGACTTAGAAATGATAGTTCTATTAGTTTGCCTTAAAACTGTATTTGACTCGTCTGCAGCCACATCATGGAATCAACTCATCCACCCCCAAATTCTTTTCACAAATGTTACAACAAAATCCTACATGTTGAGCAAGACCAGACCAATACATTTTGCTTCCTGACCACGGAATGCATCTCTTCTCTGCTCCACATGTACTGTAGAAGTTAGTATTAGTGATAAACTAATCAACACTAGCAATGAGACAACATCCTCCACCAAGAGGCAGCTTAGGGGGCAACAGCATGGCACTAACAGCAGTACTCCCCAGCATCTTCCTACCTGAGGTAGCCATTTCATATTGCCTAATGGTAGGGTCAAGCCTGCCTGTAGGTGTATTTGTTGTTGGAAAGAATACTACCTGTGCTAAGCTCTTTTTCTTATATTTTCCCACTTCTCTCTAGACTTGCTCTGATTTCTAACAACAACAGTAAAACTGAGGAGGAGGAAGTGGATGTATTTGTTGTGTATATATGCTGTCTTTCCTCCAGTAAACTCAAAAGACTGTACTTGGTTCTCCTTTTCTCTACTTTCTCCTCATAAAAAACAGGTAAGCTATATCAGGCTGAAAGAGACTGACTCAAGATCACTCAGTAAGCTTCATGGACTTGGATCTCCCACACTCTAGTTCAATATCCCTCACCATCACATGCTATCAACTTTCTACGGTTGAAATTTTGTTCTGCCATTAGGCAGAAGACATAATGTTTGGAGGTGAATTGCTGTAAGTTAAGAAATTTCTGTAGGCATTATATGTCACACACTAAGTCATGCAACTCAGCATCCAACAGCTAATACCAACAGAAGTTTCTTAACCAATTCACTGCTAAAAGTTACGTCTTTTGTGTAACTTCACAATGGGATTTTGGCATACATGTTCAAGGAAATCCACATGCATTATCTCAGAAATTTCCTACATTTTGTTCTACATTTTCTTTCTTTTGTTGTTTCCTTGGCTGTAATGGAATGCTAAGGTTCACTGTATGATATCTGAAGATTGACATCTATGGGGAAAACAGGTGTCCAGCACAAGGCTAGCTTACTTCATTGTTTAATTGTTCAGCAAGAATAATTTCAGATCACATTTCACAAAAAGGGAAAAACATATAATGACAGAATATGTTACCTTCCCCCCACCATTTCCTCACTATTAATACCCTGGAGTGTGCCTCAGACAACCCGACTTTTTCTTTTTTCTGCTTTTCAAATACAAAATGGTGCATACATAAGAAATAAAAAGCTCTAATTTATTCTACAAAAGTGTTCATCAAGCAAGAGACAGGACTCAAGGAAAAGATTAAGAGCTTACATTTTTCATTTGACTTATTTCACATAAAATTTTATAGAGGATAAAATGATGGGAGGCAAAGAAGCAATGATATTTCTGTTTTATCTCTGTCTCAGGCCCATAAATCTTCCTGAAGTATCATTAATTATAGCAGCGTCTTTCATGACGCTATTGTTAAAGGTCTAGCTGCCTTTGCATTATAAGCTCCCAATTTTCACAGGTTTATATGAATAAAAGAATTGTTTCAGGCTAAACTTTGCTTAGGCAGTGTATCTGCTGAGGAAAATTATTACTTTTATAGAGAGACAGACAGTGTTTTTAAACAAAAGCAGCCATTAACTGGGCATCCCAATTTAATACAACAATGTATATATACTTTTCCTGTGTCGGGGAGAGGCGGTGGGGTGAGGTGTAACCTAAGCTCTGATGCAGTTTTAGGGGCGCTGCACAATGTATTCCAGGACCTATGTAGTAGGGTTTTAATCAGTAAATATCATAAACAATAAAGTCCTAAACTGGAAATACAGACTTGGATGTCTTCTATCGCAAACAGTTATTGGTTCCATACATACAGTGCAGCCTGTTCTTTTACTTTCAAGGGTCTGGGATGGCCCTCGATCCTGTTATCCAGCATCTGCCTTTAGACTTCTGGCTTTAGCAGGTTTTAGTCTCCAATGTCATCAAATATTTGGTTCCCATAACCTGGTTCCACCCACCTTGGGAGAAAGAGGTTGTCCTTTTATCTGGAGATTCATCGATCAACATGAGACATATTATTTCACAGTTTTATATAGCACCAAGTCATAGAGTCAAATTATAAATTAAGCGGGGGGGGAGTTATGTTGTGGCATAATGTGCTCCAATTCAGTCCAACTAGACCTTTTGAATCAATGTGATTCTGGTTGGTTAGCACTTGCATGAAGTCTGATTAATTCAGTATATCTACTCTACTACAGTATAACAGCATGGTGTAGCCTGTTATTATATTTATCATTGTTATTATTATTGTTGCTTTTGTTGTTGTTAAAATTCCATAGGGAACTCTGATTCTGACTGAAATGAGAGAGGTGGCATTGAACTTCATCACAATGTTAGTTTCTTAACTGGAAGCCCTCTTCCCTAAACTACTGTCAGTCCTTTGTGTGGGTAGATAGAGCCTACAAATATACTTGAAAACATTGTTGGTCACAGTCTAAGGTTCCCAACTGAAATCTCTATAATACAATATCAAGAATCTATTTGTGTGGTTTAGGACAGTGGTTCTTAACCTTGGGTTACTCAGGTGTTTTTGAACTGCAACTCCCAGAAACCCTAGCCAGCACAGTTGGTGGTGAAGGCTTTTGGGAGTTGCAGTCTAAAAACACCTGAGTAACCCAAGGTTAAGAACCAGTGGTTTAGGATCCACAAAGAAAGAACCTAAGTCTGGGTGAAAAAAAGGGTTGCTAGGAAGTCCAGTATGCCATTTGGTGTGATCCTTGCATCCAAATGGCATATGGACCTCATGCGACCCTATTTGGCCTGTTGTCAATTTGACAATATTGTGAAGTAGTTTAAGAGCCACTTCAGGATATTGTTAAATTAAACATGTCTTCAACTTAGTGGTGGTGATGAGGAAGTGATATATTTTTCTTTCAAAAATGTTTTAGGAAAGCACATATGTACTGCATCATTTTTTAAAAAAATAAAAGGCAAATGAAAAGCTTTGTCTTCGAAGCCGGAGGAGACAATGGAGGGGGTTTGTTTGTTTTTCTCAACCAAATCTTAACGGGAACAGAAAAGCAAATAATGCCCCCCATTTCTCTTCCTGCCTCCTTCTACTTCCAGGAGAAAGTTTTCACAGTGATACAGCACAAATATGCTGTTGTAATACATTTAACTCCCCCCTCAATCCCTCCTCAGAGCCACAGAGTGTTTAATTTGCCAATATCCTTAAGTGTCTCTCTTTTTAAGCCACTTCATGATACTGGCAATTCACAGGAAGGCTTGCTTTTGGTTTGTTTCCAATAACTGCACACATTGGAAATGAACAAAACAGAGCAATCCTACCCACACCAAAAAAGTTGATGCCCATTGGCAAGAGCCAGAAAGATGCAGCTAGGACCAATCTGAGGGATGGCAAGTTCACACCAGCAAAGATCCCATGTCACTGCTATCTTCAGAAGTGAACCAGCCCATCTCTACAGCTGAACAACCAGTGGGCAAAACACTCATGTAGTCAGCCTTTCACTCAAGGCCCTAAAAAAGGTTGGCAAAATCTCATCTTCCAGTGGTTCCACCCTTACTTCATGCTTTCTGTAACACTTAAAGGACACATGGCTGTTTCTTCAGTCTCATGTTACTCTCTGCCTCTCGAATAGAAAGCTTTGAGACTATCCTCAAAGTTATTTGTTAATGGGAGAGTTGTAAATGATATCCTCAATTTGGAAGGGGATTGAAGGGACAACCAAGAGGAATCACCTATGATTCACAGAATCTAAGTCTTCCATGAAATGATGTGGGATTTAAAAGCAGGGGATATCACAATCTACAGGTACCAATCTAGGTTGGAAGGTTATTCTAGAAATGATGGTGCAAATTATTTTTGAAGGGCAAGACAGAATTGCCAAATAAATACATACATCTCACAAGACTTGGATGATAGCTTTGCTTACAGACAGACAGTCCCTTTCCTCCATTTGGGGCAAGTATTCATTGGCCACAAACAATCATCAAACAAAATCACAAACCTAGGAGGCAAATGCCTACAATCCCCCATTGTCAATTCTGCCACTATTCTGGCTTGGCAAAGGCCTCTCTCTGAGTTCTGTTTGCCACAGACTGTGGATTACAGCAACATTAATTACAGTATTGTAATATTTTCAAAACAGTACCCTCATTCGCTTTAACCCACCCACAAATCTCAAACCTCATCCCAAATTATATAAACTCCCAACAGTTTAATGAGACTTGTGATAAACACTTTTTGCCTGGAAACATTATATATATAACTAGGATCTCAAAAAAGAGTTTTATGGCAATCTAATAGATTTATTCCAGCACAACCTTTGGAGACTAAATCCCTATTTATGAGTTGCCAGAAAAGCTTATAATATATAAATCTGTTAGTCTTTCATTTTTCAAGCTGCTCTGAAACTTTACCTGCCAGCTTCAGCTTTATAACAAGGAGAAAGAAATTAACATTATGTGACATGCAGAGTGGGATTAATGTATCAGTAAATTCTATATTAACAACTCACAATTTACCTTCTGATTTTTCCTTAGATGATCAAACAACAAAATCCAAGATGGAACATATTTGATTCTTAATGCATGGAATCAACAGAGGCATGGAACAAGGTTAGTCCACATCTTTGTGTTGTCCCTGAGTTCACTCTTTTTTGTTTATAGGTATACACGAAAGGCTGCTGAACATTTGTTTGAGGAGAAGTATTGCCCTTGGAGACGAAGTTGTGCAGGAGTAAACCTATCCCTCCATTCTTGACACGAGAAGTCATTCTCTCTCTGACAAAATATGTCCATGGAGTGAAGGTGTACAGATCACAGTACAAAATAACATTAGCCCCTGTATCATTAAAACTAGTGCAGCAAAAAAAATAATAATACAAAAATGAAATAAAAATACAAAAAAACCCACACAAAAGTTATAGTATGAAAAAGCAATGACATCATCAATTTAAAAACAAGCACAGTCATTTAAAGGCACAACAAGGAAGAAAAGTGTGCAAAACCCACCACCAGAAGGACCTTCCTCAACAGCCAGTTCGTGGGCAGATTGATTCACCCCTCTTGTACCTTATAAACACTACCCCTAGTAAACACTGCAACATAATCTCACAACACATCTGTAGTGGTGCAGAACAGTTTAAATGAAACAGGCTACAAACGTGTCAGTATCTACAAACAGTAGATTTATAGTGCAGTCCTACTCGCTACATAATCTTTACTAGTCCACACCAGTTGATCTGCCTTGGGTCCTTTGAAGGAGAAAGGCTGGGTGAAAATATTTTAAATAAATAAATAGATATTTATCAGGGGAGGGAAGTCCCATTGCCTGAAATTCTGTTGAGTGACAACATGAGACTAAATGGTGATTATGTCATCAGCCTTAAAGTTACTCAACAGTTTTTCAGCCAATAAGACTTTCTTTTTCCTGATACAGGTCAACTGGTGTGGACTAGGAAAAAATACATAGTAGTAAGTAGGACTGCACTACAAATACAATTTGTAGGTATTGACACTGTTGTAGCCTATGTTTTATTTCAACAAATTTTACCACCGGATTGCCATTGGTAGCCATAAGCCCACCAGCTGGGCTTTTGCAATAATAAAGCCGTCTCCTCCTGTCCCAAGGCTCCCAAAGGCTTCTTTAGGTCAAAAGAGATCCCTAGGGAGCCTAATTTGTTTATTATTCATTTATTTAAAATATTTTACCCCACCTTAAAAAGACCCAAAGTGGTTTACATAATTAAAAAGACGATCTCTAAATGTTAAAAACAGTAAGTATACAAATATTTAAAAAGATTTAAACAAGTATTATATTAAAAAGAGTAAATAAAAATCAATACTAAAAACTCATTTAAAAGGAGCTGAGCACAGCAATCCATTAAAAAAAAATCTCAGACCGCCAGACACTAAGGGAATGTCTGTCTGAAGAGCAAGGTCTTTGCCTGCTTGCAGAAGAACAGCAAAAATGGGGCCAGCCTAGCTTCCCATGGGAGGGAGTTCCAGAGTCTGGAAGCAGCTACACAGAAGGCCATATACCTGCCAAATACATCTGTCAGGGTGGTGGGACCAAGAAAAAGGTCTCCCCTGATTATCTTTATGCCCGGGCAGGCTCACAAAGGGAGATGCAGCCAGGACAGGAAGCTTTAAATTAAATTAAATTAAATTAAATTGTAACACCATGGACTAACAACATAATCATGATTTGTGTCTGTGTAGTTGCACCAACTGGATTTCAGTGAATATGTCTAATAAATTTTAAACCTAGATAAGCAGATCTTTTTCTTCTTTTTTTTTCCTCTCTCTCTCTCTCTGGAATCAAAGAGTAGATCTCAAACCTCACGTGTACGTAAATGTGCTTTGGATGTTTAGAGGCAGGTTAAAATAGAAGCATACATCAATGTGCCTATGTTCAGAGAGGGGTTGATATATGGCTTCAGTTGCTTCATTTTTGAAGATATAGCTTTGTAATTTAGCTTTAAATGGAAAACCACCACTCCCGCCCACTTTTGGGAACATAAACATAAATAGCAATAAATGTTCAGATAAGTCATGATCAAAAGGTGGCATGTACTGTACTTCCTTCTTTTCTCTCTCTACTGGTTTTCTCTCTCTACATTTAACTATGTTAAATGGACTGTAAACTGGGGTAAACAACAGGTGGCTATCCTGATACAGCTGGACTGCAGCACACACAAGCCCTAAACACAACAGCAACCACAAGAGATTACGAGAACTGCACTCCAACAACATTGTGGGAAGGCAGGCATCCCTCCCAATTCCTCATGTGAACGCAATAAACAAAAGCAAATAATGAAAATCAATACTAATGGCCAAACAGCTGCATTGTTCATCAATTTGCCCTGAGGTGAGTGATTATCCACCTGACACATGCTCATGCCTGTGTCCCATATTTACGGCTTTGAAGGTTACCAACAACGATTAACCATATGGTCAAAAGACATGATAGCTTTCTGTGGCAAATATAGTGTGTTCATGACGTAAATGGATAAAGCGTCCATGAAATGAAGAAAAAAAAAAAACTCTACATGGACAGTTGCACACAACAAGATATGTAATGCAATGTGATGTATTTAGTTTAAAATATATAGTGCCTACTATATGATGAATGTACAATACACTGTGCTAGAGTGAAATACAAAATAAATATGGCATTGTATATAAATAAAGAACAGCAGGACAGCAATGTTATTTTGACATGAGCAGCTCTTTCCTCTTGTGTTAAAGAAAAAGATTATGTAAAAAGACTGAATTATTTGAAACCCTCAGGTAATCTCTAATCTCATCTATAATCTATCATTCTGCCTTCTCAGTTTCATTACAGTTTGATAATTTGATTCATTTGGGTCCCACTAGATCCACTTATAATCTCTTTTCTTATAACATTCAGCCTGTCTTTGTTGGATTGTTTCATTTGAACATTTTTTTTGGCTGTTTCTCCTGACTAAACAAATTTGTACAAATTGCAGTTTGGTTACTGTGAAATGTACTATTAATCTGGTAATTAATTAATCAGGGTTGAACAGATGAAATGCCATACTAGATAAGATGAATGGTCCATCAAGCCTTGTAGATATTTTTCTGTC
Organism: Pogona vitticeps; assembly: GCF_051106095.1. Lineage (NCBI taxonomy): Eukaryota > Metazoa > Chordata > Lepidosauria > Squamata > Agamidae > Pogona > Pogona vitticeps. Next base: position 66,291,626 of record NC_135786.1, on the reverse strand, counting down.
AGCGGGTGGCAGTGGAACAGGCAAAAAACCATGCTAACATGAATATAAATAGACAAACAGAGAAGATAACATATAGGGACTGAATTCCTGTTGTATATCATAGTAAGTTGTACTGGACTAGGCCCATTAAATCAGTAGGAATTTTGTGAGTCAACTCCTCCAAAAATCCCATTGTGATCTATTGTAATGTAATAAATTACAACTAGATTAGGCTGCTTTGAATCAGTGGAATTTGTAAAGTTGACACGCCAAATGCCCGCTAACTCAGTGGTTCTACTCTAGTGCAAGTTACTACACCAAGCAACTAGTGTCAATTAACTAAAATGCAGGTGTGCATTTCCAAGTATTTATATATTACAATGTGTGATGTAGAGAATTCTAAGTACCATATTCAATGAACAGTCTAATCCTATACATCTCTATTCAAAAGCTAGTTCAGTGATTCTTAACTTCTAGCTAGGTCTGTACAGAATTACATCCTAAATACCATTGTGCACTCCCCATTAGCAGACATGGTGTAGAAAGTGAACAGCAACTGTAAGTCTTCACCACTACTAGTTTCTATAACATTTATTTAGAGATGCCTGAGGGAACACAAAAACACTGTTCAATTGTAAAAGACAAATGGCTAGAAATCTCAGTAATTGCTAGTCCATATAAGCAGTGCCTGATACTCTGCTCCACAATTTGTGTGAGCCAGTACTACAGCTTCATTACCACTGCCCTATATTATGTAGCAGTACCCCAAATTCTGCTTCTTTTCTCTGCACACCCATGGGTTGTTACATTTGTGGGTGTCCTTTCTTGCCAGTTATTCACTACGCTCTTGGAGAATCTGTAAACACCATTCTGTTGTCCAACTTGCGTAACTGGAAGCCATAGACAGCTGGAACAAGCAACAGAAAGCTCCCCACAAGGAGCATTACGGTAAGTTCATTGTTCGATAATCAGATTCTCCCCACTGCTTCATAATGTTTGGTCATAAGAGTAATGCACGGACAGTTGTGGTGATGAGAGCAGAAAAACATCATCCATTCATTGCATTAAAAATCACATCGGGGCTGCTCCAACAGTGCAATGATCAACACACCAGACAGCACAGGAAGGAATGTTAATTGAAATGTTTATGTAGTATGGATCAGCTTTAAACAGTACAGAACTGGGTCAGATAGGAATGTTGGTACAGATCATATGCTTTGCTGTTAAGCCTGTGAGGCAGTGGTTCTCAAACTGGGGTCCCCAGATGTTCTTGAATTGCAATTCCCTGAAGCCTTTACCACTTGCTGTGCTGGTCAGGATTTCTGGGAACTGCAGTCCAAGAATATCTGGGGACCCCTATGAGAACCACTGGTCTATAGCAGATGGTGCTAGTCATGTCACAGAGACATTGTTGGTAGATTGTGTCCATGTCCTCTGTATGGGAATGAATCTCCCTTAAATTAGGAACTGGAGATGTGTAGCCCTCCAGATACTGCTGGATTGCTGTTCCTGTCATCTTTTATTTTGATGGCTAAGGTTCATGGGAGTTGTAGCCCAGTAACATCTGAACGGTCCCAACTTTCCTACCCCTTCCTTACATGTTTAGATGGATGCTTTTAGACCTAATTCTGTCTTTTGTTGATCATTCAGTATCCATGGTACAAAACAACTTTCATTAGCTGAGGCCATGGCATGCTAGTTTCAACCCTTTGGCCCCTGCAACATCCAGATTAGACTACTCTAATGTAACTGGAGCTTTTGGAAAAACATCTGTTGGTCCAAAATGAAGTTTTTAAAATAAATAAACAATATGGCTATTCAGAAACTTCAATTTGTTCCAAATGTAGCTGTTAATGATTGTCAATCAGGACTGGATGGAGTAGATTATATTAATTCATAAACAACCTCATAGGTTTCCAGACTGGTTTTGAATGAACTTTTAGTTTTAATTTTTAAAGGCCTACATGGCTTTGAAACTAGATATTTAAAGGACTGGTTACTCTTATATAAACTTTTCTGGCTGTTAAATGTATTGCCTAAGGGTCTCTTTTATATAGCATTGTCAAACTTTAGATGTAAGACCCACTGACAATTTTCTAGAACCAAATCTCTTTTCCAAGCACTTCTATGAAACTGCTGCTTGTTTGTACAGACCTGCTATATTATATTTCTAAATCTTATGTCTCTTCATGCTTGATTGCATTTTAAGAGCTTTGGGGGATTTTTTTTAAGGCCTTGAGATTGTGAGATACCTTGAAAGTGTGTGAAACTCTTCAGGTGAATTCACACTTTTGATAAACAAACTAAAAATTACAGTTGTAGAAGAGATGTCATGTTATTCTGTGCAAGCATTATAGATAAAAACATCATCATTATCGGACAAATAAATGAGACAAAAACATGATGGCACCTTAAAGATGATGAAGGGGTCTAGTTAATACATACAATATTTTATATATACAGTGGTGCCCTGCTTGATGATTACCCCGCTCCACAACGAAATCGCTTCGCGATGAGGTTTTTGCGATTGCTATTGCGATCGCAAAATGATGATTGAATGGGGAAAATCCATTTTACGACGATCGGTTCCCTGCTTCAGGAATAAATTCTTTGCATTACGACGATCACAAACAGCTGATCGTTGAGTTTCAAAATGGCCACACGCTGTTTTCCGGACCTATTTCGGAAGACAGTAACTGAAAATGGTTTCCCATATGGAGGATCTTCGCTGGACGATGAGGCATTTTACCTAATTGGAATGCATTGAACTGGTTTTCAATGCATTTCAATGGTTTTTTTCTTTCGCTTGACAATGATATCGCTTAACAACGATTTTAATGGAACGGATTATCGTTGTCAAGCGGGGCAGCACTGTATATATATTTGTTTGTTGTTTACTCATTTAGTAGTGTCTGACTCTTCGTGACCCCAGAGCACGCCAGGCCCTCCTGTCTTCCACTGCCTCCCGGAGTTGGGTCAAATTCATGTTGGTAGCTTCGATGACACTGTCCAACCATCTTGTCCTCCGTCGTCCCCTTCTCCTCTTGCCTGCACACTTTCCCAACATCAGGATCTTTTCAAGGGGTCTTCTCTTCTCATGAGATGGCCAAAGTATTGGAGCCTCAGCGTCAGGATGTGTCCTTCCAGTGAGCACTCAGGGTTGATTTCCTTCGGAATGGATAGGTTTGTTCTACTTGCAGTCCAGGGGACTCTCAAGAGTCTCCTCCAGCACCACAATTCAAAAGCATCAATTCTTTGGCAGTCTGCCTTCTTTATGGCCCAGCTCTCACTTCCATACATAACTACAGGAAAAACCATAGCTTTGCTTATGCGGACCTTTGCTGGCAAGGTGATGTCTCTGCTTTTTAAGATGCTGTCTAGGTTTCTCATCGCTTTCCTTCCAAGAAGCAGGCATCTGTTAAATTCTTGGCAGCTGTCACCATCTGCAGTGATCACGGAGCCCAAGAAAGTAAAATCTGTCACTGCCTCCACATCTTCCCCTTCTATTTGCCAGAAGGTGATGGAACCAGGGCCATGATATTAGTTTTTTTGATGTTGAGCTTCAGACCATTTTTGGCACTCTCCTCTTTCACCATCATTAAGAGATTCTTTAATTCTTTCTCACTTTCTGCCATCAGAGTGGTATCATCTGCATATATGAGGTTGTTTATATTTCTTCCGGCAATCTTAATTCTGTCTTGGGATTCATCCAATCTTGCCTTTCACATGATGTATTCTGCAAATAAATTAAATAAGCCGGGGGACAATATACAGCCTTGTCGTACTCCTTTCCCGATTTTGAACCAATCAGTTGTTCCGTATCTAGTTCTAACTGTTGCTTCCTGTCCCACGTATAGGTTTCTCAGGAGATAGATAAGGTGGTCAGGCACTCCCATTTTTTTAAGGACTTGCCATAATTTGCTGTGGTCCACACAGTCAAAGGCTTTTGCATAGTCAATGAAGCAGAAGTAGATGTTTTTCTGGAACTCCCTAGCTTTCTCCATAATCCAGTGCATGTTAGCAATTTGGTCTCTAGTTAATAATAATAATTTATTGTCATTGTAAGTATATACACATACAACAAAATTCCTCTGCCTCTTTGAAATCTGGCTTGTACTTCTGGGAGCTGAAGCCTACCTTGTAGGATTTTGAGCATAACCTTGCTAGCATGTGAAATGAGTGCAATGGTACGGTATTTGGAGCATTCTTTGGCAATGCCCTTCTTTGTGATTGGGATGTAGAATGATCTTTTCCAATCCTCTGGCCACTGCTAAGTTTTCCAAACTTGCTGGCATATTGAGTGTAGCACCTTAAAGAGCATCATCTTTTAAGATTTTAAATAGTTCAACTGGAATGCCATCACCTTCACTGGCCTTGTTGTTAGCTATGCTTTCTAAGGCCCACTTGACTTCACTCTCCAGGATGTCTGGCTCAAGGTCAGCAACCACACTAACTGGGTTGTCCGGGACATCTAGATCTTGCTGGTATAATTCCTCTGTGTATTCTTGCCACCTCTTCTTGATGTCTTCTGTTTCTGTGAGGTCATTACCAGTCTTGTCCTTTATCATGTCCATCTTTGCACAAAAGTTCCTTTAATATCTCCAATTTTCTTGAACAGATCTCTGGTTTTTCCTTTTCTATTCTTTTCCTCTATATCTTTGCACAGTTCATTTAAGAAGGCCCTCTTATATCTCCTTGCTATTCTTTGGAAATCTGCATTCAATTTTCTGTAGCTTTCCATATCTCCTTTGCATTTTATTTCCTTTCTTTTCTTTGCTATTTGTAAGTCCTTGTTGGACAACCACTTTGCTTTCTTGCATTTCTTTTTCTTTGGGGATGGTTTTTGTTGCTGCTTCTTGTACAATGTTACGAGCCTCCGTCTATAGTTGTTCAGGAACTCTGTCCACCAAATCTAGTTCCTTAAATCTATTCTTCACTTCCACTGTGTACTCATAAAGGATTTGGTTTAGATTATACCAGACTAGCCCAATGGTTTTTCTTACTTTCTTCAGTTTAAGCTTGAGTCTTGCTATAAGAAGCTCATGATCAGAGCCACAATCAGCTCCAGGTCTTGTTTTTGCTGACTGTATAGAGCTTCTCCATCTTTGGCTGCAGAGAACATAACCAATCTGATTTCGGTATTGCCCATCTGGTGATGTCCACGTATAGAGTCGCCTCTTGTGTTGTTGGAAAAGAGTGTTTGTGATGACCAGCTTGATCTCTTGACAAAATTCTATTAGCCTTGCCCTGCTTCATTTTGAAATCCAAGGCCAAACCTCCCTGTTATTCCTTTTATCTCTTGACTCCCTACTTTAGCATTCAAGTCCCCTAGAATGCCAAGAACATCTTTCTTTGGTGTCAGTTCTAGAAGGTGTTGTAAGTATTAATAGAATTGGTCAATTTCAGCCTCTTCAGCATGGGTGGTTGGTGCATAAACTTGGATTACTGTGATGTTGAAAGGTCTGCCTTGGATTCGTAATGGAAATCATTCTATCATTTTTGAGATTGTATCCCAGTACAGCTTTTCCCACTCTTTTGTTGACTATGAGGGCTACTCTATTTCTTCTACGGGATTCTTGCCCACAATAGTAGATATGATAATTGTCTGAATTGAATTCACCCATTCCTGTCCATTTTAATTCACTGACACCCAGGATGTCAATGTTGATTCTTACCAATCTCCTGTTTGGCCACATCCGGATTGCCAATGTTCATAGATCTTATATTCCAGGTTCCTATGCAGTATTCTTCTTTGCAGCATCCGACTTTCCTTTTACTTCCAGGAGTGTCCGCAGCTTAAGCATCCTTTCAGCGTTGGCACAAACACTTCCTTAGCTCTGGAGCTACTTGTACTTGTCCTCCACTCAGTAGCATATTGGACACCTTCGGACTTGAGGGGCTCATCTTCCAGCGTCATATCTTCTAGCCTTTTGTTTCTGTTCATGGGGTTTTCTTGGCAAAGATACTGGAGTGGCTTGCCAGTTCCTGCTCCAGGTGGATCAAATTTAGTCAGAAATCTCCACTATGATTTTGGTGGCTAATGTGGAACCGAAGAAGGATGAATTATTGCCCATTGCCTAGGCACCTGCAACCTTCCTTCCCCCCTCGTTCTCCACACCGTTTTGTCTCCCTCCTTTCAAGCTGAACTTATAAAATGTGTAATAAGGGGGTGTGCTTCTTCTCTGCATGTTTTCTGTGTTTGAAGTTTGTGCCTATTTGCTTGTTTTCAGCTGAAAATAAATATCTATTGGATCTCTCTGTCTCTGGCTGATTGATTAATGTGTTAGAGAAAGGTAAAAACTAGGAATTAGTCCTAGTACCCTTTAACGGTTATATTTTTTTTAATGTGAGCTCTCATGGATGAGCGTCTAAGGTGCCATCACGTTTTGCTCTTTTTTATTTGTTCTTTTATTTTTAAAATTATTTTTTACTTTTATTTTTTTACCTAAACATCAAAATGTTCTTCTGAGTGCAAGTTTACAATATACAGCCCTTATACACCAGCATTTTGGATCCTCAACAGTGCAAGATTGGCCATTGTTTGTAATATAATTTGTAGATCTGCAGACTTTTCAGATTTATAGCAGAGAGCAAATTTTCATCTGGAGGGCTGCAATTTTTTTATTTCAGTGTTGAGTTCCACGGTACTCGCATGATATTGAACAGTTGCTGACCAGTTCAACATTCTAGATCAAATTAGAAAATCCATTGGGTTGCTTTTGACCATATCTCAGATCTATTATGGGAATAAGGTCTCATGTCAAAACAAAGTTGTTAAAAGTTGCCACAAGACTTCTCTTTTTGGAGGTGCAGGGGTTTTGTCATATACCCTGTTTCCCCTAAAATAAGACCTAACCTGAAAATAAGCCCTAGTATGATTTTTCAGGATGCTCATAATATAAGCCCTACCTCAAAAATAAGCCCCAGTTAATTTACACCTCCACCATTGTACAGCAACCAGAGGATGACAGGACTATACAGGTATTTGAATAAACGTAGATTGTTATACATGAAGAAAACACAACTTTCCCTGAAAATAAGCCTTAATGCGTTTTTTGGAGCAAAATTTAATATTCTCATTTTCAGGGAAACAGGATATGTTGAAACAAACTTGCATGATAATCGTTGAAAACTGGAAGAAAGAAAGAAAAGGAGCGTTCAGGCTGGTCAGTCCATCTGAAGGACATCTTTTATTTGTCAAAAAGGGGCACTGCCACAGCAGCAGGGCTTTTCGTGTAGTTCTCATTCATCCTGACTGAAGCCTTGGAGTATGTAATTGTTTTTTTTTAACCACGCAGTGAAAAGAATGACTGACACTGAAGCTGCCAAAACGGAGTCATCCTTATTTCGAGGAGAGACAGCACAGCAAAAAGCTCTGTTAGGACTCGAAACAATTCGAATGTTTTGGGCACAACAGTGGCCGGATATTTCTTTGTCGTTCATTTTGGCGCCTAAAATGACCGCGCAAAAAGAATCGCGGAAATTCTCGCGGTTCAGAGACGAGGTACTGGTTGCATGGAAGTCGCGCACCTGGCTCCCCACACACACACACACCCCGCCCTTCCTTTTGCATGAGCGCAAACGCCCAGCAGAATTGGGGGCAGCGTTTCCCCCCCCCCTTTCCGTCTCTGACTTCAATCCTCCTCTTCACTGTCTCGGCTTTTGCCCCGTCTTGGCAGGATTACCATCGGAAACCGGAAGTGACGGCATGCCTTGAACTCTTTGGGGGGGTCTCCCCTCCTCCTCTGAGCATCTCTGCTTCCAAACCCAGTGAGGAGCGTTCCGTTAGCCACGCCCCTTTCCCTCACTCCCGAGGTAGGGCCCTCGCGGGCGTTCCGGCTGCTATGGGAACAGAGTGGCTTAGGCCCTGGCGGGCTCTAGCGCCGCGGCCCAGCCTGTGAACAGTAGTCCCCCCCCCCATCCTAGGAGCTGCCTTTCCTCTCTGCCGGGTGGGCGAGAGAGGGGGCGCCCCCTGATGCCGCCGCCGCGCAAGGGGTTTGTCTGCGAGCTGGAGCTGCACATCCGCACGGTGAGGAGGGGGCCCGCGGAAGGTGGCCGGGGGTGTGGTGTGGTGGGCGGCTAACCGATTTTTTGGGGTGTGTGTGTGTAGAGTTAAAGTGGACTTGCCTTTTGCAGAAATTGGAGACAAACTGCGGGGACACCTAAACTTTTCCCGAGGGCTGGCTGGCTGGCGGGTAAAGGCTTCGCGGGGAGTCCCGAAGGATAGGGTTTTCTCAAAAGTTTTCCCCTAGAGGACGAGGGCCTGCTGTTGGGCTTCCGCGTGTTAACTGCGGGGCTTTTCTGGAGGAAGCTTCCCTGATCTGGCTTAGCCTGCCCGGCTTAGAGGGTGAGGCGGAGCTGGGAGTTCACCAACTCTGGGCGCAGAGCGGCGGCGACGACCTGCCGTTCCTCTCCGGCTTCAGGCTGGGCTTGAACCCTCCTATATAGGGAGGAATCCGGGCACAGTATGCCCGGACTTTCAGGGCAACATCCTTGCTGTGCACTTAACTTCTTCGCTCTTCTGCGCGCCGCTTGCTTGTGATGATGGATTTTATTTTTAGGTGAAAAGTGTTCAGTCCAAAAAGGCAGTTTTCTCTCTCCTTAAATCTTCACCAGTCTCAGTTTTCCTTTCTATTTATTTAGTATTTTTCTGCAATCTGCCTGTCAAACCCAATAGGAAACTCTTTGCTTTTCGCCCCCCCCTTTCTTTTCTTCTTCTTCTTCTTTCTATGCTTGAGTAACGGCTAAATTGAATTTCCTCCTCTCTGCCCTGCTATTGGCCAGTTAGGCTTTTAACACTGGCCTTCTGCATGTTCTGAACCAATCCCGTTGTACATCGTCAGTTGGAGAAATTCAGTACGAAAGTCTATCAGCTGTTTAAATGCTTGGCATAAATTCCCTCCCATTCTGGTAGATTACTTGCTTGTCTCTCCCCCCCCCCAATGCATTTATTCTTTGAAAACTTTGAAAGTATGGTGGCACTTATTTTATTTATTTATTTTATTTATTTATTCTATTTGTATCCCACCTATCTGGCCGTTGTGACCACTCTAGGCGGCTTACAATTGCCACTGAAAAATATTTGCATTGGTAGCCTAGAAGAGGTGTCAACCTAATGCCAAAAGTCTGAAGGACTATTCCAATAGCTCAGTGGTTTAGATTGGGAATTTGATTGTCCACTGTGCCTCCCTAACGGGCTGGACTTGATGATCCATAGCATCCCTTTCAGCTCTGCAGTTCCTAGATTATTGTATTAACTAATCAGTAAGATGCTGTATTGCTGTGTTCTTACTCTTAGTAGAAGTGGTTAGTAACGGGCTGCTTAGTACAGGAGCTCTTTAACATTGCTAAGAGCTTTATCGTTTGACCAGAGCTGTTGTGAGGATAGTTTATCAAAATGTGAATATTTTCCTCTAATGAGCTAGAAGTATGTCTGTTTATATATAAAAATGTGGCATGTAAAGTTTGCGAGTTGGAAAGCTGTAGAAATGTGTGTTGCAATACATCTACTGTACAAATATGTATTATAAATCAGTTTCCTAGTAATGTGACAGTTCAGAACAGTACCTGCAATAATCTGAGATGCCAGCATCTCTGTTTGTATCTAATCTGGCAAACCACTGCATTGTAGTAAGTGTTGGATGGGGACCTGGAAGATCCAGATTTAAATTCCCACTGAACCACAAAACGTACTGGTGACTTTCACCAGTCTGTTTCTCTGCTCGATCTCAAGGATTGTGGGGATGAAGTGAGAGCTGTGGATGCTGCCTTGAGTTCAGTGGAAGAAAGGCAAAGGTTCCCCGTGACATTTAGTCCAGTCGTGTCCAACTCTAGGGGGCAGTGCTCATCCCTGTTTCCAAGCCGTAGAGCCAACGTTTGTCTGTAGACAGTTTCCATGGTCACATGGCCAGCACGACTATACACGGAACACTGTTACCTTCCCACCAAGGTGGTATTTATTTATCAACTCATGGGATATAAATGTAACATAAGTTGTAAACATTGTTACCTATTCATCTTCCGATGTGATATGTTTAAGTTATACAGTGGAACATCTACTTACAAACTTAATCCATCCCAGAAGATGTTCGTTAGTTGAAACGTTCATAAGTAGAAGCAAAATTTCCCAGAGGAATGCATTGTAAATCGATTAATCCGTTTCGGCTGTTTTTGGCTCTTATGTAGAAGCACCGTTCATACGTTAAAGCATTAGTTCCCATAGGAACGAATGCAAAGCTGGTTAATCTGTCCTCTACCACTAGGGGTATAATTTTTCTTCTTTTGATTTAAGATGAATTTAGGTCAAAAAAAAAGGGAAGGGAAGGAGCGAGGGGGAGGGAACACCTTCTAAACAGAACACCTTTAAAAACAAGCACCTTTTAAACAAAACCAAGCACCTTTTAGGTTAAAAAAAGGCAGGAGAACACCTTTTAACAGAACCTTTAAAAAAAGCCACAGAATTCGGCAAACATTATTCCATCACAGAACTCCTCATCACAAAAAGAGAGTCTAAACTGCATTTTACAGTCTGCCTGCATCAACAGCCAGCACCGCCCCTCACAGAATATTTTCTGATTTTAAGGGGGGAAAAAGACTGTGGAGTCTAAGCAAGGGGGGGGGATAGAGACTTGAGTCTAAACTCCATTTTAAAGCCTGCTTGCACCAACAATCAGCAACCATTATTCCAGCACAGAACTCCTCATCACAAAAAGAGAGCATGGGAAGGAGAGACTTGAGTCTAAACTCCATTTTAAAGCCTGGCTGCCTGGCTGCATCTACAACCACCACAGCCCCTCACAGAATATTTTCTGATTTTAAAACAGACTTTAGAGCCACATTTTAACCACACACATTTTATAACTAAAATCTACACTGCAAGACCCATCAGAGCACAGAAACATAACCCCCCACCTAGCCCTACCCCCACCAAGCTGCAAAAAACACCTGTACAGTAAATACAGTATACTCACCCAGAACAGGCAGTCTCTGTTTTGAAAAAGAAAGTGAGAAATAAAAAAATAAATAAAAAAAACAGTCCGTACAATACAGTACCAGGCAATACCAGGCAACCTGAAGACTCTCTCCCTATCTACTCTCTAACCACTTGGATGAGCAAGGTAGCAGACAAGGACCCTCTTCGCTGGCCAACAGTTAACTGAAAGTTCAAGTTTCATGCTTTCCCCACTTCCCACGTGTTTTTTTCCCATTCATACGTTGAAGCTCCATTCACAAATAGAAGCATAATTTTGCAAATGGAGTTGTTCGTAAGTTGAAATGTTCATAGTTAGGGACGTTCGAAAGCAGAGGTTCCACTGTATTTGTTTTTATTTGAGCTTTACCCCCTATGCTAAGTATTAATTAGCTTACCAGTGCCAGGTTCTTTGTATTTTATAGGAATGTAGTAACTTCAAATAATGGTTGCAAAAGAGGCAAAACTAGTTATGCTGGTGTACACAAATAATGTAATATTTGGAGGTGAATCACCATAGGGAAAGATGCCATGAGTTATATTATTCAGCATGCAACTGACAATGTCTATGGTAATTTCTTAATTTGAGAAAAAAAATTGTATTCCAAAGTTAGGCCGATTAGGATTTTGGTCACAAAGTGGTTGGAGAAGTCTCCAGGTGCAGTCAAATTGGTTAAGGCACCCTAACCAATCACTGATGTCTCCTCTGGCTTGGGGATGAAGTTAAGCATAGTGCAATTTTAATAAATTTTGCTGAAGCAAGAGAAGAAAGTGCTAAAGCAGAAGGTGATTGGGGAATTCCACAGCAGAAAGAGAGAACTTAGATTTATCTGTTTATTTCTCATTCACTTCACCAAACTAGTATAACAGAGGGAGAGGTTGGGATATCATTTGTTAGAACTGCAACATTTTAGGTATTTCTTGCTTTTTGTTTAGGTACTTACATTGAGTCTTCATTTCACTTGGGTCTGAGTGTATGTGTGAATGTGGGATGGGTGACTGGTTGTCTTCTATGGGCTTTGATTGGTCAGGTAAGGTAGCATTGGGCATTATCTGCCCTTCATCCCTGTTTTCTACTTTCTTATGAAATGCCTGCTGCCAGCTGAAACAGGCTGGATTCATGGAAGAGTGGAAGCTAGACAAGGAGTAGAGTGAACAAGTTTGGGGGTGGTGAACAGAAAGAAAGGAAGAAGCTGGTATGAGTTTTGTTTATAAACTGAAAGTCTACCACATCCCTAAAGCAGATAGTGCAGCAAAGTGCCACTATCCTAAGTCATAACCCTTTTTTTCTTCATTTTTCCCCCAATATGAAAACATAAAGATGCAGATACTGCAGAAGCTGAGAACAAATCAGTTCAGACCAACTCCCACTTGGCTCAGGGTCGTTTGGTCCCAATTTGTACAGTAAATCTTAGGATACAAATGAAATCAGGTGGCTTTCCTGCACATAATAGGCAATACTGGTTAGTCACTAAACTTTCTTTACATATATTTCAGCATCAGTATAAGCATGTTCTATTCAGTTTATGTTTTATTTGTCCCTGAATGCTTCACAGCTTACTGTTCTCTCCATCGTATGCATGCCAACCTAGTTATCAACACTTATGAATTGGGTGAAGTGGATTGATCTACATGAATGTAGATGCCATTAAACATTTACTATTAGTTTTTAAGATGCAACAGAACCTTTTGTTTTGTAAGAATACTTAGCAATGTTCTGACCTTTATGTGCACAAAGTTTAAGCTCTTCTGTGTCTAAGAAAGTGGTGTACAACTATGGAAACATCAAAATATAAAAGAAGAGATACTTACTACATCAGAGCGTTACATCAGCAAAACCATTGGTTAATCTTTTAGTTAAAATGATCTAAATAAAAGTGTATTTAGCAATTGCAGAGAACAAAAACTAATGGCCTATGCCTAAAAATAACTGGCAGGGACTTCAGAGAGAGAGAGAGAGAGAGAGAGAGAGGAGTTGAAACACAGACAGCTTCTACACTAATTTACAGACCAGTGTATGGAACTATGAAGAGTACTTCAGTGATAGGCAAGGTTTATATTGGATAAGTTTTGCTCTCAGTTGTTTTCATTTTCATTTAGGGCTTTGTAAACAAAAAGAAAACTTTTAAATCTGGCTTGGTAGCAAATAAACAGTGTGGTTCCTTCAACAAAGATGTTAGACTTGAGGTGGATAACATTTGGACCATAGGGTCAATTTTGTAGCTACTCCCCTAAATTTATTTGTAAACAGTAAAATTCACTTTAAAATGAGCAACTTTTGCTTGACTTAAAGAGGCTGTCTTATATTGGATCAAATTTCAATGACATGATTTACTGTTGAATTTTAACAGCACAGTGGTAGCAATGTGTGTGGCATACAGGAGATTGGGAGAAGGAGTTGGCTGCTAGATTCACAAGAATTGCCAACCTCTGTTATATGTTAAAAACATGTATGTTGAAAACAACCAAACTGCCATCTTTTGTATTAGCTGCATCTCCTGTACACTAATTTTCAAGGTAGCCCCACACAAAGCATATTGTAGTAGGCATTGTAAGGATATGGGTTTTATAGTACTTGTTTTCAAGAGGTTGCAGGTGTTTCATCTCAGCCTGAGACCTAGCTCTTGTGCAAGAAGAAAGAAGGTCACATCTCAAGACGGATAAATAGAGATGGGGGTATTTGGATATTAATATCCCCATGCAGCTAGACTTAATGAGGGCCTGGTCACTGTGATCGGCCTGTCCTCTCATGTGTCTGGTGGCGATGGAAGAATCGCTCCTGGACTTCCGCTCTCTTCCACCTCGCCTGGCCACTTGACAGCTGTGAAGAGAGACTTGTCCTCCCTCCCACTGCCTGGAGTGGCCAGTCGAGCAGGAAGAGAGCAGAGCTCTGGGAGCAATTGGAAGGATGAGCAATTACCAGTCAAGGAATGAGAGAAGGGGCTGTGGAATGTTACAAAAGAGGCATGGATTTAAGAACAAAGGGTACCATAATGAAGCTGAGACTTTGATTTAAGTTATAGAAAGTGCGGTTAAGTATGTGTGTAAGTTGAAGAAGAAGGAATACAGGTTTAAAGTGTTATTTGATTGATTAAGGAGATTTAGCTATGGTTACTTAGAATACCCTAGTAATTAAGTAGTAAAACTATTAGCTAGTTAATCATTTTATTGTTTTATGGGAAAGTACTACAAGAACTTAATACTTAGATGCTTGGCACTTAACCAGTACAGTTTGTATCTTTTTGTATTTCTTTGGTTTTATAACTTTTTACTGTTTTTGAATAAATATTTTATATTTTACCCAAGTGTGATTCTTGGGGACAAGGGTAAGAGTGCCTAAAGAAAGTGCCTTAGCAACAAAGGCTATATTTGCTAATTTTGTTATTTGGGTGTTCTACCTGGTAAGGCTGGTGTGCAAAGTTTACACAGCTAAAGAGTTTTAAACTTAAATAAGGGAGTAATTGAAATCTAGGGACAGAAGCTTGTCCTTATTTGCCTGCTTACACACCTCCTAGGTCTCGCCCAATCTAGGATTAAAAGGTGGTGGGATCTTTTAATTAGCACTTTCCCCTAGTTTAGCACCTTCCCCTAGTGGAATGACTTCTCTAAGGAGACACGTTCCTGACAGGCATCATATCATGCACTTTGATATTGTCTGTCTGGGAAAACTGTAACTGAAAAACGTTAAGGAGGTGCAGAGTGATGTACTGTAATTTTGGCAGGCGGTTCACAATGGGTATATAGATATATAGTTTTGCTTAAAAGACCTGTACTAATTCTGATCAGTAATTGAACATTAATCTTCCAGGTAACATGTCCAGGTGTTACACTGAAAGCCAGAGATGACCTCTACATCGGTGCCTGCATTTTTGGACAATATAAGAAGACTTCACGTGTCCGTGCAGTATTTCCCCTTATATTTAATCAGAAACTAATATTTGAAAAGGTAAACAGTCAAAATATCAAGGGTGACTTTACATAACTAATCAAACATCAAGTACAGTTTATTAGTGGCTGCATTACTAAGGGTGCATTCAGAATGTATCATTGGCTGAAATCCTGTTGCATGCCTCTATGTCAACAGTGGGAATAAAACAGCAGCGGTGGCAAATTGCCACAGATTAAAGGCTTCTTCTGGCAATTTTGATGTGCATTGAACTTGTTCATAATGCAATGCCGGAACCCAAAAATTGTTAAAGGTACCCCTTAATCTGTGTCAGTTTGCCACTGATTATTTCAGTCAATGTCGGCTGACTTAAGCATACTATCATTTAAATGAATGCTTATATAAGAATTATTTGTATCACTAGTATTTATAGGGATCCCTCACTCCCAGGAATTTTCTGTTTTGTCTTCTGTCAAACGTAGGTGGTTTTTGACAGAGAGAAGACCCCCATCTTAGAACTCCAGAGTGAGCTATCCTGCTCATCCCAAGGTTCCCCTTGGCCTCAGGTTATTGTTCACTCTAGAACTGCTGAATGGTGAAATATATGCTGGAAAGTATACTTATGCACTCTACTTTTGAGGAAATGGCACCTTCTCTTTGGCATAGTTAAATGAGCTATTAGTCCATCACTGGAATAATTGAATTACAATGCACAAGATGTCAGAGGAAAAATGCTTTAAAAAAATTACAACCCTGTACCTACTAGAAAGCATACGTAGCAGTTTTTGCTTAGATAGTACTAAAATGAACATCACTCTGGCACTGCAGTTCCAGTATTATGGAATTTTCTTCTTTTTACTGTTCTCACAGCTGCCTAAAAATTGACTGGAGGACTTTGCCACCCTCTAGAACAGAGCTTTGAGATCCATGGGGACTGTAAGAAGGGGATTGTGCCCCAAATCTGCTGCTTTACCATCAATAGTCCAGAATTGGATTGGGCCCACAGCTCTAGGAACATTGTGCATGCCATGCATGGTTTTTACTGTGTAATGTCCAGTATTCTACTGACAGTCTGCTTGACAAGTTCACTGATGGATGGGAGTATCAGCACAAATACTCCTAGATGAAAAAGGGTGTCTTTTGACTGAAATACTATAGTCCCTGTATGTGTACATTTCTGTTCTTGGTGCATAACTGCTCTCAACTTTAGAGTCAACAAGGAAAACCACCTACCTGAGAACCCAGCTGACGGGGAGAGTATGTTGATTTTTGGGTTGGAAAATATGTCTATATGTGAAAGATACAGATGAGTCTAGTCTCCAGTTCTATAAGTTCAGTTTTAACAATCTGTTCTCTGCTTGTTGTGCCATTCATTCATGGGTGCTAATTCAATGCAGTTTTTCTGATATATACCGTAGTATCTCACCTTATGACATTCCCAGTGGTGTCAACCCTGTACTCATTTATATAGAAGAAAGAACCACTAAATTGAATATACCTTGTTTATAGATAAGATGCCACTGCAAAACTGTCTTATTCCCCCTTAAAAGGAGTTGATGCTCTAATTTCATTAGTCATAGCCTAAAAGGAAAACAAATGAACACTAGTAGTTAACTGCTTTTAACAAGTAGGAAAATTGTCTGTTGACAACATGTGTCTTTGTTATTGTTGTGCTATATTTAAGGTGGGAAAGTAATACTGAAACACACCAAATAAAAACGAAGTTATTTCTTCTGACAAAAGATTTGTATCTTTATTTCTGACTTTTGTCCATAGAAGAAATCAGAACAGTTTTGTTTTCTAATTATTATACTAATTATATTTTTGTATACCTTTGGCTCAATTTTATTTTCTTAAATTTTCATTTTAGGTGTATACAGATGTAATTGACCCTGGAGATCTGGTTGAACTTTTTGAACGTACGTAGGTTTTTTTCTCTTTACCTCTGCTACATTCAGTGCACCAAATTACTTGAAAATGCAATGAGAGATGGAGAGAGAGCCTAGAACGTGATTTTATCTTCTTCCTAAAGTAGAAATTTTCTTAAATTTATTAAAAAAATAAAATCCGGTGTTCCACAGCGTCACAGACTTTAATCCTTGGGGATGCGGGAGGCTTTCTGTAGCAAAGGGAACATCTTTTCCCTTTGATGAGGCATCGGATTCAATTCTTTGCTTATAACTCGGAAACTAGAAACACTACCTTTTTTTGGACGGCAACCTCAGCCATCATGGCTATTGTATGCTAAAAAAGTAGCTTCTCGCATTTCTGTTCTAGTCTTCTTTGATATTCTGGTTTGTCCAGATGTTCTTTCAGAGTCTGAAGGACAGTGTCTCTGTGGTGTCTCCTTCAGCCCTGCCTTATGGTGGAGCATATAGTCACCAGAACAGCCAGAAAAGGGCTTTCTTTTTGTCAGCCCTTGGACAGAGGAAAAGGTATTTTCTAATCAGCAACAACAAACAACTGTAGTACAATCTATATGTGGATTGTAATAATCTCTGGAAGTGTATTGTTTTGTTAGAGCAGACACCGACCGCCTATAAAGTTAGTTCATTAAAGATAAAAATGAGCATTTCCCCCTTTTCCTCTTACACATACCCTCTGTATTTATCTTTATTAATTATTGGATTACCAGAATTGTAAAAACTGTTTTTGTTCAAGTTGGAGAGAATTGAATTGCTGAAAAGCTTTTCATTTACATATTAGAATAAGTTCTAACAGTAGCTTCCCTCTTTTTTAGTTGACACAGCAACGCTTGAATTAATACAAACTGCTCCTCCAGGTATTGTATTGATATCTTCATAAATAATGTAACTGTAAGGTAAATTTCCATGACTGCCTAACCTATACCAGAGGAATTTCAGTTTTTCAGCCTATGAACAGAATAGCTTTAAAGCATATGGTTCTGAGAATTAGTATGTTAATAAGACTTTTCCAGGTGTGATCTGTCTGTTTAATAGTATGTGTTTGCTCTATACATATAAGAGTTGTATATACTATTCTTTCCACTACTTTGATCTTCTTGTCATGATCAGTAGTGTTTCGCAGAGCAGAGCAAATTGTTCTGCTTATATACTGCCCCATGGTGCTTAAAGCACTCTCTGGGCAGTTTACAGTTTAATCATACAGGTTACAAATTGAGTCCCACCACCAGCAGTGAGCTGTGTACTCATTTTACCAACCTCAGAAAGATGGAAACCTGAGTCAACCTTGAGCTGGCTAGGTAAAGGTAAAGGTTCCCCTTAACAATTTTTGTCCAGTCGTGTCCGACTCTAGGGGGCGGTGCTCATCCCCGTTTCCAAGCCATAGAGCCAGCGTTTGTCCGAAGACAATCTTCCGTGGTCACATGGCCAGTGCGTCTTAGACACAGAACACTGTTACCTTCCCACCGAGGTTGTCCCTATTTATCTACTTGCATTTGCATGCTTTCGAACCGCTAGGTTGGCGGGAGCTGGGACAAGCGACGGGAGCTCACTCCGTCGTGTGGATTTGATCTTACGACTGCTTGGTCTTCTGACCCTGCAGCACAGGCTTCTGCGGTTTAGCCCACAGCGCCACCACGTCCCCTGAGCCGGCTAGCTGGGATTGAACTCCGCGGTTTTGACCACAGTTTGGAGTGCAGTACAGCAGTTTAACCATTGCGCCACAAGAACTTGTGTACATATACCTGGACCCTACAGTGTCTGAAGCCTACAGAGACACTGTTGTAAGGGAGGAAATACTGATCTGAATGTGGCAGTCAGTGGGAAGGACCAGGATTATATAATTTTTTTGTTGTCTTCGTAAGGTCTCTGTAACGAGTTAATTGGGTCAACATTGCTACTCAGCAAAATAGGCCAGTTTTGCCTTCTATAGAAGAAGTGAAACTGAAACTATTCCAAATTCTCTTATGATCTGTCATTCTTCTTACTATGTACCTCTACCCCTCCACCCTCAGAAATCTTTGAAATGGTTTCTCCCATTAGAATCTCCACTTATATTTACGTAGAATAGGTGGCAGGTGTCTACAGGAACTGCTACAATGCAACAATCTCACTGAATAAATTTTTTTCTATATGTGGCCCATACTTTGGAAGTTTTTGGTCTATTCTGTGACTGAAGGATGGATTAACCACAAGAAAGTACAAAAAAACATGATATAGATAACTGAATGGCCTATTATGTAGCAGCCTACCTAGACATAATGTATAACAAAGATATAATAATCTGATGTGCTAAAAATTTATAGCCATAAATTTTACACAGAATGTTTTCCTGAAAAGATAACACACCTGTTCAGCTTGTATTATAAAAAAAATAGTTAATATTACTAAGAAGACAATTTTATAGTTTTGCTCTGCATTTTAATAGGAGCACAATAAGAAAATATTTATGTCTATGTAAATCCTGTTATATCTGCTGGCATAATGCAGTTATCATAAATTTAATTGGCAAATTGTTGTAATTGAAGAAGCTAGCATAGGCATTTGCTATATGTGACAGCAAATGGTTACACTGGCTTCTTAACTTCACCAACAAAGTATATGCAGTTGCATTATACAGTGGTGCCTCGCTTAGTGAGTGCACCGTATAGCGATGTTTCCGTATAGTGATCCCTTTTTTGGGATTGCTATATGGAAACATACCCGATCTTCGCAATGGGGAAAACCCGCATTGCGAAGATCGGGTATTGCGGCGGCCATTTTGGAGCCGCCGAACAACTGATCGGCGGTTCCAAAATGGCCGCCGGAAGCCCGGAAATGGCTGCCGGCAGCCGTTTTCGCGCCCTGCCCTCGCTTAGCGAGGGCATGAAAATGGCTGCCGGCAAGGGGAATCCTCGCTGAACGGGTAAGTAAGCAAGGTATTGGAACGCATTAAACTAAGTTTAATGCGTTTCAATACGTTTCCCCTACCTGTTTAGCGACGATTCTGCATAGCGAGGGTTAATCCGGAACGGATTAACCTTGCTATGCAGGGCACCACTGTATTTGTATAAAGACTTAATAGGATTTTGGACAATAAATTTATGTTTGTCAACCTGCCTATGCACCTTTTAGATTTGCCTTTAGATAACATTATTATTCTCTAGATCAACTGCAAAACTGTATAAATCCAAGCACCAGTTACATTTTTGGATTACATAGACATCACCCAAAACCCAGGAGTTAATGTTAGACTCAAATTCTAGCAGAATAAGTCTCTCAATAGATTGTTTCTACATCCCACCCCACTCCTTTATTGGTGCCATAGCAGGCATTTCTAGTCAAATGTGATGTTACGGCTGAGCTCTCCTTGAAAGTGAGGATAAGATTGGTAGCACTGATTAACTATTAAAAGGTTTCAGTACTAAAGGTATATGTTTAATTTCTTGCCTGCCTTTGGTTTTTAAATGAAATACTTGTAACATACTTTCAGTGGGAGAAATTGTAGCTGCATATGAAGAAAATACAAGGGACTTCCTTTTTCCTTCTCCTAAGTGTAACAGTGGACAACGAGAGTCAGTTCGAGAGGTTTTAATGAAGAAGACCTACGGTTTTACAGTATGTGAATTACAGTACACTTGTAAAAATGTGAATGATAAAAACTGCTGTTGTGATACATCATACTCAAAGCTGTTGTTTGTGACAAATGTTTCAGTATAACATTTCTAAATAGTAATCAAAGACTGAATTTTTGAAAAATGTTCTGAAATACAGTACTGTTATTATGATGATATGCACCATGCAGTGGGTGGACTTTTTCACATTCTTACTGTCACAATACATTGATTTGTACACAGCCTGTTGAGTTCTTTGTGTTAAAGAGCTGTATTGGATTGAGCTGGTCTGTGTAAGAAAATGATTAGATATTTTGCCTCAGTGGGCATAAACTTCCTCATGCTTGTTTGAATTCAGTATATTGGGCCTTTTCTGTCTAGTTTAAGTATTTGAAAGAGATGCTTTGGCATGTTTATTTCTTCTTTGAGGTTTACTACCACATACTACAAACAGCAAATCATAAAGGGGAGCATAGTAGCAGAGGATATGCTTTGCCTGTGAAAGTCTCTGGCTGAATCACTCTGGCTAGCAGCAGATCTTCTAGGTTTTAGGCAGGTGATACAAAAAACCCTCTTCTGTCCAAATTCTGTTTGAGAGCATTGGTGCTGAATTAGATTAACAGTGTAATCTTGTTTAAGGTTGTTTCCTATGTTGGTGAAGCAAGACTTATTAAAAGCCAAGCAAATTTATTGGAGAATTCTGGTTACTCCTTTTAGTTAGCAGAGTATGACTTAGACAAAAACAGCAACATAGAATTGTGGAGAGATCAGCTGTTTCAACAGCCCTCCTTGGCTAGGTTTACTTGTAAACTAACTAGCAGTTTGCATGATAAATCACTCTAGAAACACTTGCAGTAGGAAAAAAAGGTAGCTTTACTTATCATTACCCTCTGCAGTTACAATCAGAAAGATTAAAAAGGGGAAAATAGAGTCTCCAGCATGTGGAAGAGCCCTCCATGCTTGCTGATTGGTCAGAGATCAGAGAAAGAAGAGAGCTATCAACAAAACAATGGAAACAAGCTGACAAACAGGAAGAGGGAGCAGGGGCTTGCCTCATATGTAAGAGGTGGGAAAAGAACTTTACTTATCAAATTAGTGGCAAAGGGTAGTTATATTAGGCTGTAAAGCTCCCTCCTGCTGATACCCAGTATTTGTCCATGCAAGATTGCTATTCCAACAAATTTTGCTTAGCAAGACTTGTCTTTTTATGTGTTTAACAGTTATAAAATTAGCAATGCTAATCCTTCCAGTGCAGAAAGGGACACTTCATAGTAATGTCAACTTTCATTTTTTCACTAGTGTATGTCGAAGAAAAGATGTATTGGCAGATCTATAGTTACATGGCTTTGATTTTGTTATATCTTTTAAAATGCATTAGCTGGCAGTCTTCTAATTAGGACACAGATTTAAATAAGTGAATATCTTTGTTTATTAGTTCATTAGCTTAATGTTTTAGTTGTGAACTAACAGGTGAACTCTCTGTATTAAGGAAGTAATTACATGCATGGTCTCTGGGTATATAAATTTGAGGGTTTTTTTTCCTTCCCCACTCATGTGTGGATCTTTTTACACTGGTCATTCTCTAGTGCTAGCAAGAGGGAAAGGTGATTAGATTAGTATATTAGCGAAGCAGTAGAAGCTCTAAATATATAAGCAAGTCCCCTATTTGCTTTCATAAAATGCATTGGCTTCATGGCCAGAGCACTCCACTTTTTCCTGTCTGCAATTGTGCAAATAGAGGTCAGAGCATTGCTTTGATAGGGGCTTTTATTTGTACAAGTGGTTAGTGGATTCCGCTTTGCATAAACAATAATAACAGAGGAACTGTGCATTTCATCATCAACAGGATACCGGCCATTGCATTTAAGCTCTCCTTGTCCACCACCAGACTCCAAACAAAAGGAACATTTTAGTCCAAACTTGGAGCTGATGTAGGTTATTGTTTGCAATGGAAGGAAAAAGAAAAATAACAAGAAGAAAAAGACACGTGAATGCTGACCTGTGCTTACCAGCCTTGTCAGTAGGGTTTAAGAAGTATAGAGCAATCTCACCTTGGAGTGCTCCCACCTAGCATTAGGATTGCCCCATGAACTACTCAATAACTCTTGTTTTTTTTTATATATATACATCATAAGTTGCATTTTGCTTCATGTGAGGTCAGTGTAGATTTTTTGCTGGTAAAGGAGAAACAAAAAATTTAAATTAGAGAAAGATCAGACAGATCCTAATGGACTTTAGAATAGGGGAATCAGTAAATGGTAGTTCCTATTCATCTTCCCTGTATCCCTCTTTCTAAACATTTTTTCCGCTGAAAGACTCCATTGTCTGTGCAAAAAATCTATGGATAGAAGAATGCAAAATCTCTGATTGGAATTACAGTGAGAGGAATTATACTAATGTTTTATGCAGTGGAAAGGGGCATTTGTTGGTATGCTTTAGACAGGTGTGCATTCTAAATATGTTCTTTTGTCCAATAACAACATGTGGTATGCATATTTGGAAAAGCATAGGTTTTTATTGTTTACAGATTGTATTCAGTGTAATTATGGAGGCTATAAAGTCTCCATCGTACATATCGAGAAGTCTGAAAGTGATGTGAGTGAAGGTTGAACAGCATGACTTGACTTTTAATTAGTGGTATGTAACATGCCGTGAAAAATCTTTAAAAATGCTTTTGACAAAGCAGTGTGTTGAAATAAACGCCAGGCCTTAATTGTTGTACAAAAGCAATATAATCATCAGTAATTGAATTGTCAGAAATGCAAATGTTATCTTCTTGACATTTACCATTGCTGTTCTGTCTTTTCTAATTATCTTTATTAAAGGCTTGAATTAACAAAGGAAACTGTTAAAATCAGGAATGGTTTGTTGCAGTAGGTGACATTTACTTCTTTGATATCCTTTATCTCTCCAGTTGGAGTTTGATGTTCAATTATTGTCTGTTCTAGGGAATTGCACCAAAATTGAAGTTTTACACAACTTGTCTTATTTCTGAAAGCCTGTTAAGTTCAGAAGAAGCTCAAAAGAAGGTTAGCATGTGGGTTTGCAATTTAATTTCTAGATTGCATATTGATAGATTTTTGCTGCTCTTAAATTCTTTCTTTTGATGAAATTCTTCTTCTGAGAGTTTCTTGAAAATTATAGAGACATTTAAATCAAGTTCCATTTTTTAAATCTAGTTTAAATGTGTGAGAAGAAGTTATTCAAAAATAACTGGTAGTTATTTTAGATCCTGTGATCTTTTAGGAATGTTGGTTATTTCCAGCTAGTGCAAAACCATAGAATCAAGGGGAATTGTTTCATTGTTATGCAAACCTTGTGTGAACACCAACAAGATTCTGGCCAATGGAGACATTACATGCTAATGGATATATAAATATTTGTACAAAAATATAATGATGCAAACAAAATCAAAAGAATGCTGCTTTTTGGATCAGAAGTTCTCCTTTCCATAAGGTTCAATCCAAAAGTATTAGCAGTGGGGGAAACAAATCTAGCTCTGCAATATTCATTATCTATGTGCTGGAGATAGAGAAATAGTA
Source organism: Pogona vitticeps (assembly GCF_051106095.1). Classification (NCBI taxonomy): domain Eukaryota; kingdom Metazoa; phylum Chordata; class Lepidosauria; order Squamata; family Agamidae; genus Pogona; species Pogona vitticeps. The sequence continues at coordinate 66,267,735 of NC_135786.1, read as the reverse complement.
GCATGCTTTCTTCTTGCAGGCATCAGAGAGTGGGCTTCAATCTTGTGTGTTAGGGTTCTTGCAGGACACCTCAGCCTGGGCAGTACAGACTGGGAAGAAAGTAGGAGCTCCAGGAGTTGAACAGTGTATGGTCTCAAAGGTTGTGGATATTAGTAGCAAGAGAATGGCTAGGTGGTATATTGTAGTAGCAAGAGCATATATTCTAAAGCTTTCCAATCTTTGTTTCTTCTCTTCAATTCAGGATAACTTAGATCAGCAGCGTTATTCATCTGCAGGTGGATCACTACGGACAAGGTCACCAAAAAAGAAAATACTCTCACCCGAGAGAGACAGGAATTATGTACCAACAAAGAGCTATGAGCAGCCCACAATAGCCTCCCTTTCTCGTTCTCCATCTCCTTACACAAAAAGGCGAATGTGCGAGCTTCTGCAAGTCAGACAACGCCTTGCTCACTTAGACCTAGGTCCTTTTGATTTCAGAAAAGAAACCGATAGGCCTCCATTTGTAATTCGACATGTATGTATGTGCTTTGTACAGCAGTTCCATTTTGTTTGATCATATGTTGCTTTCTCACTGTTATTCTAAAAAGCCTGTTATTCTGCCCTTCCTCTTTGTGACTGCATCATCTTTCTCAAATACTTGATGTAAATGAAAAAATAACCATAATTTAAGTTTTGGTAACTTGCCAGTGGATCAGTTATTTCACGAGTGGCATGTTTAAACCTTTGTGTCTGTTTCTCTTATATTTTTCCATACACACTGAGAGTCTTACTAAATAGTTTGATATCATCCAAACAGTTGAGCTTTATAAGCAGTTAGGCTACTCTTGTGAAGGAAAGATGAGTCTGTTAAAACAAGTACTGTCTCCCTGAGAATGTCTAACTGAATGATTTGGCGACAAGCAATACGTTATGAATGGCTAGGATCGTAGAGAGGACAAATATGTTTCAGAATTTGAAAGTGTATCCAGTTTCCTAAATTACATATATTGCAACAGTTTCCAAAACTACATATTCCAGTAAGATACTGTATTGCTTACTACCAGTTGTAATGCTATTGATTCTTTCAAAAGGGTGTACAGTTTTAGAGTGGAATGTAATGATAAACCATTGCTTATTGTTATGCAAACAAGCCTGGGCAAGGTATGGGCCAGGCACTCCCTGTTTCTCTTACAGCATGACTACAAAGAGACATTGAGCTTTTGCTTCTATTTTTAACAGAGTTAAGAATTGTTTCTGAACTAAGGCAAGCTCTTGTTAAGCATAAACCTGGTTTACAGAAAAAAGCCAACTCCAGACCATTGTTTATGAGGCTGAATCATTTCCATATAAGTGAAATGAATAATTTTGTAGGGAATAAATATAGCAGAATAGTGGAAGGAATTGGAGGCAGGTAAGCCATAATAAATTCAGCACTCCCAATGTGATATTCTCCAGTTGTTTTGGACTGGAGCTAGTATCTGCTCTTGCCAGTATAACCAATGATCAGTGTGGACTTGAAGTGCGGCATGAGCTTGTAATAAGCTAGTTTTTAGTGTTGTGTTTGAACCAAATTATTTTGTACAAACCCATGCTTTATCTATGAAAAATGTAAGCTGTTATTCCATTTCCAGGTAGAGCAGTTGGCTCCTTCACCTGAAGTTCATACTTGGTGTCGTTCTCGAGAGAATATCAAAGATGACACAACCTATGGCAAGTATTTTTTGTACATGAAATAAGTGAGCAGTTATGTAATCATTAGACTGTTTAATTACTTTAGTGGCCTGAATTATGTCTGTGCTTCTCCACTGAAATTGATGATTTAGAAAGATACTACCTGATCTATTGCTGGGATAATTCCAAGTGTTTCAAATGCTTTAATAGAAATATATGTTAACAGCCATATATATCATCTTAAAAAACAAGGGTGTGTATTTTCTTTTGACTACTGCTGCCTTGGGTAAAAATTCTGGTCCTGTTCCTGACAGTTTATGACAGTCTCATCTCTCTCACTGTATATAGGTGAGGATGTTGGTATGGATCTTGGTATCAGTATTGGTCTATGTACATACACATGCACACATGTAAAATCAACCTGTACTGCTGGCTGGGTTTCCAGGCTGAGCTTATGATCCCTTATTTCCCATTATAACCCCTTGGAATATCTGCTCTGTTGCTATCAGTAATCCATGATCAGAGTTAGAACCTGTTGGAGGACAGCTGCATTGAAAGCAGTTATGTTTCTGTATGCTATTCCATTGTGTTGTGTATCTCCTGTCTCGTTCATCCACAGTTCAGGCACTATAATATTTAAGAAACATTTTTTTCAAGTTTTTGTATAATTTAATGTGGATTCTTCTTTGTCGTGGTCTAGGAATCAGTCAGGAACAAGATCTCAATTACTGTTGAAAGCTTCAATAAGAGGACACTTTTCTTTATAGATTATCCCTGGAATGAAATGTAATTCCCTTTAGTGATGTGATTTGCTTGAGAAGAGAACCTTTCTGAAGAGAACATCATCCATATCAAACTGTTTAGTGGCAGCTTAAAAAATAAGGATTATTTGGCATAACTTTTGTAGACTGCAGCCCACTCTGTCATATGTATTTTCATGACATATCTGAAGAAGTAGGCTACAGTCCACAAAAGATTATTCTAAAGTAACAGAAGATGTTTAGCTGCAACACACTAATAGATGTGAAATATCCACATCACATTTGTAGAAAGTCTTAAACTGTGGTATATTCCTAATTATTATCTTCAGGCATTCCAGAGTCCATTTTTCTTTGTTTCTAATGGTGAGGAAATTTCTCTGCATGGTTTCTTTCCCTGTTTCAAGCTTGTAATCACAGGAGAACTTTCCATTCCATGGTTGTTTCAAGACACAACATTATAGGAAAAAGCCATCATGTTGATTTTCTCCCACATAAACATAGACGTTCATGGTTGCTTCATGGCACAGGATAAGACTATATTGTAATAACTACTGCACTACCAGAAGTAAAACGAAGAAGAGATCTCAGTTGTGTTTAACGTTAGAGTAGAGATCCCTTTTCTAAAGCCGTAATTACTGTAAACTGATTTCTTCACTTCTGTGTGTATTAGAGGATGATTAGGAATCACTGTATTTAAAAACAGTTTTTGTTTTTTGTACATTTATCTTTATGTGCAAGCTGCTTTGGACTGAAATTGGAATAGAAATGCAAATAAGTGCTAGTAACAATAATATAGACTGATCCCCTACAACTGTGGAATCCAGCAATATTTGCCCAAGGTATTCTTCTTCTGAAAATGTAACAGAAAAGCCTTGTTGTGGCTCCTGATGCTCTGAAATTCATTGCCTGAGACGAATGTATAACTACTCGAAGGGCTGAATGCAAGGGTTGGGACTGGGAAACCCAAAACCTGGGAAAGGAGGCAGAACTCTTCCATGGCTCCTTGAGAGGTCAAGAGAAGCTGGGAGGAGTAAATGATAGCCAATGAGTAGAAATCTGCTTCATTGGTACAGCTGAGAGGCTCAAAGCAGCGATCTCTTCGGGATGTTCAAAAGTAAACCTTGGGCAGAAAATGAGGTACTAGGAAATACAGTGGTGCCTCGCTTAACAATGTTAATTGGTTCAAAAAAACATCGCTATGGGAAAACATCGTTAAGCGAAACACCATTTCCCACAGGAATGCATTGAAAACTGGTTAATCCATTCCAATGGGAACGGATTGCCGTCCTTAAGCGAAAATCCCCATAGGAAACATCGCTAAGTGAAACAATGTTTCCCCCAAGGGAAAGCCATTCAAAAGCACTGAAGCCGGCTTCAATGCTTTTGAATGGCTTTCCGATGTCTGTTTTCGCTCATTTTTAAGTGTCTTAAAATGTTTGAAACCTGATTTAAATGCTTGGATTCGGTAGTGTGCCTTCTGAAACATGTGCAAACTTAATTTGGCTCTGTTCTGAGTCTTCGTTAATTTTTGGTGATTTTTTGTTTTCCGCATTTAAATCCATTGAACGGATAGTCCGTTCAATGGATTTAAATGGGGAAAACAAAAAATCACCAAAAATTAACGAAGACTCAGAACAAAACCAAATTAAGTTTGCACATGTTTCAGAAGGTGCACTACCGAATCCAAGCATTTAAAACATGTTCCAAACATTGTAAGACACTTTTAAATGAGCAAAAACGGACATCGTTAAGTGAAATTCCCCCATAGAGAACATGGTAAAACGATGGGGAAATTTCCTCAAAGAAACCCATCGCAAAGCGAATACATCGTTAAACGAAGCAATCGCTAAGCGAGGCACCACTGTATGATGATCTGTGTAAAGTCCATGGTGGGAGATTGCAGATGACAGGAATCCTTCTGTATGGGAGTGTGATGACTGAGTAGCCCATAGGAAAGCATAGAACAGTAAAAAAGGAAGCAAAGAAACACTTTCCTTCTTGTGAGATAAGCCTGTTGCTGGGTGAAAAAACCCAGAAGCCCCAACAGTGACAAAAAGAAAGGCTTTAAGCAAATTCTTATTCCTCTTTTCCTGTAGATTTGCTAAGACTCCTCGATATACAGTGGCTTTCTGGTGGTCACAGACATTCTTGGGAGAGAATACTTCATTAACTCACACATTATAATATCTTGCCTGACCACAGAGTGGAAAATGAAAAAATAAAAATGGAAAATGAAACATGTGTGGTCCTGTTTGGAAAAGCTATTCACCATTTGGTCCTGTTTGGAAAAACAATTCACTTAAGCAGTATTTGAATGTATTTTACAGAGCAGACGTATTCATTTATCTAGAGACTGCTGCTTTGGTTTGAATAAATATGTCACAAAGTATATACTATGTCACAAACTCAATTTTTTTTAACTGTTTAATCGTCAGGATATGTGTTTGCCATAAAAATGGGCTGAAATCCTGTTGGCGGAGTTGTACATTGTAAGTAGGGATGATAACATCAGCAAGTGATGTTAATCTTCAGTTTAAACTTTTCTATTTCTCCCCTCAGGTTCTGAGAATCCCTAGGGATAGCTTTTGATTTGGGGAAGCCTTTGGGATCCTCAGAATGGGAGGAGAGCCTTTAATATTCAAAAATTAAATTAAACATTAGCATCACCTGCTGATGACTTTAACACTATTTATAGTGCACAACTTTGCCAATGAGATTTTCGCCATTGTGTGGACATTCAAACAAATCACTGTTGCAACTCCTAAAATCTAGGCTCTCTATGTCAATAATGTAATTTAGCCATTTTCAATTTTTTTTTCCCCCGCCATGACCATAACACAATATGAAAGAAATATTGGGCAAATCTGGGTTATCCAAGTCACGTAACTAATCTTATAAGCTGGTGCATGAAGAATTGTTTCCAGTCAGTGGCACCCTTCAAATGTGCCAAGGCCCCTAGCAGACCTTATTGGCTCCTGTTGAGAATGGCTGAATAATAAGTTCAATAATGCATCATCTGATAGCTCTGGCTTAGTTTGTCAGAGTACTGTATTATTTCTATACTGTATGCATCTGCTTTATGTTGCTGTAAAGTTGTTTCATCTGATCCAAGAGATTTCTATACTGAGCATCATGGAGGCCCATCATTTATGTTGTACCGCACTTCCTGTTGCTAGCTGTTGTTTGACTCTTACACACAAATTATCAGTAATTTGTACAATCTAAAATCTTGATCTGGGGAATGTATTTAACAGCAGGTCTCATGGCTGCAACAAAGCCTTGGACTTCCCCTCTATTTAATCTTCCTATCTTTTTACATCAACTGGCCTGTTGAAGAGTTTTGAAGAATTCTAAAGCTTACACGTGGGGCATTTTAGTTGTTTTGAATAAAAGTGTTCTACACCTGTGGATGTTGGTTTTGTTTTGCTCTGGCAGAGAACAAGAACTGTTTACATGGTGTTAACAGTATTTCTGTTGTTAAATGGTTGGAATTATTTGAAAAGTTGGCTTACAAATGAGTATTATAAGTACTGATGCCTAATGCTTGAAAATAATTTTTTTTATTTTTATTTTTTTAAAGATCCTTCTCTTCTGGGTAGTTACAGGCCCAAGAATGCTAAAGTAAGTAATGAAAAGACAAGTACATAATTGGATAGTTTAATTAATTAATTAATTAAAAATATTTTTATCCCACCCTTCTCCTTAAAAAAAAAAACAAAACAAGGTGGCTATGTGTTTAATACCCAGAAATAGCCAGAACATTAAGTGTGCCATATATCTTTCTTAAAGGTCATGCTGCAGCTTTTGTGTTTCTGACAGATTATCAGGTCACCTCACGAGAAAGATGCATTAGCTGACAGTGATGATGAGCACTTGATCTCAAGTACAGCTGGTAGGAAACTTCATTCAGCTCGACTACTAATACATTCAGCACCTGCGTCATTGCAGAAGTATTCTTCAACTCCTGTTTTACATCGCTCATCTCTTAGAGAAAGGTAAAGTTGCATATTTCATGATAAAATGCTTTAACGTTTATGTTATTTCAAGTATTTCTGATAACCGATATTTGGTTTAATGACTTAACTATCTGGAACTGTTTAAATATCAGTATTCCTCTTAATATCTGGTATGCATAGGATAACTTGTACTTAGTAATATACTAGTGCAGTAGCATATATAAGACATAAATTAACATTGGTATTGAATGGACATTAAAGGCAGGTATTGAAGTGTAATTTAGAACTTATAGTGTGAAATATCTAGCTATATTTACCTGTCTTCACTGGCAAAACTTTGCTGGGAACACTTTTACTTTATTTTCAGAAACGTTCTTTATTCTGCTCTTTATGTGGCATGTAGCACTTCATTGACAAGGGTTAAAAGCACATTTAATAGGTTGAAGTTTATTTAATGCAAGAGCAGCACAGCTGCTACTGTGATTGTACTGTAGGTACCTGTCCTAGATTTCCAAGAGTTTGGGATAGTGAAACTACTAGTTCTGTTTCAAAAAAGTTTTTAATACAGTGCAGGATATATTAGGTCAGTGGTTCTTAACCTTTTCTTTACCATGGACCCCCTTTAAATATCTTTTGTTGCCGTGGACCAACAAGACTTAATTCAAGATTTAAAAGCCTAAAATGCACCAGATATTTAAGGTTTCTCGGGAAGGGTATCATCGGTAGATACTCCTTGCTGTAAGAGCAACAGTTTTTAAGATGACTGGGAAAAGCTCATATTGCTTTGAACAGGATGAAACCTCATCAATGGCATTAGTTCTTACACTTTTCAGATTCAGCCAGCAATCCATTCTGGAACTCGGCCAAAATGTATTATTACGAAATTCACTGTGATGATAGTAAAAAGTCACTTTACATGACAATAACCAAACAGTTTTATTAGCAGAAATTGAAGAAGAAACTTGATCATGAAGTCCATCTGAACACTCACTTACACTGAGTGACTGACTCTGTTCCCACGGCTTCTGACTGACTGTGCAGTAGCAAAAAATGTCCATTTTTATATTCATCACCATCTCTAATCATAACATTTCTTCAAGCCTTCGTGGACTCTCCCCACTGGCGGGTCCGCAGACCACAGGTTAAGAACTTTTGTGTTAGGTCACTGGAATAGACAATAATGTTAGAAAAAGTGTAATAAGGCAGGGCCTTCTCAGCAGTGGCCTTCTCAACCGGGCCTTCTCGGCAGTGGCCCCTCGACTATGGAACAGTCTTCCATCAGAGATCCACCTGGCTCCCTCGCTGGGTGTTTTTAAGAGCCATTTAAAAACTTGGCTCTTCAGGCAGGCCTTCCCTCCTGTCAATTCTTGAATTCTATCTTTCTGTTCTTTCATTCCCCATCTTGATCATTCTATATTACTGTTTAAATGTTTTTATGATTATGAATGTTGTTTACTTTGATTGTGATTTTTTTGGTCATTTTTTGATATTTTGTGATTTTGTAAGCTGCCCCGAGTAGATGCTGTCTAGGGGGGTGGGGTATAAATTGAATGAATGAATGAATGAATGAATGAATGAATGAATGAATGAATGAATGAATAAATAAATAAATAAATAAATAAATAAATAAATAAATAAATAAATAAATAAATAAATAAATAAATAAATAAATAAATAAATAAATAAATAAATAAATAAAATAGGAAAAGAGGGAAACCTAATACGAGATGGGTGGCTCAATAAAGAAAGGCGCAGCCTTCTTATTGCCTTTATCCTTATGAGATGTGGACTCTGAGTCTAGTAGTATTGTAGTAAAGTGGAGAATATTCAAGTTCCATGAACCCTAGTAGACATAGGAAATGGTGAAGGATCATGGAGTTACACATCAGTATCATCTTATAGTCCCTATATTCCCGAATGCATATCTAGAAACCTTTAGCTTGGAGAGGACTCGGACTGCATCCTGAGGGACCAGATACAGTGGTGCCTCACTAGACAGTTACCCCGCATGACAGTTTTTTCGCTAGACATTGGTTTTTTGCGATCGCTATAGCGATTCGCAAAACAGTGATTCCTATGGGGGAATTTCACTGGACAATGTTTGGTCCCTGCTTAGCAAACTGATTTTCACTAGACGACGATTTTGACACCTCCCTCCGCGCTCGCAGACAGGTGTTTTCGGGAACTAAGCTTCACAAGACAGCGATTTAAACAGCTGATTGGCAGTTTGCAAAGTGGCTTTCCTATGGCCGATCTTCGCTAGACAACGACGATTCTTCCCCATTGGAACGCATTGAACAGGTTTCAATACATTCCAATGGGGAAATGCTTTTCGCTAGACAATGATTTCGCTAAACAGCTATTTCAGTGGAATGAATTATCATTGTCTAGCGAGGCACCACTGTATAAAAGTGAAGAAGCAAATAGTAGCCCATATCCACTGTGATTTTCCAAACATCCATGTTGAAACAGGAAGTGAGTTCATTTGTGTTTTTATTTTGAAAAGGTAGATATAATTGTTTCAAATCTGTTTGCTTCCAATTTCCCCGATACCCTTGTGATCTATTATTTCTGCCCTTTAATGTCACCAATAACTGAAGTATACAGCCCTCTTAAGACCATTTTCATTGTGCCTTTTTTAGGATATGCCAGTTCTCCTGTCCCTATCTTTTGACTATCAGAACTAGTGTAGTAATTCAGGTGCTTGCAATAACAACAAACCATTCTTCTCATTCCACTCCTGTAAAATATTTATGGTAAATACCCCTCATGGTATTAATTCTTAAAAATCATGGTTGAAAGAACATTCCAAACTTGAAGAAGCTTTCTTGCCATGTTATTGAAGCACACTGTGTATTTTGCTGTGTGCATGCCACAGCTCTAGGAAGATCCCTTATTCATTGTAACACATGCATATTTGCATAGGCATTTGAATGAGAATGGATGGTAATACAGCATGTGAGGTGGAGATGAAAATTTACCAAATATTAAGACTTAGTTCAGAAACAAGATGAAGTCTGAAGTTTGTTTTTTTTTAAAGACAGTTGCCACATATATCTGTCTTGTATAGGAATTTTCTAAGGAAGATATAAAATTAATTATTCATGTGAAGGATCTCAGTCATTCTAGTGGAGCTGTGAACAATGTGATCCCCCCACCCCACCGAAGAGTGTCAGTAATAGTAAGAGACAACACCAGAGAAGCTTACTGTTTCTGTTATGGTAAGAGACTGACTATCTAGGGAATTGATTCACTCAGCGTAGTGTGACCTTGTCTATTCCACAGTTGACAGGTATCAAAAAGAGCCCGGCTGGCCTGTTGAATAGGAAAGGTGCAGCAAGTTACTCTTGACTCTGGTTACTTGTCTGATATGGTTCATCAGAACTTGATCTTGTCTGCTGTAGGTCAGAACAATAAATTGCCAAAGTATTTCTTGAGAAAGTTAGTTATTGTAATGCTCATCACATCTTCCTTTGTAAGCTAGATGTTATAACTGTCTTCCCTTCTTATTCAGATTTTGAGAAATATTTATTAAAACAGATGGAATGGTCTTACATGGATCTGGCAATCTTCATTTATGTTGCTTAGTGTTTCTATAGGTGAATTGTTCACACAATCTTCCAAGAAAGAAATTCTTTTAAACCTGACATTTCTTTATATGCCAAAAGCTGGGTTTTTAGGATGAGCTTTGAATGCTTTTTTTTAGAAGATCAGTGAAACATAAGAATGTGTTCCATGTGTGTGGCTAAATAGTTTCCTCCAGTGCTCACTATGTGTGTCTTCTGTGTACTTATCTCTATGAAACTAAATCCCAGTAGTTGGTTTCCACATGGCATCTTCTCTGCCTTTCCTATACAACATATGAGGTTATGTCTTTCCCATCACCTGAGTGAACATCAGCTGGTTCCCTGGCATAGAGGCAATATTAAACTCTCCTGAGGCAGCTGTTCCCTCAGTTAGAAAATGCTTGCTGCTTCAGGTCACTAAGGGCTGCAGCTTCTCCCAACCCCCAAATCCAGTCAAAATCTCTGCCAGTGGATTTTGGAAAAATAATTGGAGTGGTGATCGTTCTTTAACAGTCTAGCTTCCACCAGGCCTTTCTGTGTGTGGAGAGAAAAATAATATGAACTTCAGAAATGAGGGAATTGTGTTTCTTGTCATAATAAAGCAGGTTGTTCACAAGCATATTACAGTGTCAAGAGATATTAGAGTATTCTGCCCAAGTATTTCTCTCTATTCAAAAGAGGGTTGACATGGATAATCAACAATCTTTTTAATATTATTTCTCAATGACCAAAGTCCACGCCATTACCAATATGTGGCTTGAGGACATGTATCTCTTGGGAGCACAGTCAGCTTCCTCTTTTCTCCACTGAACATGTTTGTCTTGTTTGTGATGGCTGATCGCCATCATACTTCTGTTAAGTTTGCAAGAGCTGAGCAGCACTGCTAATGATAGGACATTTTTGAGGTGATTTATTCATAGGGTCACCAGAGTTCGGAGGTGACTTGACTGTCCATAACAACACTATACTTCTGTGTCTTATATGGGAGTGAGAGGAGCCTGCATGGTTTTCAGTTTGTTGACAAAAATGGAATTGCATTACAGTATTTATCTTGCAACAAAATTATACTTAATTGTTATTTCTAAAAGTTAGATACACTTGCTCAGTTTTTCACAATGGATATGGGAAGACATCTAGCCATCATACTTTTGCTCACAACATTGTTCCATCTGAAAGATCTTTATCACATAGTACTTCACATTTCAGAGGTAAACTTTAGATGAGTGGTCTTGTATCTTCTTCTCTTCATAACCAAAGATTGATGCTGTGTTTCCAGATATGCATATCCTTCATTGATAATCGTTTTTGCCCTAGGAAAAGTGATCTCACAACCATTTGTTTCAGATAAAATGTGAGCTGATATTTAAAGCAAAGCCAGGCTGTTCAAAAGGTTGACTGATCTGTGGTATTTCAGGAAAGATAGTGAGGCAATAAATCGTCTCCTAAAAGTGGTTGAAAGGGAGAGAACAGTTAAGCAGAACCCTTGTTGGTTTTCTGTTCTTTTTCTTTTGAATGTCTTAGTGAAGTGCTGTAAAGAGAGCCTTTGCATTTACAGTACGTGCTTTGCAATCAGCCATTCCCCTCAGTTGTGTAACTTTTTGGCAGCAAGACCCCATTGCCAAAACTACATGTGCTTCTGAAATACAGATATTCAGACTAGAAAATACCCTGCATTTAACCCAAAGACTGTACAGTCCATTGCATCAGTAAGAAAACTTTTTTAGCATAGCTGGGAAGGATCCCCATGAGTCACTGAGTCTACCCACTGTCAAGGAGGCATTGTGGGGAACCCCACCCTCAGGCTTTATAGCCACATCCCTTAACCACTGAATTACCACTGAACAGATCACAGTGTTGAATAAAGGAAGGGACAGTGGCCAGCAGTCTTACTTCTGAGGAGGCGCTGTGTGTCTTTGTTTCCTTTGCTGAGAAGGCAGAGTATAAATTTTCTTACTGGAAAAAAACCAGCTATAAGCTACATCATCTTAACTAATCTCCAGTTGCTTTAACCAAGTGTTGCATGAGTACTGATTTTTTGTGGTATGGTAGTAACTGTAGATTAAATAATTCCTTAGCATCTGAAAGTACTCCTGCTCTGAACTGATCTTTGTGTAGACTAATACATGAATAAATACAATTAAAATGTCTGCTTTGCTGGCTGATTTGCCGTTTTAGCTTTATACATGTTTACTCCGAAGTGAGACCTGATTAATTCAATCCAATAAATTTCTGTGTGAAGGGTTGCAATCTTAGTACAGTATGTTCCTAAAGCTTATTTTGCTGATATGCATAGTTGTACTGGTCAGCTCTTAAAGAATTGTTTGGGAGGGTTTTTCCCCCCAGTCATAGTTATCCATAAACCAGTTTGTTTGCTAGCTTCTGCTTGCTAGATGTGCATCTGCTCATATTCTGTTTTATTGATTTTTGTCTTATGATATTTTGTCCTTGTATGGGTTTTTTCCCTCCTTATCTCAGCACAAATCCTCTGCGTTTTTGAAACTGATAAATTCTTCATGGATGCCACAGAGGTGCTGGTGCATTTGTTGTGAGGCATGCTGGTGAGAGAGGGGGCTGTGTAAAAGACCCTAATAAGTTCTCTTGAAAATGTTGCTATAATATGAAATGCATTAGCATTTCTTACTGACAGTTACTGCTTGCATATTTTGCTAAATGCAGGTTAGTGAAGGATCATCTCTTAGAAAGCATCCGTGGATGTCTACACTTCTGTTTAAGTAGACTATGTGGAGAAATCTTAATTTTATAAAACTGAGGCTGCAACTGTTTTTAGACTCAGTGAATGTTGAGCTCAGTGTAGCTACTATCTGACTAGACATATAGGATTGTACTGAGTATGCATTTGTTATATTCAGCCATATGAGATTTCCAGAGACCTTCTTTTATTTTTTTTTCTGGTGTAAAATATAAGCTCAAGTCGTCAATATTTTAAAAATCCTACTTACAGTAGGAGAAATAAATGCTTTTAGCTACATTACAAGAGAAAATAGCTTATACTGTTGATTGCTCCCACATACCATCTTTCAAATGAATTATGAGTAGTTCTCTATTGATCTGGCTCATTCTAGGTCACCGAGCTATATATCCAAAGTGTTTATACAATCTATTGGAATCGATAAACAATTTAAACTGATGTAACTGCAGAATGTTTGCTAGTCCTGAAGAAAATTGGAAGTATGACAAAGAATGTAGCTGTAGAGGTTTATTTTGTTTTGTCAGAGTAAAGGCAGTAAAATAATATAACCATTCCAGGAGCATTACAAGGAACTACTGACACCTTAATCCCATATGTAAGGTGCTGATGGTTTTACGCGGGCTTTATTTCAGTCTTTATGCTGTAGAAGTTCTTTTTATTTATAGTTTTAAGAAATTACTTTTTGAAAATGAGCTTCAGAGAATATCTCCTGTAGGAGTAAGCACATCATAAAATGGTTTCAATTTAGATTATGGGTGTTACATTTCAGGTTGAGCTTTGTTGTCTGGTGACTTTGGGTGGTGTAAATATTAACATAATGGCTTAAAGTGTGGATTAGCTTTTATAGTGATGTTTAAAATTCAACAATTAAAAAGGAGCTGATACAGTTTTTAAGTATTAATAAAATGTTTGAATTCAGAAAATTAAGTTGAAAGCCATTATAGCTAGTGAGCATTTCTTATGCCACAGCGCACACTAGTGGATTATTCTGACATTTCATTAAAGCTGTAAATATATAATAAAGCTTTATTTAAGTAAAGTGGGCCCAAGTCTAACATGGAGGCTAGTACTGTGAAATGGAAGACTGTAAGGAGTTTTGTTTGTGCCAAATGGAAAAGTATCATATGTTTCAAAATGTAAGTACACTTACTGAAACGTTCTATTGAAATGATAGTACTTCTTGCTAGTAAACATATTTAGCTGATAGCTATATATACTTTTTCTCCTTCACCAAATAATCATTATGACTTACGTGCATTCTTTTGGAAATTCAAAAATATGGATCTTCCATAGTGCCTATCTGCATATTATATTTTTCAAATGGGATGTGGGTCAAGTTTTCAGTTTTGCCACATAGCAGATTTGTAGAGCTGTAACAATCTGACAAGTACCAGCTGTAACAAAAGTGCAGTATAGAGCAAAGAACTGGGAACTAGCCTTACAACTGTAGCAGAAGTGTTCAAATATTATATACAGTAATACTTTTCACCCATATCAAATTGACCAAATTGGTATTCTTATTTTCATGGCCTGTAGTTGGTGGCACAGATACTCAAATAGCACACTTAGGGAGGGAGAGCATTGTATTTGGTGCAAAAAAAGTCATACAAAATATACACAATATATTAGTGGAATTGGTTGTGTGTTTTATATATTTTTTAATGACTTCATACCTTATTATATAAATAGTTTAGAAATTTCATTTCATATGTAATATAGAAAGTTTTGAAGATCTCCAAGACAGTAGCAGCAACAAAAACACATATGTTTGAATTGGTATTGGTGATTACCCATCTTAAATACCTGGAGTGGTTCCTCCAGAGCTCTGCTGGGCCCATTAATAATTAGCACCTGATCATTGGCATCTGTTGGTCTCCCCGAGCCTGCCATGCGATATCTTTTCCTTCCAGCTACAAAGTAGTCCACTAGGTTTCTGTGTACTCTTTTTGATTTTGCACACAGTGTTTATGTGATTTTGCACACAGTACGGTATACTATAATCCATATTTCAAAAAAAATGCAAATAAGCCTTATAAGCAATATAGCCAGAAAATACTCTCTGTGTGCGTGATAGATGGCTGTAATTGTGAAATGGATATTCCTAGAATTTTAAATAACAAGATACATTTCTGCTTACCTAGAACCAGGTTTTGGGCTGAATGGGTACTGGGAGGAGAAAAAAAGAGCAGACCAATATGAGAAGAAAATCAGGTCGAGAGATAGGGACTAATAGACTTAGGCAAAGATGGATAAATTTGCTAGTATACATATAAAAAAGAAGAATGAGATCTTCTCAGTACTGAACAATGTCAATAACTTACAGTATCACACCAAGTGAATTGACCCATTAAATGCTTGTTATCCTAGGTTTCATTCTCATTGGACTACACCAGTAAATGGAGAAGAGATCCATAAACGAGTGAAAAATATTTTAAGGACACACAATGCAAGGCAAAGGCTAATGTTTGTAAGTTAATATTAATTTATATTTCTTTTAACCCAAAACAGGAGTGGCAAGTTGTTCCAGCTTTGGGTGCTAGATTGCTTCTTGGGGCACGTCACAGGGGCTGAAGATGTTGGAATGGATTCTCTCCCAAAGACCATCCCTGAAGGCTCACTCCTGGTACCACCAAACCAGAGGTGGTTTGTCCATGCACAGAGTGGCATGGAATGGATTACTCCATGCTTCCCTGTGTATGGAAGGGGAATCTAGTGCTAACAAGGGAGCCCTCCCTGTTCAATTAATGATCAGGCAGGAGAATAGAATTTCTATTGCCAGTGGCAGGGAAACGCAACCTTTCTCTAACAATGACCCCTTGATGAGGCCTGGCAGAGAAGAAGGTCTAGGAAAGAAGTTGCTTTAATGGATGGAGAATCCCTGCATACCAAATCTGGTTGGTAGATCAGGTGTTCCTTGTCTGTGGGTTTTTGTTGTTGCTGCTGCTGTTGTCTGGGGGGAGAGGGGTAGAATGCTGTGTAGACTTAAAATATTGATGGGGGAATGGGATAGGGTATCCACTCTTATTTTATGCTGACTTTTGGAGAAAGATGTAGTGTGAGAATCTCTTGTAATTTCTGATTTTTCCCAGTGGGTGGCATTGAGTGAGGGATGGTTCTCCCCTCTACCGAGTTTTCTTCAATATGAGGTTGGTGCCATGCCTGACATAAAGTGAGGGGAGCTCAGCATCCAAAGGCATGAAGTATATTTATATCATATATAGTACTGCAGCTATTTTTGACAGCTGCCATTGTGAAATCCTGATGTCATAATCCTCATGACCTTCACTATTTTCACCACAGACTAGAGCTTTATGAATCATCCAGTAAATTCTCTGAAAGTTGAGTCATGGCAACTGGACTTCTTTCTTATTAGGTTGAAACATTTTGCTACTCATCCAAGTAGCTTCTTCAGCCTTGATATTTTTGGAAATAGTATGAAAGATCTTTTTTCCCAAAAAACACACAAAAAATACCACTGCCACTCCCAGCTTCCTTCAACTGGCCTGTCAGGGGTTTTTTTGTGTGTGTGTAGAGGGATGTGACCTGCCACCATCGGATCAGACACCTATTGTGCTGCAACTCACTGTTGTCTCCACACATCTGGGACATCTTGGCCTCTTCTTTAGCTTGCACTTCACTATGTGAAAGGTTTTGATTTAATCCTTTTTGTTGGAATGCAAACTCTTAAAATGTTTTGGGTTTAGTTTTTCTTCCTAAAACAAAAACCTTTTAAAAATATATTTTCTCCCCTATCTTTAGCCACTTGTTTGAAATGTGACCAGGCAGCCATTGTGGGTGTCTATGTGATAACTGCTACCAGAAAATAAAGGAATGTTTAATATATGAAAAGTGATACTGTCTTTACTAATGCAATGGGTTTGCATGACAGACAATGAAAACAAGATAAAAAGTGATTATACAGGCTTTTATCTAACCTAAATCCCATCTCAATCTATATGGAAACATCAAATCCTAATTCTTTCTCTCTACCCATCTCACTCTATTATTCTCTGTGTGTGTGTGTGTGTGTGTGTGAGTGAGAGTGAGAGAGAGAGAGAGAGAGAGAGAGAGAGAGAGAGAGAGAGAGAGATGTGCTGTCAAGTTGGAATTGTGTAGCAGTTCTTCTAGGGCTGTCAGGATAAGTGAGGCATTTAAGGAGTGGTTTTACCAGTTGTATCCCCTATAAACTTCCATGACCAGGCTGGGATTCAAACCTGGGATACCTGAGTCCTGGTACTCTATCCAATATACTATACTGAATAATTCACAATCTCTTGTTGTTTAGTCGTTAAGTCGTGTCCAACTCTTCGTGACCCCATGGACCAAAGCATGCCAGGCCCTCCTGTCTTCCACTGCCTTCTGGAGTTTGGTCAAATTCATAATCCAGTGCATGTTAGCAATTTGGGTCTCGAGTTCCTCTGCCCCATTGAAATCCAGCTCGTACTTCTGGGAGTTCTCGGTCCACATACTGCTGAAGCCTACCTTGTAGAATTTTGAGCATAACCTTGCTAGCATGTGAAATGAGTGCAATTGTAGGGTAGTTGGAGCACTCTTTGGCACTGCCCTTCTTTGGGATTGGGATGTAGACTGATCTCTACACTTATGTAAAAGCCCACCTTTATCTAACTTCTCATCATAAACACTTACCCACATTTATATACACTGTATACATCATCTACAAAAAATGTACAAGTAGGGACTGAAATTATCAGATATCTTTTTCCCATTCAGATATGATTTATAATGAAAATTTTGTCTCTATTTCTTAGGATGAGAGTTATTTATCAAAAGAAGAATTTTCTAAGACAATAGACTCCAGTAAGACAGGATATTCCAGTAAGAAAAGAGACATTTCATCTATGGATGCATCAAACAGCAGTGAGCTTCAGAACAGGTAATGCTCCCATCCATATTATACTTCTTTTGTCCCAGTCCATGCTTCCTCTTCCCCCCCCCCCCATCTTACTTCAGTTACACATTCCGTGGATATTATTGCCATTGCAGAAAGTGATGCAAGTGAATTGACCTTACAGAAAACTCTCTACACTAATACAGTGCAGAAGACATTGTGCTGGAGATGTAGTACATCTGCACTGCAATCCAGCACAAAGTTGATTTCAGCAGACTTGAACAAACACAATTCTTACTCCATCCCCTTACATTAAATTACCCACAGGCAGACCACTGCAGATTGTTCCTTGGATATAACCATGGGTAATGTGCAAAGCCCCAAGTAGCATAGGAGGAGGTCATATTTTGGGTCATCATCACAATAGAATCACCTGATATTTGCATTATTGTCTCATAAGAACCATGCAAAGATTGGTGTGGAAAAGAGTCATTACTTATGTCAGGCTCAGAGCTTTTGCTATTGACTCAGTGATACTGGGAGAAGGCACAAGGCTGTAGTTTTCATGTCTTCAGTGCATCATAGGAAGAGGGGCCCTGTGTTGACTCATGGGTTCTGTCCCTCTCCCCTGATCTATCTAGTTTCAGTTCATAAATGTATCACTCTGTGTTTGTGCATCTCAACCAAACTATCCCAATTCATTCTCCACAGATCTTTGAGTCTGGAGAGTTAAAGATGATAAATTGATTAGCATATAAGTGGGTACCAATTTTCCTAAAAGGTGCCATGCTGTCATTTCCAAAACTGGTTCAAGCAAGGCAGTGTGCATAACATACTATGCTAATGTAGGACACAAAGATCCCTTTGGATGTACAAGGCATCAGTCAAGAAGTTACAGTCACTATTTCCATAACATCATTGAAAATGATGGACTTTAAAATCTAATATTCAAGTACAGTTAGACATTGACAGGTTCATCACATTTGGTAGAGTAGTCAAGAAGGTGGGAGTTAAAAGAGAGTCAAAGGCATTCTGACAGCTTGGAGTTTCCTGTCATTTTCATAAATAGCATACTAAGACAGAATTCAGAGGGGAAAATAGATTTGCTGACCAAATGTTCACACCAATGTAAATTATTGAAAACCATTGGGACTGCACAGAAGATCTATGGTATTGAAATATTTAGTATGTGTGCAACTTTGAAAGGAACTTGTGGGACTCTAAATGTGATGGAACAAAAGTATGTGACAGATGTATGACAGGTGTTTGGGAAAGTGGAGTTGAGTGCAGTTATCCTGCTCTTAATATGATTTGTGCATGTAATCCCCAGATCACCTCAGTTCAGCTTGTCAGGATAACTTCCAGTTAAGACAGCAGACTGATGTTTTTCTAACATGGATGGAGTTTTGTCCATTCCACTGTTAAATTTCTTATGAGGGAGGGTGGACTAATAGCCCGGCACCAGAAGTGAATACTCTCGACACAGTCAGTACATTGACAGAAAATGCTGCCAGTCTTTATGAACATAATTCCAACATGTTGTGTTGACTGTGCTTCTGGCAACAGAGCTGGATTTCTTAGAACAAGACACTGACTGAAATCCTGTTTGTGTACGTTTTGCAGCATAAGGCTGATCATCCAGGGTAAAGTTTTGGAAATTAGCATTCTTGCCCCAAGGCGCTGCCATAGTTTTCAGTAATTAGATACTTCTGCATCCCATCCTGTAGCCCCACAGGTTGTTGATAAAAAAAAGGGATTACTCAGGATCCATGGAGACCTTGGGAAGGGAGAGAAGAATTTTTAATTTTCAAATGATGTCATCCGCCTTTCTTTATGGAATTTACATAACCAGGATTTCAGCCACTGATCATTAAACCTACTATAGTGCTCCTGTTCAGGCTTTGCTGACTTTGTTTGAACTTATGAAGAAGTAGTTACAGAGTCATGTGTGTCTTGCAATAAAACTAAAGTTAATATTTCATTAAGGTCTTTTAATGATAAGATTGTTCCATGGCTTTAGCAGAGATGAAGATTTTGTTCTCACCTGCATTAGTATCTGCAGCATGGCCTTTAGTGAAACTGATTCTACTGGTAAACCCAGTTGTTTCTCTTCAAAAGGCTGAGTCTGATCCCAGTGTACTGTGATAATAATCATAGAATCATGAAGTTGGAAGGGGCGTACAAAGCCATCGAGTCCAACCCCCTGCTCAGTGCAGGAATACAAATCAAAGGATATCTGCCAGGTGGTTCTCTTGAATTTCTCTTGAATGCCTCCAGTGTTGGAGCACTCATCACCTCTCAAGATAATTGGTTCCATTGCTGTATGGTTCTAACAGTTAGAACGTTTTTCCTGATATGCGACTGAAATCTGGCTTCCTGTAACTTAAGCCCATTGTTGTGTGTTCTGCACTCAGGGGTGATTGAGAATTAATTGGTGAAAGCCATATAAGAGATACTGGCTCTGAACAATGATATTGTACTTTTAGGAAGGCAGGCTATAAAAAAGCACTAGACTTCTGGAGTAAAGTTGTTTCTTGAGCCATATGTTCTTTAACGTGGTTCTCTATGAATCCACACTGATGGGTTAAACAGCGCCTGCGCTGGTTCCTCTCGGAATTTTCCAGAGCTATGAGGGAAAAGATACAATGTTTGAGTTGCCCTGCACTGCGCAAGTGCAGCCCGCCAAAAATCCCCAGTTCCATTTATCCGCCCGCGGAGTTGGAACCTCTCGGTTAGAGCTCTTGAGATTTTACTCTCCTTTCGCTATTTTCGGATTTTTTTTTTGGACTTGACCTGGCTTGCCTATCGTCTATCCGCTTCTCCGTTGCCCTGAATTCGGACCGGCTGACCTTCCCTTGCCTCTGGCGTGCTTCTTGCAAGTACTTTCACTTCCCGCTTGATCCTGATTGAGGCCTATTACCTCCTGCTGAGGCGCCACGCGCCAGCAGGATTTCTTCAATTACTGACTTTCTCTACCGTTCGTTCACCGCTTGGCTTATGTCAGCGAAAAAGGGACCTTTCCGCCGCTGTTCTGCTTGCTCCGGGAAGCTCCCCTTCCAGGACCATCATTCCCTCTGTCTTTTCTGTCTGGGCGAGACCCATTCGCCCACCACTTGCAAGCATTGCAAGGAATTCACCAAGGCGACCCTAAAATCTCGTCAGCAACGCCTCAAGTATTTTCTCTGGAACCGTACTCTTTCAGCTTCACAACCGTCAGATATGGAATCCGTTCAGTCGGTCTCCACCGTTCGTTCATCGGTCACTTTGGTCTCCTCTTCCCCTCCTTCGACATCCAAGGAGGTGTCCACGAAGGTTTCCAAAGCGAAATCTAAGAAATTGCCTACTGGAAAGAAGTCTTCCTCTGATGTTCCTTCTTCTTCAACCTCGGCACCGACAAAGAAGAAGGGTCCGTCCAAGGCGGCGTCGAAGGCTAAGGCGAAGACCAAGGAGATTACCCTGGTCGTCCCACCTGTCTCGGCTTCGGTCCCTTCTCCATTTCTTGAGGAGTCTTCTCGGGACCGAGACTCGGTCTCCGACTTAGGCGCCCCCATTCCACCTCGCCAACCGCCTCCGGTGGATTTGGGAAAATCGCCTACGGTTAGCCAGCTCGACAAGCTCGTTGCCGGCGCCGAGAGCATGCCGCTCAGCCCAATACTTACCGGGCGTACCACCCGATCTCCTTCACTCCTTTCGGAGTCGGGTCGATCGGCATCTTCTCCCCCCCCACGGGGTCGACCTACCAAGCCGGTCGAAGATCCAGTCCCTCGGCGTCCAGCTTCACACTCTGCCGACGACGAACCATTGCCGAAAAAACCCCGTCATCGACGCAGGCACCGTCGAGGCCACCGACGCCGAAGGGACTCCTCACCGTCCGACTCAGAATACAGTCGGGGTCGGAAGAGGTCCCACCGGAGACGGCGAAGAAGGGATTCTTCTACCGAGTCCTCTTCTACCTCAAGAGATAGGAGACATAGGAGAAAGAGATCTAAGTACTCCTATTCCTCATCCTCTCGGTCACGTTCTCCGCGTCGAACCCCGTCCCCGAATAGACCTTCGGAAACGGGCTCCGGTAAGCCTACGGCGCCGACGGATGCCCCGACTGCACCGCCTGTCGCGCCACCTCGACGACCTGCAGAGGAGTGTCCTCCGGCCCCGAAAAAGACACCTTCGGGGCCGAAAGTACCTCGTCCTCCATCCTCTCCATACCACTCAGAGGAAGAGCATCCCGGAGAGGAATCTTCCGGTGCGGAAGACGACACCGAGTCGGAGGTGTCCTTGGAAGTTCCGATCCCGGGGGAACCTTTGCCCCCAGAAGCAGCGAACTTAAAGCCATCCTCTCCTTCGGAAGATTTTTCTTCCTACACCCAAATGGTTGGCCGCATGGCGCAGGCTTTGAAGCTTGCAATTGAACAGTCCCCAAGAAGAGAAGAAAATCTCATCTTCGGGGATATCGAGGCCGAGCGAACGCATCCAGTCAGTTTGTCTTTCATACCTGAACTGATGGATCTTATTAAGGAATTCTGGGACCACCCGGCCAATGCTACCTCGATTTCGAAAAGAACCGAGAATCTCTATAGGATCCATGGTGACAACACCTCTTTCCTGGTCATGCATCCTGCACCCAACTCTTTAATAGTGGAGTCTAGCTCCACTAAGACTCCTGCAAAAGGTCATCCTACCCCAACCAACAAGGAGGGCAGGAAGTTAGAGATTCTGGCACGTCGAATGTACTCTATGACCACATTCACCCTGCGTGCAGTGAATTATTTAGTGGCTATGGGTGCCTACCAAAAACAACTTTGGTCCAGGGTTCTTCCAGCCCTTCAAATGGCTCCAGACGACATTAGACAGCTCTGTCTGGATACTCATGCGGAAGCTCTCACGGTATCTAAATACCAACGACTAGCCGCCCGCCATGTAGCAGAGGCCACGTCCAAAAATTTTGCTTCCCTTATCACTCTGAGAAGGCATGCTTGGCTGCGCTCAGCCAACATTGTTGAGGACATTAAGACTAGAGTAGAAAATCTACCTTTTGATGCCACAGGCCTCTTCAGCCAGAGTACTGATGAGAACCTGGAAAACTTACATAAAAGTAAGAAAACAGCCAAGTCCTATTCTGTCCAACCTCCACCTAGACAATCCAAACCTCAGTGGCGTCCAAAGTACACCACCCAGTCTTACCAACAGCCTTCCACCAGTACTTACCGTACTTATGGAGGCAATTCTTCCCAACGTCCACCTCAGGCTTCTTCCTCTTCATCTGCTGCTTTCAGACCCCAACCGTCCCGTAAGAGGCAGTCCTTCAAAGCACCTGGAAGAAAACAGAAACAGTACCTTTGACTCCCTGGCCATTCCACCGTCACCCTCCCACACCACCCGCCTCTCTCCTTACCTTCACAACTGGACTCTCATCACCAACGACATCTGGGTTCTCAACATTATCACCTCCGGTTACCGCCTGGAGTTTATAAGGTTGCCTCCTCTAGGACAGGTCAACCCTACATCATTCGATCCAATCCTAGAGGAGGAAATCCTGACTCTCCTTCAGAAAGGGGCCATCCAGAAGGTGTCATCAGAGGATGTCCTCGACGGTTTTTACTCCCGATACTTTCTGGTACCAAAGAAGGACGGGGGACTCCGTCCCATCCTCGATCTGAGAAGCCTCAACAAGTTTCTCAAACCACGCAAGTTCAAGATGGTGACTTTAGAGTCCATTCTCCATCTTCTGAGGCAAGGAGACTGGTTTGTGGTCCTGGATCTAAAAGACGCATATTTCCATGTCACCATACACAAGAGCCACAGGAAATATCTGCGTCTACTCTTCAACAACACCTTTTTTCAGTTTCTGGCCTTACCCTTCGGCCTTTCCACAGCACCCAGGACTTTCACCAAGTGCATGGCTCCCGTGGCAGCATACCTGCGCCTCCAGGGGATCCAGGTGTTCCCCTACATCGACGACTGGCTGATTGTCTCGACCTCAAAACATCAGGCCTTAGAGGACACTCAGTATGTTCTCCAGACGTTACAGTCACTAGGTCTTACCGTGAATCACGAAAAGTCCAAGCTGAACCCATCTCAAGTGGTGGACTACATCGGAGCGAGGCTAGACTCAGTACACGCTCGGATGTTCATGCCTCCAGAACGCATCCGAAAGTTACACAAAGCCATCAGGAAATTCAGGCCAAGGACAAGAGTAAAAGCAAGCCTTGCGCAACATCTGCTAGGCCTCATGGCTTCTACAACGGCGACCTTGTCCCATGCTCGCCTCAAGATGCGTTCACTTCAAATCTGGCTGCTGTCCCTCTTCGATCCACTCCTCGACAGTCCAAACAAGCTTCTTACTGTCACCCCGGAGCTGGCACAACAGCTTCAGTGGTGGACTTTCCCACCTCACCTCTTGGTGGGACGTCCCTTCCGTCCTCTTCATTTGACAACTCAAGTCACTACGGACGCGAGTCCACTCGGATGGGGCGCCCATTGCCAGGGGCATCAGATCAACGCCCTGTGGTCCCATCAGGAGAAGGGCTTGCACATCAACCACCTGGAGCTGCTAGCCATCATAAAGGCTTTGCGGTCCTTCCTACCTTTAGTGAGAGGCAGGGCGATTCAGCTCGTCACAGACAACACCACAGCGATGTTTTATGTGAACAAGCAGGGAGGAACAAGATCAAAGTCCCTTCTGTTCCTGTCAATACATCTCTGGGAGTGGTGCTACCAGGAGCACATCTACCCGGTAGCCATCCACATAGCCACCACAGACAACATCGTTGCAGACGAGCTCAGTCGCCGTCCCACTCAGAATCACGAATGGGAACTGGACTCAGAGATCTTTCAGGAACTCTGCCACAGGTGGGGAACTCCGACAATCGACATGTTTGCCAAGCACTCCAACAAGAAGTGTCTCCGCTATGCGTCCAGGGCAGGACGGGGCCCAGGATCATTGGGAGATGCTTTCATGATCCCTTGGCACAAGGGCCTTCTCTACCTGTTTCCTCCCATTCCATTGGTTCAGAGGTCAGTAGTCAGAGCCCTCCAGTTGCAAGCAGAAGCAATCTTGATTGCACCTTGGTGGCCCAGACAACCTTGGTTCTCTCTACTTCTGCAGGCAGCAATCGACAAGGTCAAGCTTCCTCTCATTCCTCACCTAATAACTCAGGACTCGGGGTCGATCTTCCATCCCGACCTCGACTCCCTCCAATTGACAGCGTGGAGGATATCCCGTCAATAATGGAAGTTCTTGACAAGGCAAGAAAGCCTTCTACCATCCGCCTCTATCAACACAAGTGGCAAGGCTTTCTCAAATTCGCTACGGAGCGGGGTTTACAAGCATCTCCCGTCTCTTTATCTACATTGCTACTGTATCTCAGACACCTATTCGATCTTGGTTTATCTAAGTCTACCTTAAAGGTATACACCTCAGCCATTGTAACTTTCCAACCCAAGGGATCTCAATCCTCCAGATGGTTTTCCCATCCAACGGTGAAAGCTTTCTTCAGAGGTCTGACCAACATGAGACCCCCTGTGCGAAGACCATTACCTCAGTGGTCTTTACAGACAGTACTACACTCACTGGTTCGTCCCCCCTTTGAGCCAATGGCTACCTGTGACCTGAAGTTTTTGTCCCTCAAAACTTTGTTTCTTGTGGCCATCACTTCTGCCCGTAGGGCTAGTGAATTGGCGGCTCTCCGGGCTGATTCCCCTTACCTCCAATTTTTCAAGGACAAGGTGGTGTTACACCCAGATATTTCTTTCCTCCCAAAGGTGGTCTCAGACTTTCATGTCAACCAACCTCTGTTGCTGCCTACTCTTTTTTCCGAACCCTCTTCGGATGTTGAGCGTACGCTCCACTGTTTGGACGTTCGTCGTGCGTTATCCTTTTATATCTCCAGGACCAAGGACTTCAGAAAGGTCCCGAGACTGTTCTTGTGTTACTATGGCCAACGTAAAGGGACTGCTGCTTCGACGTCGACCCTCTCCAGATGGTTGGTTTCCACCATTTCGTTGGCCTATGAGTTGCAGCACAAACCTCTCCCTGAAAACCTGCGTGCTCATTCCACACGAGCTGTTGCTACATCCACGGCCCTGCTGCGTGGGGTTGACATCCCCGATATATGTCGAGCAGCTACCTGGTCCAGTGTATCCACATTCATCAAGCACTACAGACTGGACCTCAGGGCCAAGAATGAGACCAGATTCGGGAGGGCTATCCTTACATCACTGCTGCAGTGACGGCCCACCATCCTGTAAGTAGCTTGGTAGTCACCCATCAGTGTGGATTCATAGAGAACCACGTTAAAGAAGAACAGGTTACTTACCTGTAAACATGGTTCTTTAAGTGGATTCTCTATGAATACACACGACCCGCCCAACCTCCCCACGTGTCCGTCACTGTTGACTAAGTTCCAACTCTCTCTATGTGCGGGCACATGGAACTGGGGATTTTTGGCGGGCTGCACTTGCGCAGTGCAGGGCAACTCAAACATTGTATCTTTTCCCTCATAGCTCTGGAAAATTCCGAGAGGAACCAGCGCAGGCGCTGTTTAACCCATCAGTGTGTATTCATAGAGAATCCACTTAAAGAACCATGTTTACAGGTAAGTAACCTGTTCTTTTCTCAATTCTCCTATCTAAGTGTAGAAGATTCCAAGGATCAATTCTTTGCACATGCCTCTCTTTCACACACAAATCCCTATCTACTTCATGATAGAAGGCAGTGCCACTGGGGTAAGTAGTTGGCATTTAAAAACATGTGGCTAGAGTCCAGTAGTATGCCAGTTTAGATTAGATCCATGTGCTTGCTCTGTGCAATAGTATTGGATTTCACAAGGAAGTTATGGATTCCACACATAAAGTCTGTGGAAGAGATTCAAGTATGTTTAACTATACATCTCAGGCACTCATGATATTAACACATTTACTTGAGCAGAAGTTGTAACCAAGTGAATTCAAATAGGCACAAGCAGGGAAAGAAATAAGATCATACTACTATTTTTCTACATTTATGAAATCATAAAAGGATGCGTTTCTAAGATGAGATCACCATGGCTGAATAGAATACTCAATCTGCAGACCATTTGTAAACAGCTTTTTAAAAATATGCAAACAAAAGTTGCTTGTCTCTCACTCTTCTTTGAGTTTAGAAAAATAACTTTTTGTTTGTTTGTTTGCTGGAATTGCTAGTTCATCGCTACAGCAGAACATCATGGTTCATCTGGATGATGATGATTATTGGAACAGTCAAGCTGCTCAGTATAAAAATAAACCACACAGAGCAATTTTTGAAGAGAGTTTGGAGAAAATCTATCGAAACATGTACAAGAAAGCTTCTGGCTCAGCTTCAAAAAATAAATAAAGTTGTCATGTAGGTGAAAATGAACAATATACGAAATCAGTATTTTTAATGAAAATGTTGTTTGTCTAACTAATATTTGTACTTTCTTTTTTTTTACTTGACATATTTTTGAAATTCTGAGGCTGGGACTCCCAACAGGGAAATGAATAAAATCTGGAGGATTTCAACTAGTGTGTGTTATTTGCTCATGGGATTTATAAATGTGTCAGTGTGTTTGGTTTTCCATTTCTCAAAGTCAGCTTTAAATCAGAGTGAATAAGCATATTCCTCCATTACGCAGATGTTCATGGTTTTGCAAATACATCATATTTATCTTATACTAATATAGGCACACATGGGATCCTGTGCTTGTAGTAACGTGTTTCTGATACTACGCTACTGAATAGCATTCATTGGTAATGATGTGTCACTAAATACAATTGTTGAAAACCTGTAGTTCATCCATAAGCTAGGTAGAAAGGAAAGGATCATGTTTCACTTAGATTGAATGTGTGAGTTCATCTTTCAGGAATAGCAACATCAACTTTGCAGTCTTTATCAAAACAGACACCAAAGAATCCTAAGAATAAGAATGCCATGTCAAGTGAGGGTCAGAGAAGATCGGTACAGATGTAAAAAGCCTAATTATATTCCCAGTTTTGTTCTTGGAAATTTGTTGTGAACAATTTGTGCACATAGTCCACAAGGTGATTTTGGCAGGCATGACGTGAATTAGGAAAACTGTGCTGCTTGAAGTCAGCTCCACCTGAGCACGGAGCGGCACCCTTGTCTCTTGGCAGTATGGGGGCAACAGGTTCTCTCTGAGGGTTCAAAGTGCACCATGTTTTCCCTCTTTTCCTGCACTACTATTCATGTTGAGGCTTCTATTTATAATATGTATTTTGACATACCTGTGGTGTTATGTGTTGAGTTAGGGGCGGAACTGCATAACGTCCAAAGTCTCTTCTAACTTTCTGATTATATGTCAGCAGTTTCTTTGCTCTTCTCTTTTTCTGTTTGTTTCCAGACTTCCTCTAGCTAATTAGGATCTGGTATTCTATATAATTGCATCAGCAATGTCAATGCATTGTTGAAGTATGAAAAGAACAAAACCAGAGCATAGAAGCCAGCTCATCCATCAAAATATAAATATTATGAATGTGCCATACCTCTGTATTATGTGGAGTCAGTACTCACAGTCCCAAGGGATTGGTTGGCAGGCTTGTGTTGGCAAAGATAGCATCTCTTTGCTAAAGGACACCAAATGTTCACTAGCAATTTTGCAACATCCCCCTGAGAAGAAACCTTTTCAGCCTTCCATTGAGTATCTTGCACATTAACAAATGGAGGCAGGCTGCCCACATTCTTCAGGGATAAAGAAATCCAGGAGCAAGCTTGTCTATCTCCTTCCTTTCAAACCAGAAGAAACAGGCACGTTCTCTTTGGAATGTTTGCCTCATGTAAGGAGAGACTCTCAAAGGTGGTTTCAAATGTTGCTCATTGGAGGAGCTGGTAAACAGTGTGAAGTATATAAAATGTCCAGTGTTACCACCAGTCCATCTCTGTTTTCTACTGATGGGGCTGTCCTAGAAAATGTGAAGTCTCTTATCCCGATTGAGTCTGTAAGTCCATAGGTTCTACATTTGGCCAAAAGTGGTAATTTGTTTATTTAAAGGATTTAAAGGATTTTCAGTTCAGTCAAAATATTGAGATCATGTTAGATGGCCATGAACCACCAGTTCATGCCAATTTGACCTTCAGATGAACATGTGTTTGGTGGTTCCCAGCCCCACCTCCTCCACCAGGTGCCCACCCAGAGGCAGCACCCTGGCTTCCCTGCCCCACCTCCTTTGGGTGCTGCTGGGAACTGCTGAACACCTGTTGTGTGAAAGATGAACTGGCGCAAACAGCCAAATTTGCATTTCATGCCCGTCTCTAAATGTGCAATTAAAAAATATAATAAAATACCAGTAGAAAATATAAAAGCTAGCTGTTTAATTCAGGGGTTTAGTTATTTGGCTGTGGAGCCAGAGGCTCAGAGTTCAATTCTCCTGGTAGAAGGGAGCATGAGATATCTTTCTCATGGGTAAAAATAA
The DNA here is from genome assembly GCF_051106095.1 of Pogona vitticeps. NCBI lineage: Eukaryota > Metazoa > Chordata > Lepidosauria > Squamata > Agamidae > Pogona > Pogona vitticeps. The sequence continues at coordinate 66,238,813 of NC_135786.1, read as the reverse complement.
TTTCCTGGCTTTCCTCAATCTGTTAAATTCTGCTGTTTTCAGACAATACATCTTCCACTCCTACCACCAGAGCAGTGTAAAAATTGGATAAGGCAACTGATTCACAGAAGTGGGGAGTATTGTAGGAGTTTAGTCAGAAGTAAATTGTGTTGGTGATCCAGAGGCGTATAGTGGAGAGCATGTTAAACTGGGACTTGAGACACTTGAATTCAAATCCCTGCTCTGCCACAGAAGCTCACTGGGCAGAGAGGCCTTGGTAAATCATTCCATGAACGTCTTAACATACACACCAGTTAGAATTGCCATAAGTCTTGAGGAACTTGAAGGTACATAACAGTACATTTTGTTGAGTTTAGGTTAGCTTGCTCACATCTGTGTATAGCGTTGCTGTGTACATTGCACCAGTAAGTTCTGTTCCACTGTACATAGGATGAATCCAGTGGTGTTTGCCGTAATAAGCATGTGACGATGTGCATCCCCAAACACTCAGAAATATGCATTTTATATTATTATTGGGTTTCTAATGTTGCATGCCAGTGTAAAGAAGCATACAGTAAATTTCAGTTAGTAGTTCACCTGCTCGGTGCCATTACATTGTTTTTATGCAGCACCCATGCTTGGTAGCAGAGACCAAGGTTAACAGTGTTGTTAGCTGTAGTTAACAACTTGTAATTGTTCTGAAATAAAATTCATCAGCCTTGATCCATAATATTTGACCCTCCATGAAGCGTTGTACCTTGGACAATGCTTTGAATGTCTCACTTGTTTCTCCCTATAAACAGTTAACATGTTGGCTTTTTAAGCTGCCTTCAAGTATAATGTGATCTGTTTTACATACTGGGTATTTTAAATGTGAAAAATGTAACCAAATTGACTCCATAATCCCCAAGTCTTTCTATCCTTTAACCCTGTTATTTGGCAAACAGCTTGCATATAGGACAGGCTGTGTCTCCACCTTGACTGTAGTGTGAGATAAGTAACGTTTTGGGCAGTGAACCAACATAGTAATAAGTGGTAATTGTCTAGTGCACCTTGCCTTCTAATACAGTTTAAATCCCTTCTCTCAAATGTAAATTTCTAAGTTCCCAACTAGAGTCGGAAATAGCATTTTTCTGTACTTGCTCCTTATCTTTTGCCATCCACAAAGTGATGTATCAGTGACTGGGATGACATAATTCCATCATAGTCACACAAGAAGAGAAAACTGGAAATTGGTGGCCACATTTTTTTTCTTTCCCCAAATACTGTAAATCCTATTGTGGGATATGAGAATTCTTACCAAGTATTGTACTTTTAATTCTGAAAACAATATGAACATGTAATCAGCATATGGCAGGTTTGGGGGGAAAGAGTTGCAGCTGAAAAAGTTTTGTCAGTGTTTCCATGAGCTAAGAAGTCAAAAGGCATGTAAAAGGAATCCTAAATACTTTGTGGATTTAAGTATCTTGTGATGCTACGTCCATCTGGCTTTCAGTGCTAAGCAAAAGGAACACCTTGGTTTTGCAGAGCTTTGGCAGTTAATTTTTGGAATGCAAGTTGCAAAATCCCTCAGCAAGCATTCTGGGAGTTATGAGTAACTTTTCTGAGCCCTAAGTTCTGGTATAAAAGCAGCACAGGATGGAGATAAATAGCACGTTGGCCAGAATCCTATTGGTGTTCATGTTAAGATCTGCCTAGATTTCCATTGCCAATTGCAGTTAATTGATGAAGTGCCCAGATGCATCTTATTTGCATGCCTGGTCATACACCCATTAATGTAACTAACATGCAAAACCTGATGGTCAACTGCTCACAGTAACAGTGTATTGCCCCCAATGTATTCCAATTATAATATTATTATAATTAAGATTCTACTGTAAATTGTACAGGTTAGATTTGGAAGTATATCAGCCCCTTATTTTCAAGGATAGCATGGGATTGCAAAAAGCGGAGTTGGGATTTATTAGGCACATCCCTAGATCACTTCATTTTATAATAGAACTGGCTATGTCAAACAAATCATTTTTCTCCTTTGAAAGGAATGACACCACTCTATCAGGAATGGTGTTATGTGGATTATTTCATCTGTATTGGCTGGATTTAGTTCGATATGTTATTAGGTTAATATTTTACCTATCTGAATTATGCCTGAAGTATCTAGCATTCTAGATGCTTATGTTTTAGATGTAATTTTCTTTGCTGATGTCTTCCATTATGCCTCCAAGGGCAGGAGTTGGTCATTTGAAGAACAAGAATGGTTTTGAATATTTAAAAAGCCACCCTAACTTCATGGGCTTTAATTTGCAAAAATGATGTCAGTCTCTGTGCCTATAAAACCCATAGATAATGCTTCTTTATTTGTAGTCAGTGATACAGCGTTATGAAAATTCATGTTTGTGGATCTTTGACAGCTTGTGTCATAAGTGTGATCTATCACTGTATTAAAAAACACACACACACCCCTCCTTTTAAAGAAGCCTAACTCCTAAAAGACTTTGCTGCAGACTTCCCGGTTTACTGGTTTTTAATCATGTAGCTGTCAAAGGCAGAAAAAAAAACAGCCACCTTTTTGTGATGGAACCTAATGTTAAAGCTGTCAAGAGTCCAGGGAGAGAGAGCAAGTGTGGTGTTTATGGCCATAGGGCTTGCCATTCATGTTCTTCTCAACTTTGACTGATTTAGGGTTTAGCTGGTGTGACCAGATCTTGTTTCTGCACCGGCACAGAGTCAGTCGGGGCTTTTAAAATGACTTCCTGGTTTGCAGATTGACACTGTAATGACTGCCTTTGTGGGTTACTAATCTCCTTTCAAAAGTATTGCTGCTCCATCATGATGAAGAATTTTGTATTGGAATGATTGGGGCTTGGCACTTGACCCAGAGCAGTGAAGGATGCTAAAATATTTCCTGCTCAGGTTCCACAGAGTGACTGGAATGAATGGCACATGTGCAGGAGTGTTGCTCTTCTACTGATCTCATCCATTTTGGTGGGCCTCTCTGGATTGTGCCATTCCTCTTTCTAGGTCCTTGTTTAATTTAATATGCTTTTCTATCTTTTAGCCACATAAACATTGGTCTGAATTCCATAGCAAATGGGAGGAGATCAAACTCTTTATCATTAATTGGCAATAGGTAGTTTGAAGGCAGCAAATAGTAAAGAGCATATCTTCACATTATAGCAGGACTTACGATGTGATAGGTTTATGCCTCAGTAACATATTATCTTGATAAAATATGTATACTTTATTAACTATATATGGAATATTTTATTTTTACGTTGCATTTATTTACATCAAGATCATCAAATTCAGTTTGTCATTTTGCAAGCTACCTCAGAATGATGTATAGCAGCGATCACTACCATTGTTATGCTAATGATTTGCTAGCCAGATTTGTAATTATGGACAACTGAGGAGAATCAGTTTTAGAGTGACCAACAGTTTTTGACTGCCCAACATTAAAGGAATGTGGTGCTTATGTAGTCATTATAAAGGTATAAGAAATTTAATTGTTTTATAGGATGCTATATCTTGCAAACAACAGGTTTGTTTTTTTTAAAAAAAAAGTTTGGTTGAAAAGTTTATGGAGAACTCTTTAAAATGCATTAGACAGTAAAAAACTTTACCCAAGCTTTGGCCTTCAATTAAAACTCCTAATGAAGACAAAGTGTGAGGGTCATCCTCTAAAGCAAAAAAAAAAAAAAAAAGCACTGTGATCTTACCTGCTGAGTGTGAGAGGAAGAGCTTTAGGCTATTCATCACAATAAATACATGTGTCAAATTTGCAAGGTTGTTTTTCAGTATTTCTGTTTGTGACACGTGGTTTTTCAGTACTCATCATCTGAATGTTTTAGTTTCTGTTCTGTAAAAGTATCTGGCAAACAAATACAATTGTAACCAAGATAGAAATATTAGCATATGCCCTCATTCACTCATGCTGGTGAAACCACTTGTGTATGGGGATATCAAACAATCCCAGCAGTATAGCAGTCTTTTCTAAAGTTGTGGTATGTGCACATTTTATTGTATATTACACTTTGACAAAATGCGGAAATTACCTACCTTAATTAGGGCAATTAACTTGAAGGGCAGTTAGCTTGACAACAATGAGTACAGCCCAAATTCTGCCGAAAAAGACTGAATGCTTAAGAGGAATTAGCAAATGGTCTTCACATTTTGGTTGTACACCTAGTTGTGCTACCAGTTGCACAAGCAGGACCAGGCAGGGGAGAGCTGATAAAATGCCTCTTGCTGCTTTTCCAGTTATTATGCAGTCACATAACAGCAGGATTCTGGCCTACAATTATATTTTATTATAGAAGGGAGAAATAGTTAATTTGTGCTTGGCATACTATTACTACTTATAACAAAGAGCAAGGTATTAGAATTTGGCAAACAGGGAACAGACACGACTCTGAGGAAATTGCACAGGGGGAGTATGCCAGAAGCAGATCCGTAGATCCAGGGAATTATCAGGAGAAGAGGAAATAAATAAAGTTGGTATGCCTACTTCACTTCAAAGTAAGAGAAATACAAAGGAAACTCAGAAGGCACAGCTGACAATTCAAACTAAGAAAATCATTGTGCCTGCATTAACATTCTTGAGTGGTTAGATATATTCCTATTCCTGTATAGTTTAAAATTCAAGATGGTCTATATAACAAGGATCATTATCTCATTTTGAATTGTCAACTGTGTCTATAAGCTAGAGGGTAGCTGTGAGTAGACTACAAGCCAGGCCAGTGTGGTTGGATTCTTAGTCACAGGAACACAAGTTTTGACAGGCAATCAAAGAGATGGCTAAGCCTATTAGGATCCCACAATAGAAACAATTTGGTAAGCAAAAGTACAGTCTGGAATGAAGAGCCAGAAAACAAGGTTTCCATTTAGAGCCAGAATGTTTGGGAGAACATAAAGAGAGAAGGAAAGGAACTTGGAGAATGCAAGGAAAGGAGGAAAACTAACTTAAAATGTGGAAATGCACTGGTAATTCCACTTGACTCAAGATCCAAAAAATCTCATTAGAACACAGCAGGTAACTAGCTTGTCCACTAAAGGAGTACAGCCAGTATGGTGTAGTGAACAGAGTGGTGGATTAGGATTCAGGAAACTTGGATTCAGATTCCCACTCAGCCATGGAAACTCACTGGGGGAGCAGCACTGGTAAAACCATTCTTAAATGACTGGGGAAAAAACTTGAAAATCCTATTAAGATCACTATAACTCAGATGCCATTTGATGGCAATAACAACAGAAGTCACCAAGTGAGTAAGTCACGGGACTCTGAATCAGAGACTCTCATACCACAGCACAGTATTCTTCAATGTGCAGCTTTCCCGATGGGTATGTTTCGAGCTCGCAGAATCTGCTACTACTGAACGGAAGCTGACTTGAGAACCAAAATTTGTGTACAGGACAAAGAGGTTATGTTCAAGCTGGAAGGTGAGAGAGAAATGGGAAACACGGGCTAGATACCATAGCAGGAGAGGCATAGCAATGAGAAGGGCTTGTAAAGAGCATCCCTGAGAGTCATCCAATTCTGGGCTGCTCTTGTGTCCAAGCCAGTCATCCCATAATGATTCACATAACCTTATTGCCCATTATGTCAACTCTTGTTTGAAAATGCTATTTTGATATGGGAGTGTCTATTGTGAAATACATCTAAGCAACTTTCCTATTCTTCTTTTGGCTGATGCATTCCCTATTCAGTTAAACGTTTATGTACCTGTGCATTGATGCTTAAAGGAAAACGTAATACATCTCAGTTACTGACCCAGTGAATCAAATATTTGTACCATTTAAGGAATTAGGAAAGGCTTTTTTTTTTTTTTGAGATATGGGTCTAAGATGCTGTATTATTGTAGTAATGAAATCAGCCTTTGTGAGGAGGCAGTTTAAGATGGTGGTTTGACAGATTAAGATGTATGACATAAAACTCTTACTGGGACAGATGCAGGTTGGCCATCTCTGGGGGCAATGAGCGGGGGAAGACTTTAGCAGGATAAAAGTCTTCAAAGGCTGCTATTGTGCAAATTAGCTTTCTCAGCTCTCCAGCAGTAAACATTTGACAGAAGGTTGCTTTCTTTGCCTGCCTCATTTTCTGCCCAATCATCTCGTGTTTACATACATCTTAGCCTCCGTGGCGTTTTTGAAGATTTTATTTGTCTCATTTACTTTTTTTGGTGTGGGTAATACTTAAAATATGAAATCCATCTGTGAAACATATTGCCTAGTCACGTTGAAGGGTGAAAGCAGTTTTTAATTAAAATTTTATGCAGCACTTGTATTTCACTTTGTCCTTTTTTATTATGAAACACTTCAATCCTTTTCCTAAAACACATATGTCTTCTGCACTTCAAGATGTTCCTCACTGCTCATGCAGAACTGGTTTCTTAGCTCTGTCAGCAGAGCACCATATGCTCAGGGTTCATTTAGCTTCTCTCCCTGGCATTTGTGTAGGCAGAATCTTGGCTGCGATGCAGCTTGACTCTACCGCACTCCATTCTTCTATTTTGGGAAACTTGTCAGGAGATAAAATAGCAAAGAGACAAAAAAAATTGCTGAAAGATACTCGAGGGTCTTGTGTTCTAAATAATCTACGATAATTTAGCCAATCAAAGCAAGGGCTTAGTGTGCACAGGAGAGTTCCTTCCTGAATTATATCTTGTACATTGTGTCTAAAGTGAATGAATGCTCCAGTATTAACGGCAGAAGTAAGGGCTGGAGATGAAGATACTGTTTGGAAAGTCACACGGATTCTAAATTGCTATACCATTGTATATATAGAGAGATTGGATTTAAATGGAAAAGATAGCAGATGTCTTTTGTTTTCATGAAAGCTAGTTTCCCTTGGTGAAATTTCCACCGTTGGAGCAAGCTTCTATATTAACATAACCTTAATTATGTTCCATCTGTTGATGAAATTCCATTCCCTGCACCAAATAGTTTAAGGGACATGCATCAGTTGGTTCAGGGGACAGGAAAGAAATGGTGCTATCACACCTGAACACATGTTCCTGATTCTGGAAAGCAGATGCCACATTTCAATGCTTTTGGTTTCCATGGCACACAAGTCTCAAAACTGTGATCATCCCCATTGGTCCACATAGCTAGGAGAAAGGATTGGGACCTTAGCAAGTTCTAGAGTCAATAACATGACCAGCTTCCACTTGAGCAGTATAAAACTCATCTAACAACACTGAACATCCAGGAGGCCTAGAATATGGCATCCTGTTGCATTCTCCTTCAACAGTTCATGCCTTACTTTCTGTGGTGCTAACAGTGATGACTTGTTTCTCCTTTGAAGATACGCATTAAACCATGCTTCTTGTCTCCACCTACATAAAAAACATTTTGAAAATAAAATTTTCAAAAATCTGTACAAATACATATCTTACAAAATGTACAGGAAAGGTTTGCCAAAAATGAGAAACAATACAAAGTAGGCAGATGACCATGCTCATCAGGACCAGTGCCAATCCTGCCTGGAGGAGATGAGACACCTGCTTCTGGAGGCAGATGCTTGCTGGGAGTGGGTTGGGGGAAGGGGATTTTAGAGCAGTTGCAAGATGCACAACAGAGCTGTATCTGCTGTACAGCCTGCCCTGGGGTGCATAAAATAGCCTACTGCCCCTAATCTAAGATGCTGCTCTATCACTACTGTTGAAGTAAGTTTCAACTGCTAGTACAACCAGCCTCTGTAGGTACAAAGGGAGGCAGAGAGTATCTTGTCCCATGCCTCAGGCAGCAAAACCTCTGAGGTTGGCCTTGGACCAGTCTGTGTCACTGCAACAACTTTTCCACCTAATTTAAAGGATCAGGCTACATGACACTTAAGCATGTCGTTCATAGGCAATAAATGACAGAAGGCAAAAATATAGAAAAACAGACAGCTAAAAAAACTATGTTAGTGTGAGCCAAGTTTGAAAGCCGAGCTTTGGTTTTAATTTTTGTTATATGAAAGAAAACCAAAGCTTCCTCAAATGTCTGGATTTTTTTTTTTTAGAATAACCTTTAAAGTACTCCCAACTTTTTAGCCCTGAGGACTCTGAGAATTATAACAGTAATCTTATATACGGCTGTCTGCAAGTCTTCAGAGACCATGGCTATAGGTTAATAAAAATTTGAAACTGCTACTTGGCAAAGTTTGTTTCTTTCTCCAAAGGACATGAATTACTACACCGATGGACTAGTTATGAATCCCACACATTAAGTGGACAGTGGGCTTGTTTAACATTTATTCGACACTCATGTTTTGGACTACAGTTTTAGGCAAAACCAAAGATATAACAACAAGGGGATCTCAGCTCAACACAAGGAAGAACATCCTGATGGGAAGAGCAATTTAACAATTGAATGGGCTAACTAGGAAGGTGGTGGAGTCTCCTTCATCAGAGGATGTTAATCAGTGGTTGGGTTCCCATTAGTCAGGGATGCTTTAGCTGTAGATATTCTCTTTTTAGCAGGGTGCTCGATATGATGGATGTTGGCATCTCTTCTGGCTATACAATTCTATGTCTCCAACTGCACTATCTTGAAAGAGCTGGTCTCTGTGTCAAGTAATCTAAGGACAAGACCTCTACTCATCTATGGCAGAAACATAGAAGAAAATATTCAGAAGTGCAGTAAAATGAGTTTTATTCTCAAACTAGATAGGCTTTGGACTTTACTGTTCTTTTCTAAGGCCATTTTGTTCTTCCTTCCTGCCTTCCTCTTGAGTTTTTTTAATAATGTGTTTTTTCTTCCTTCTGCTTTCTTTGGCCAACTAATCTGTAGAGACAAAACAAATTCTTGGAAAGTCTTCTCCTGAAAGGAGATGTTAAAGTAATTCTTTTCCCCACCCCCTGAAACATAAAATCCTGGATGAAAACAATTACATGTCCAAGAAATTCAGCCATTTTATTGTGTAGCACCAAAGCCAATATTTTATGGCATGTGTGTCCCATTCCACGAGTCTTGATCTTCCAAAATCATAAAATGAATCTGTAATGTCATAACAGCTTGTGTTTTCTTTGTTAGTTTGTTTCTACTTCTTAGCGCTGTTGTTAACTCTTGAGAAGTAGAAGGGAGGATCGTTTGAGAACGAGTGGCAGAACATGTGCTTTATATGCAGCTGGTCTCAGGTTCAGTCTGGCTAAGAAAGATTTCTGCCTAAATCCTGAGAGAGCCATCACTTTTCAGAGTTGAAAGTACTATGTATGAGAGACCAAAGGTCTCACTCAGTATAGGGCAGCTGACTGTATTCCCTTGATAGGACTTCACTATGAAAAAGACTGTTGTTGATTCTTTTACCTGCAGAATACATTCTATTTTAAAGTTGATAGACAAAAACATGCAGCCAGAGAATCCGCCAATGAAACTGGTGAATGTCATTATATGTTGTACACGTCCCCATCTGCTTTCTGAAGTCTTCTTGCCACGTTAACAGTAACAGACTGGTGGGTATGTTGTAACACCTAGGTTTTAACCTGTGCCTGACTATTGCAGTAGGGGAAATGCCCTGCTGAAAAATGAAGCCTTATGTTTTCCATATGGCCAGCTAGGACAGCCACAGGAGCCCATAGGCTACCAAGGCAAGTAAAAGAACAGTGTTCAAGAGTGCAACCTCAGTGGTGGTGTGGTGGTTTCTCCTGTTTTCCACCTATACAGCTATGAGCAGGGTTTTTTTTGTTGCTGCTTTTTTGTGACTAGTGAGAAATAATGTGACATTTTCAATGTAATGAGCCTCGTGGCGCAGTGGTTAAAACGCTGTACTGCAGCTAAAACTGTGCTCACGACCTGGGGTTCAAATCCCAGGTAGCCGGCTCAAGGTTGACTCAGCCTTCCATCCTTCCGAGGTCGGTAAAATGAGTACCCAGCTTGCTGGGGGGGCAATGTGTAGCCTGTATAATTAAATTGTAAACCGCCCGGAGAGTGCTTGTAGCGCTATGGGGCGGTATATAAGTTAAAAAAAAAATGCAGTATAGGAACTCTAGAAGTCGGAAGGTCACAAATGCTCATCCTTAGACCCTGGAGAGTTACACTCACATCTATGACCCCCAACTCCCCCACAAAAATGATTACACAAATTAGTTTCCTTTTTTTATTTTACCCCCACCCTACCCTCTACTGTGCTGCGTCCCTCTCAAAGCATGGCAACATTGTCCTCATCCTCCTATGGGGCACAAGATGACTTTTTGACCAAACATATTTTTTTCCATGAACAAAAATAATTGAAAATTTGTTTGGGGAAACTGTATGGGACATATGTTGCTCACCCATACAGTAATGCTTCCCCTACAGGCATCAATTGTTCTGAACTGCCTTTTGGCATGACAGTACTACTTAATCTTCTGTTCCACTGGTCACGTTTGCCTAGTGGATGTGATGGTGCCACATTTAAGTGATCCTGCTGCTGCAATGCAATGTTGAGGACTAATGCTTTCACTGCTCTGCAAACGCAGTGTGTCAGGTTTTGTGGTTTTCTTCCCAGTCCACCCATGGAAGCAGGACACTTGTGATACCTGTCATTCGAAACAGCACTGAGGTTCCACCATATTTTCTACCCTTTAGCTGCAAAAAACCTGGAGAGCACAGTTTAGCACTTGAAAACTCTTTCCTTAAATCCTCTCCACACTTTGAAAGATAAATATGATGGCTGTGCATACACCAGCGTTTCTCACCAGACACCCTCTGTGCATGGAAGATGTTTTTAAACACTTGACATGTGTGTTGGAAACCCATTTGTGCCAGGATTCCTAAATGCAAGTAGATAGATATATGGCATCCTCACTTTACATGGAAACACTAGGACAGTGTGGGGCTGTGACTTGGAGAATCAGTGTTCAAGTCCCCAATGAACCATGAACCTTAGTGGGTGACTGGGACAGGAGGGCTACATCTATGACACTGCACTTATTGGAGGAAGCTGAGAGCTAAGTATACTGAATAAATAAACATCCAAGGATGTGTGGTCGGTGTTCTGTATTCCTCACCTCACATCCTTCCCACATTAACTTAATTGGAAATGTGCAACTGGTAAAGGCACTCCTTAAATATCTTACTTACCTTGAAAGTCCTATTAGGGTCACCATAAGTGGGTTCCAACCGGACACACATAACAACAAAATATGCATTTATTATTGCAGTGTGGAGTCGCCCTCGGAGAGAAACTGTTCAACAAGATTTGAAAACTCATTGGCCTTCAAGACATCCCAGAATTCTGTTCGAGATACAAAATAGTTGCTCGATATAACTATCTGAGCAAAGTTTCAGATTTTAGCAGAGAGATGGATGACAATTACTTTAAGTGAATGAGCTCTGGCAGCTGAGAGTCTTTTAAATTTGAATGAATGACCATGGAAGAAATTCCTTGGTATTGGATAAAATGGATTGCTGTGTAATAATGATGAATGTCTTAATTGGTGAGAAAGTCATCTTATTAACTCCTCTGCATATTGAGAATTTATGGATAAGACTGCATAAAAGATGGGAACACTGGTTTGCAAACAGTACTGTCCATCTTCCTCACATTTATGTAGTTGCTTTGCCTACATGGGCTGAAAAAGATGCCTGCCCAAGCAGATAGGTCTCAAATAACATTCAGAGTTCAAATAGCATTTTAAAATAATATTTTTCCAATAAATTAGTGTAGTGACATGTTTGTAGGGGTCCATTGTTAATTTCATTTCCTTTTGCTCAGCCAGCCTGACAAGAACACAGCAAGTCATTAATCTTGCTTTAAAAGAAGATTCTCTTTTGGTGGAACAATAATGAATGACCTTGATAGGTTTGTCAAGAAAATGAATGATAATCATTTGCTGATCGACACAGCCCTAGCAGGGAAGATTAATAAGAAAGTATGTATGGACTTCATTAAAAATTTCTGCTGCTGATGGACTTGTGTATCAGTTACAATGGAGGCAATGCCCTGCAGCTAAGATAGTGCGGTTTTAATCACAATCTGCTTGCAGCATGGATATAGGAATCCTACAGTACTGACAACTCCTTTCTTGAGAAGTGCTAGAGTGAAAAATGAAATTTTTTTTGTTCATCTCAAAGCCTCTGATCCATGCACAGGAGGAGGTTGAATGAAAGTTCTGGCCTATAAGGTTCTCTTAGGTAGGTGTCCTACCCTGTTCAAGTGATGCGTGCCAGCATGGTAAGTGCAGAAGTACAGGTCTCTCAGAAGGACAGTCCCTCCAGGGAGTGGAGGTAAAAAGAGTCCATAAGTGCGACCTGCTTTGTTGAGCCATATCAACAAACCTGTCAATTTTCACCACTGCTGGTAGCAGAGCTTTCAAAAGCTAAAGCTACCCGCTTAAGACCAAAACACTCTCCAATCCCTTGCATTAGAAGGATAGCATAGGTCCCAATAATACCTTTATCCCTGGGAAATCTTTGTCATTGTCCCTGTTAATTAAAAAGTATTGGAACTTTGATCCAGTGAGCCCCATCTTGATTACACCAGCAGCCAGTTCTTACAGTAAGTTCTCATAAACTGTTTGGAAGAATTTACTTCTGGGTATGGTCATTCCAAATAGGACATATTCATTTCTAGGGTTGACTGCACACAAGATATTTGCACACAGTCATGTGCCAGAGATCACCACATGGGCCACTGGGTATTGGACTCAATAACACATGTCTGCGTGAAATACATCTAGCAAATTAACTGGACACTGAATGCATTCCTTTTGCTGGTTGAGGCAAGAGAGTACAAGAGTACATTTTATGTAGGGGGCTAGACTTTTCCATTTAGAACATACACCATGCTTACATTTTCCTTCATTATTCAGTGGTAATTGTTAGTGTTCAGACAATGTTAATGTGCTTTAGCTTCATTTTGTCCAAACACTGTTTTCAGTGACTACTCACATGAAGGTTTATGCCAAATGCTTACTAGCTTTCAGTGTGGTTGATACAATTTATTTCAACCAAAGTTTTGAATGCAGTACTCAACAGCTTTGGAGTGGCTGCATAATTATACAACACATGGGAACCTGCCAAAAGAGTGCAATGAATTTAATCTTGATTATGGCTACCTACTGTGTTCAAGGTTTCCCTGCAGCTTTCTAAGGAAACACCATTCAAGAAAACAGCAGTCTAACTTGAAATGACATTAAGTGCATCTCTGGCTTTTAAAGTTGCATGGTAGTTCTCTTTCTTTTTTGAGCACAGTTGTCCTGTTAACCTGTTGTGGCAAAGTTGACATGGCATCCAGTGCTATCCTAAAAGCCCTTATCAGTCATTACTCATATGACTGACTGACCAAGCATTGTGCATATAAAAGAGCTTTATTGCTGTGCTTATGGTCCCAGTCAAATTGTTGTGTCACCTTTTCCTGTGATTTAGAATTCAGATTGCAAAAATGTTTTAACTGTATGTGAAGATAACACAGGTACCATAGACTCCCTAGTACAAGGAACCAATGCGGACAAGGCTGAAGATAAAGCTGAAGGTTCTTGTGTTGTCCCTTTCAATAGACTAGAACCCATTTTATCACAAGCATTTAAAGGTCAAACAATGCATTATTCGAAATATAGATTCTTTGTGATTAGCGCCTTCTTTCCTTGACAGTGTGATGGCCACAGAGACACGTTCTTGGACAAAGGAATTGGCAAAGAAAGCCTATGTCTACTAACTAGCAAACAATTGCAAAACAAAGGTTTCTGGAATGCAACATATGAAGCTAAGTTACATCACCACTTAAGAAAGTGCTCTATTGTCCAGCTTGAGCCTAACAGTGAAGCCATCCAAAAATGTTATCCTACAGTGATTTCCTTAGCTTCTACTGCCTCACTGAAATCCTTGCCATTTCTTTTTGAGGTTTTGAGGTCTATACAAGAGTTATTCAACTGCAGCACTAATTTCACATTTGCCTTTATGTTGCTTTCCTTGCTGATTTCAAGGAGAAGCTTTTTCATGCCCAGAAAAATAGAGACCTGGAATAAAAAACATTTGCAAGAATAATTTATGGCACACATTTGGTATATAAATTGCTTTATCTTGTTTGTTTCCATATTAATCTTTTGAGGTAGGTTAAGAGTGTTTCTCACTTGACTGACAGAAATATTAGGTTGCAAGATAATGTAGGTCAATGTCTCAATAAAAACTTAGGGGTTTTTTTGTGTGCCAGGATTTATAATTCCTTTCAGCCCTTCAATCTAAATCAAGCCAGACCAATCAAACCACATGATTTTTCTCAGAAATTTGGGTTCACCCAAAGTAACCCCATAAGAAGATGTTGATAGCCAAAAGAATTATAGCATTGATATTGCAAACAGCTTTCCACAGTGACTTTTCCTCAATGCTTGTCAGCTTCTTTTGAAGGGCTGCTTCCTCTTCTCTTGTTAAAGTGGGCTTGGGGCGAGTGGAGATTCCACAGAACCAGAAATAAAGTTTCTTCCAGCAAGGCTGCCTCACTTCTGTAAGTAAAATGATTGAGGAAAAGGAATTACTATGTACTGCTATTTATATATATTGTTGACATACTCAATACTTTATAAAAAGCAATTGACAGAAGAAAGTGAAATATGCAACAAGAAAAACGAGGAAGAATTTATCTGCTCCAGCCCTATCATTAGGCAGAACAAAGTAATTGCCTCAGCAAACAAATACTGAGGGGCAGCAACAGTATCCCCAATCTGTTTTTATGAATTCTTGAAGTTCTCTTCTCTTTTGCTTTGTTTGCTACACAACCTGAGCTTGTTGCCTCATATGTGGTGGATTCTACCTTAAATCCAGTTATCTTCCTATATGCACCCTGAGGAGGGAACACTATCTTGGCCTCCTCTTTAAATAGCAAAATGCATTGGTGGGGTTTGGGAAAAACTATCTAACTTTCCCCTTCTTTGAACAATGTAAAGCTCCTGGTTGACTGAGGTGGATAGACCAGCTGAGCAGCGTTCTCTCTGAAACTAGAATGGTATGAATGTACATAACATAAACTCAATCTCTCTCTCAATCTGACACATACACATTCTTTATTATGCATGAAGGATGTTACATTTCCTTTACCGTCAATGCTAATAACCTAATCATCAAGATACCTGTTCATAAACAGATGCAAGGGCAGATGAATTAGCTCATGTGAAAACAAAGATGGCAAATAATTAACAATATTAAGTTGAACAGCTGCTTCAAATATGAATCAAGGCACCTGTCAGATCCACAGATAAAAAGTTTCCTCTTATCATTTGCTCAGGAGTTACCAATATTGGCTCTTTCGGATCTCTCCAGGATGAGGTGCTACAGATTAGATTTAAAAAAACAGAATTCTTTCTCAACTGAAACAAAACAACACTAGTACAACAAATATAGTGTTCCAAAATAGGACATGGGGTTCCCCATCATTCTCTAAATAAGGTATGCCCTTCTGGAAATTGGCATCAAGTGAAAAATGTCACAAAAGCATAAAAAGCAGAAATTCAAATTAGTGTCCTGTAAAAATATTGAGCTTAAAGCAAACTCCTTCCTAAAATTTGGGACATGGTAGAACTCTTCCTTTCCTAGTCTAATCTCATTTCAAAAAAAGGAGAAAACAGCTGAGGAAAAAAATATTGTGAACCATAATATGGGTTTATCCACACACCCTATATGCTCCTGATTAGGAGGTGGTTCTGTTACCCATGGGTTTGGATTTGTAAACCCACATGATGTCATTGCAGATCCCAATTAATACGTCTCCTCTTTGACAATGGGATCATTTTCTCTCAGTGGGGAACTAGGTTTGTTTGTTTGCAGACCACATCTTGTCAACATCACCTAGAGTGGTCCGGTGGGCCAGATAGGCGGGGTAAAAATTAATTAATTAATTAATTAATTAATTAATTAATTAATTAATTAATTAATTAATTAAATAAATAAATAAATAAATAAATAAATAAATAAATAAATAAATAAATAAATAAATATTCCTTCATCCCAAGAAGTTAGCACAGTCACCCTCTTCTCTCCTCTCTTCCCCTCCTCGCCTTCACACACCCCAGGTTCTCTTCTGCACAAACTCTTCGCCATGCCTGCTGCTTCCATTGGTCTCTCTCTTAAAATAATTAAATATGACCTTAAATTCATTATAGAACAAATTTCATTAATTATACAATAATATTAAATTAATTTACGGGACCACAGGCTTTAAAATTTGCTTAACAGCAACTGGCTGCTTACAGTAAGTAACAAAAAAATAGGCTTGCAAAAGTAGCTTAGATTACTCAGGCTGTTCATATAACAAAGGAAGACAATCTCTAGGAAGATCCTTGTAATTAAAAGTAATTAAACATATCCTCTTTCAACTCACACTAAAACTGTAGTTTTAGTTGACATTTAACTCTCAAGAAATACTTAACCTCATTGAATGAAGGAGTTGATTTAGCAGCTAGTCACCACATTTCAGTGGCAGATTGCAATACCTTTAAAAAAAACTGAAAATTCTGGGGGACTCTGGGGAGGATTACAAAAACGGTCTTGGGCATTGCTCATTCCCTCCTTAAAACCTTCCATTGTGTTACAGCCCTCTACTTGTTTGTCTGATATCTGCTAGGCTTTATCCATTCAGAGATGCCATGTATGATGTCTGCAAATTGCATCCACATCTGAGTCAGAGTTGTTTGTTGGTTTTTCCATTATAGCTAATGAGGAAGACATTTGAAGCTTCCGCAAAAAGACTGAAGCAAAGCTCCATCTTGGATCTCACATCTAAATCAAAGGGTGGTGTCCCACCTGTCTGAGGACCCAGACTACACTGACTACCTCTCAGACTACCAAACAGGGTTCTTAGTTTTCTTCCCCTGGTGCACAACCCTAGCACAATCCAAATTCACAATATGTTTTAGATTTCCAGTGCACACAACAAACTCTTCTAAATTTGCCTCAGCATTTTGGGCAAGGCAGAATTGCGTGTCAAGTCTATTCTAAAATACAACCATTCCTGTTAAATGCAGCTCCAGAAGTCCTCCAGCACCAATACATAAACTGTTTTTATGTTTATGTATGATTTTTAAATGAAAGGTAGCATCAGTAGAGTACTGGAAGAATTAAGGGAGGAACACTTAACCCTTTCACTATAGACTGTTCTGTTCAGAAAAACTCAAAGAGCAACTTTTCCACCTACAAAGGAAAAGAGACATGAACTCCTACCTTTTCCATAGTGTATGCTTAAAAAACAGTAGAAAACAGCTGAAGGGAAAGGGTTAAGATCTTTCCCTTTCTGCCATTCCTCTGATCAAACTAATAATTTTGCAGGGACCTCTGTGATCTGGAGAAAATGATGCCATGTAATGTCTAGTTTGTCTCACACCTGGTATCCAACAGAGCGTATCAGATCATCTACTCCAGGTCACATTGGAAGATATTCTTGGCTTTTAGGGGCCCTGGAAAAGAAATTGCGCGTATAGGAACACACAAAACATATACATGTTGTAGGGGAAAACAGGTGACATACCATCATGTTCTTCACATACTAAGTCTCCATTTCCTGACTGTATAGTATCCAAATCATTTTGTATCTTGGTGGAGGTAGTCTCTATGGTTTCATAGATGTCCGTCTCTAGGTCTTCCCCAACCTTTTTGTTGTGTCTCGTCCACCATGTTAAACGGGCGAGCTGTATAATGACAAATTAGAAAGAAAGAATGAAAGTTACGGAATCCCTAGGTATCTCTGGGAGCTTTTGTCCTACAGCTTGTCCCTGTAATGGGTTGAGATCCCACAAAGTCCACGGTCACCTAACATCACATTCATATAAAGCTGTAACTTAGCAAAACACAGCCTTTCCTATGAAGTAACATAAAAGAGGAAGGGGAAATTGAACCCTCAAATGCTGTTCCTGGTGTAGAGAAAGGGCAGGGCATCTGATGCTTTCAGCTACTGAACAGACTGCAATTTGGTTACCTTGAAATTTTACAGAGACATCTGGGCTAGGGAAGAACTTGGCATATGCCTTGGTGGGTTGATTACATTTTAGGCTGCCTACACGAGCTGAAATAGAAAAGCTGTCCCAAGAAGTTTTATCAAGAATGATTAGGCAAGTTTTAAGACTTACAGGTTAACTTACTTACTGGTACCAGACCACTTTATAACTAATTTATAACTTTTATATAACAGGTGATATTGAATACTAAAGGTTTTTATGTAACATCTTTTTGTACGTAATTCATCACAGGCAAGGTTAGGCTTTAAACACAGACTGTTCAACTTGCATGCACTGTGCAAACAATGGTTACTTACTATGCAACTTCAAAAATGTTTACTGTGTGGGTAGTGGCATCTTTTGGTATACAACTTTATATTGTTTTACAGTGGATACCTTTTGTACAGCTTCTGTAGATTTCCCTTGAGGAAGAGTTGTGACAAAACTCATTTTATTTCTGCAGCTGTCTCTTCTTGTTCTAGTTTTTTCCCTACTACTTTTTTTTTTAAAAAAATCTTCTCTATCGCATTGAACTCCCTTCCTACTGTTTTTCTGCTTCAAGTTTCTTCCTCTAAAAGCTGCTTTTCTAAAATATAAAAATGGTATAGAGCTGAGACTATATTATGCTGTTAGTCATTGGTACACTTGGAAAGTAACTCTCAAAAGGTCACTTATATAAAAGAACAGTACTTTTAATACTTTGAATTTCAGGCATAAAATCTGGAAGGCAGTTTCCAGCTGACACAAAAAGTTGTATAATCTCCAGAAGATTTATAGCTTTATTTAAATTATTTTCAACCAAGATGAGCATCAGGAAAGGCTAATCTTTCTTGTCACATTGTGTTAAATTGCTTTGATTTGATGATCCTCATCTGTTCCGAAGAAGCCTTTTAGGGTTTAGCTCTTTCTTTCTTTTTCTTGGTTACTCATTAAATCTAAAAGGTAATGAAGTTGGAGGACACAAAAGGGATCCAAAAGACATTTCCCTTTTCATTGTACAAATGGCTGTTGGTAAGAAAAGAGGAGGACATACATTAGGATTAAATAAAATAGTTTTAGCACAAGCTACAAAATACTTAAAATTAGTTAAACCGCAAACCTCACTAATGCTGTAACTGTAAAGTGTGCCTATTTATTTGATTTGGAAAAAAAAATGAGGCAATGCTCATGAGAGATCCTTTATCTCTCAAGTACAGAATACATATTCCTGAACAACTGGGGCTACTAGGCCTTTGCCTGCACAAAACCTTTGTGTACTGAGAAGTCCTCCAGCACCAAAAGATCGGGGACCTCAAGACTGCATTAGTTCCTTGACCCATCTTTCTCCTCCTCTTTCCTGCTGTTTCAAGTCCTATGCTAGAGTTCTGCCTGCTGCACCCAGAGTTTGAAAACAGGGGAGGTGACAAGTTGTGAAGTTGCAACACAGGATGTGCAACTGCTGCAGAATCTTTTGGTTCTGTAGACATTTTCTCCAGGAGAAAACCCTGTAGTGACTTTTACCCAAAAAAACCAACAAACCCTAATATGGAGAATCACAGTGAACATAAAAAACAGTTCTTCTTGTGGTGGATCCGACCAAAGGTCCACCTAGTTCAGCATCTTATTTTCCACAGTGGCTGACAAAGGCACCTGGGGAGACTTAAACTGCAACTGAATGGCAGCGCTGTGGGCAGAAACTCTCAGAGGTCAAGAAAGGTCTGGGCCACTCCTCTTTTTGAAGGGCTCCCAGGATATTAAAATAATAATGAAGGAATGTGAAAACAGGTTGACAATCCATTGTGATGGATTTTTAAATGTGAGTCTTAAATGTGAGGCCTAGACCAATTGGCACTTCTCTCCCTCATGTGGTAAGCCCAAGTACACCCAGTCCTGTAACCGTAAACCTGCCTGGTGATCTCAGGTGTGGCAGAAGATCCATCCAATTGCCAGTGTTTGCTGTTTCCCCTCGTGCCAAAGTACTTTTAAGCCTCACCGCTTACATGAGGCAGGGGGGGAATTCTAGGGACTTTTTTTTAAGTCAGGCCAGTTCAATTTGAGAGTCTCTTTTCCACCCATGCAAGGTGAGTGGAAAGCCTTGAAGCTCACTTGCCTTATGATTTGGTAAAGGAATAGTTTCCATTCTTTGGCCCTCCAAATGTTTTAGAATTCAACTCCCAGAAGCCTCAGGCTGCATAGATAGTGGTAAGGAATTGTGTGAGCTAAAGGCCAAAATATCTGGAAGACCAAAGGCTGAGGACCACTGAGGTAGAGGACACCCTGGACAAAGATGCCATCCTCAGGTATTCTAGAAGATCCTATACCACTGCCACTGTTGAAGTGAGGGTCCATTGCCACTCCAGTCAGCCTCTGCACGTAGCATAGTTGGGGGCACCATCTTGTCCTTTGTTTCAGATAACAAAATATCTTGGGTCAGACCTCCTGTTCTTTTGCACTACATGGGAGACATATCAAAACAACACATGCAACTAGAGATGGCAATATTCGATATACAAATATCCCCATCTCTACAAGCAACTTTTGCACAAGCTCTAATGTGCATTAGCAACAGCAGTCCAAAGTTATGTGCTTTCCTCATATAAACTGCTCATGCTTACAACCAGCAGCTGCTCGTCCTATGCAAAATAATAACTATTTGCCACAGATGGTAGTAACTAAGATTAATATTTGCACTTTGCCAAATGAGTTTGTAGCAAGGTACCACCTATGTTAGGAAATGAAAGGCCAACCCAATCTTGTACTATTTTATGGTACTGTCTTTTGATCACACTTCCCCTGCCTGTTTCCCTTTCCTTCCATCCTCTTCTGACATGTCCTGAAACAAACTTTGTTAGGATCTAAGAAATCTCCTCTAACTCTTTTTTTTCTCATCACAGAGCTAGAATAAATCCTTCCCTTCAAAATGCCATCTGGCATCTGGCAGTTGCATTTCAGCTTCACAGCCTCAAATTTAATTGTAAGCTCCTTTGCAGAGTTTTCAAGGACAATACGACACAATGTGGGCTCCGTACAATGAAGACATATGAACTCTGAGGCATACCAAACAAATTCTTTGCATATTTGTTGTGTGGCACAGCATCCATCACCACAGGGATGGGAGGGTGTCCAAAACAGCAGGAGGAAATGCTTCTGCTGGCTGTTCTTCGGCTGTAATTCATTTAAAACCTGGTGCATTAATGCTAATACTCAAACACCAGATAGAAATCTCTTCATCTCTGTTGGTCCACCTGCTATTTTCAAAGAACAAGGTCACCCGGGAAAGTTGGCAGGTCCGCGTGTGCGTGTGCGTGCGTGCGTGCGTGCGTGCGTGCGTGTGTGTGTGTGTGTGTGTGTGTGTGTATCGCATTAACTCATGGATGCCAATAAATATTTTCTAATGTCATCCACTCAGAATATTATCCTTCTGTTTCCAAGGGGAATTGGCCTTCACATTATCTTACACAAATTGGTAGAGAAGGAAAATATAGGGCCAGCATTTGGAAAAGTGCTTTGTTTGGATGACATTCCACAGGATTCCCTCAGCCAGTGGCTGCTTTGGCTGAGAAGTTCTGGGAGCTTTGAAAACATATACCCAGGGATATTTATTCATCACAGCAAAACCAATAAAGAGTCTTGGGGGTGCCTTCAAGACTAATAAGTTTGGTTTGGCACAAGTATGTGCTTACCAGCCCTTTGAAGGCCTATGGTCAGGGTTAACTGTAGAGTTGAAAGGAGATGCTGGAGTCATGGCAATGCAGTTTAGGGAGCAACAGGAAGTCTTGAGTGCCAGAAAAACCATATGCTCTATTAAAAAGGACCCTAGAAGTTTAAATCCTGATCTGATGGAATGGCCATCATGTGAAAGCAAGTGGGAAATTGCCCTGAGAAAGGAAGGGCAGGGAGTAATTCCTTCTGCCCCTCCTGCCTCAGCACCTTCGTGCAGTAGATAAAATTGCTCTTTTACTCATATTTTAATATGCAGGATTTCCTGCCATATAATTGCAGGCTCTTAGGGCTGTTTCTAGAAGTCAGGACTGGTGGGGGTTTAGGTGGTACTAAATAATACTCCAAGTGGCTGCTCATTTTAGAGACTTTGATTTTGCATGCCATAGATATTTCAATTAAATAGTTAATATGGTTTGCTCAGGACTGTACCCATGTCAATGACTTTAGTAAGAGAGGGATCATAATTTGCTTTACATGGGACAAGGGGTAAATCAGCTTCCTGTATTCCTAATCAGTGGTTAGACTTGAAAGAAATTATACTTCTCAATCCACCGTTATAAATGCAGCAGGATTTCATTGATCACAATCGCTTGGGAAAACATGCAATATACCGAAACCAGGAGTTTTATATAAACTCACTCATTTATTTTCTCTGCTGGCTCAATAATGAATATTCTCTAGACAAATATTTAAAATCAACAATAAAAAAGTTAGGTTCTTGCTTGTATTCGTCATTCATAATATAGCTTCCACTCTACCTTATATGGTCACAAAACAGAGCATGACCCAGTACTTAGAAATGTTGGACCTTCAACTCCCTGAATTTCCCTGTTCAGTATCTCTTGGGAGTCTAGTCGTTCTGTTCCAAACATTTCCAAGTTCTGGTGTGACTGATGGATTAAGTCAGAAGCACAAATTATTATGTCAAGCACACAACTTGGTTCATTGCATAGAAGCTCCCTATGGATCCATTGGAACTAGGTTCACAACATGTTAGTTTGGTTATCTGAACTAAGTTTACTAACCAACTCCCACTTCTCCCAGGCTTTCAGTTACACATGATACACAAAATCTAATATTAGGCCCAGCTTGGGTACACCAATTGAAATCACTAGAACATATTCACCTATGCCTAACGAGTCCTAGGCCTACTCTATTTGGGACTAACACTGACTTTAGCTCAAAAGACTAATTCAGGCTCAACCTAACATACTGTAGTAGTTCTAGCTCAATCTGAAAACATGTGGAACTATATGAATGTATCCCTGTTCCATATCATTTTGTACTGGTGATTGGGAGAGAGCCCTAATGCATCGGTGGGAACATTTTGGTTTTCGTAGAGCCTGGCCAATGGCAGGAGAGTATGGGAGCTGTAGTCCAATATGAATGGATTTTCCAGGCAAACTCATCAGGACCAGGTTATTGAGACACACTTTGTTTACTGAGCTGAAATTATTTTCATTGATCACCATGCTGGCCCAGCAAAGATCAGGATTTTACTGTTTGGAGGGAAACCAGTGATGTGAGAAAGCATTCAATGCATCCCTTGAAGTATTCACTAAAAGAAAACTTTCCGTGCCAGTTTTATGGAGCAAATGAAATAAAGTTCTTTGCTACCAAACCTCAGTTGTTCAATGTAATTGAGATCACTTTGGGATGGAATGTTCTCTCTAAATGCCAGTGCTCCAACAATATTAATCTTGTTAGCTTGCAAGATTGATGCCGCCTTTGCTGAAATACGAAAGAGGGTTCAATTAGAGCCATTACGTTCCCCCCTCAGCTACCCACTGTAATATGATTTCCTCCCCACTGTCTGCCTCTCTCCTTGATTGGATGTGCTGCAGTGTCCTCACAGCATGGAAGCCGGCCTGCTCTCTTTTTTCCAGTGATCACTGAAACCAAGGAAATGTATTAACTCCATAATGCCTAGGAAACAAGAGCATTTGAAGGAAGACCTTCTTTGAAAAACAGAGCTTGTTTACCTTAGTACTTGGAACCAAAACACAGTGCCTTCTAAGGCATCCTCCCCTAACCTCACGCTGTCCAGAGATTTGAAACTACAACTGCCATCATCCTCAACCACTGGCTATGCTGGCTAGTCTGATGGGAGTTGTAGGCTCAAACTTCTTTCGAGGCCCAGATTGGGAACGGCTGCTCTAGGAAAACAGAGTGTTTTTAAACAATCAGTTTCCTCCTGGATAGTCACTTACATTTTCTTCAGGGATTGGTGGTGTGCAGAGACTTAAAAAGAAAATGACAGCAGCTGTGAGTGCACACAGGATAATAGCAAAGTAGAGATAATGGACTTCTTTCATCACGGCTGGCCTTTGGTCCTCCTCTCCACATGAAGGTGCTGTATAGATAAATTCCATAACCAGCCGGATGATGCCAACTGCTAGCCCAAACATTAGGCCCCAGAAAGCTCCCTGGAAATAAAACATACAGAGATGTGTGGTGAAAGAATCTCGGATATGTCTGACTCTTTAGCAATGCCATGACTGTAATATCCCACTTTGAACAAGAACATAGTCTCTCTCTCTCTCTCTCTCTCTCTCTCTCTCTCTCTCTTTCTCTCTGTATGTGTGTGTGTGTGTGTGTGTCTGTGTGTGTGTGTGTGCACGCGCAGGTTTAAAGAGTTATTCATTTACAACAAAATAAATCAATATTCATTTATGGGTCACTGTGCACTAATTAACAAATTGACCTATCCCAGTCTAGTGCTCTCTGAATGCATTGCACTGCAACTAGTATAATCTCCAGCTAACATACACATGGGTCATGCTAGCTGGAGGATTAAGCTAACTGTGGTCTAGTACACCTGAAGGACACCAAACTGTGGAAGGCCGCAAACAATTAATCCTACTTAGGCTTGAGAAATCTTTTAAGATTTTTAAAAAGTTAGCACTAATATTTTCCTCTCTCCACTTTCAGACTGGTGTGAATTGTTCTGGGATGTAGGGAGAACGACCTGAAATCAGCTGGTCAATTTTGGGGCTGTCCAGTTGTATAGGGCTTTTAAAAAAGATTTAGAATTCTTCTCTTAGGTACCATGGTGTTTGGGCTAGGCACAATTTCTGGTTGCCAAGGAAGTAAAGACAAGGTTGGTACTGATCTGTTTGCTGTCTGGAACAGCTGAGGGCTGAGTCCCAGATGGTCAGAGGAAGGCAAGGTGACATTCACTTGTGTTGGTTCGGGGAATGTGGGACTCCCTCTCAGTGTGAGGCAAGGGAGGGTCATGTGATCTGGGAAACACAATTCTAAGGAGATCTATCTATTTGTTAAAAAGAGACTACTGAAGCATGGCTTGATTCCTGTGGGTAGATCTCCTACATAATTCTATAAGGCTCTGCTCTCTTGAAGTCTCAAACCAACAGAGATTTGACAAGTGGAAGATTAAAGTTTGAGAAATTCAGCCTCAGAATAAGAATTGCTTTCTGAAACTGTGTGAGAAAAGTGTTGCTTGTATATTCTGAAGTTCCTTCCTCCTCCCTCTCCTGTCTACTCGCTTCCTGTATCTTATTACTACCTTCAGTTAAACCAGCAATCAAAGTCCTAAGAATCTTTTAAAAGAGATGTTGTGCTCTAATGGGGCTAAATTCCATAGAAGATGCTTTGAGGAGAGAAGTCAGTCAATATAATCATAATGAATGGTCTTGTCTGCCCTTAAAAACTATGAAACGATGACATCTGGGAGATGCTATTATTCATACGAACCTCCTCATTGATCCTGTACTTACTGGCTCATTGATCCTCTTGCAGAAGATTGCTAGAACGAAGAGTGCAGTGATGGGTGGCGCTAGGTAACTAGTTATTGACTGAATGTAGTCAAAGAGCTGACCGCTGTTGGCCGTCTGGATGATGGGGATCCAGAGGATGCTAATGGCAACGAGAATCAGAACAAACAGTCTGGAAGAGCAAAACAAAGGACATTACTTCTTCAGAACACTTTGAAAAAAATCTAATGTCAGATGTTCCCAACAAATGACGGAGGAAACAAAATTTTAAAAATGTATTGCCACTGCACAACACAGTGGAAAGGTTTGGGAAACTTGGCAAGTGTTCATCCATAAAACATCATCTAGGGACTATATTTCATGGGGACCAAATGACAGCTGTGTCAGCAATACTGTATAGTAAAGATAATTTGATGCCACTTTAACTGTTGTTGCTTCATCCTATGGAACCCTGGCATGGGTCATCTGTAGTCTGTAACATAATTCTCAGCCCTCAGACTCTCTAGCAGAGAATTCAGTGGATTCTTTAGGATGGAGCCATGCCAGTTAAAATGATATCAAACTGCTACATACATGTTTAGTGTTGATGCACGGAGTAAGAGAGGGTTTTGTCGAAGAAGGTTGTGACGGTTGCCCCACGTCACTCCTGTCACTCACAGTCTGGTTCTCATTGCATGGAGTCGGCGGAGATAAGAGGGGGTTTTTTTGGCAGAAGAGAAAGAAGCAGAGAGAGATAGAGAGATAGTCAAGGAGATGGTGAGAAATAATAATAGAGATAAGCTGGTCAAGAGGAATAGATAGAGCAGGTGGTGAAGGTGGCATGATATATGATATTTGAATGAGTTGATTATATGCATTGAATAAATAACATCAGTGATTCAGATTAAAGTTAATACACTTCAATAAAAAAGTTCTGTTGGCAGCAAACTGACAAGTGTCTGTCTAAAGTTTGTTATGTATTGTACATAAAGGAAATCCACTAGTGGCACTGAAGAAAAGGGGAAACGTCCCAATTGTTATCTGCTGGTGGGAAGACATAGCGTGAGCCCTTTGTTTGGGAAGACAAGCAGGGGTTATGTGATAAACTTCACAAAAGTCTATAACCATGACGTTGTGGAAAACTGATAAACAATTCAGATCCCACAGATAGGAATCATTTGCTACTACTGTGAATGTTTACTTGCTGAAATCACTTTTACAGATGCAGGATAGCTGGTGAAATGGTGACAGTGCATGTACAACAGTGCACAATGCAAAAAATGCACACGGAAGCAAGAGAACACCATATGTATGATATGTACAGTTGCCCATTCATATGTGGTTTGGTATCAGGCTTAGCAATCTGAATTACAGATCTGATCCAATTTTGATTCCTTCAGGTCTTACCTAAACATCAGAACCAGAGCTTGGAAAACTGTATTTTTATGGGGAGAGGGGATTGAACTACAACTCCCACAACCCAACAGCTAGTAAAGCCACTGTCCATATGGTCTGGGAGATTTTAGAAAATGGAATACAAAAAAAGCCATATTTCCAAGCTCTGATAAATACACTGCCTGAGCTGGAAACAGGATCTCTACTACCCTACATGTGCTACTGAGAGACATACATTGCTTTATATGAGATAATTTCCTAATGGGGTTTGTAGTCATAATTCCTGGATTGTTTGGGTCCCAATGGGATTCCAGTAGAAGTGCATAGAGGAAAGTCTCAGTAAAGGAATGCTGGCACTTGAGTACAGGAAGCCTCTTTAGAAGCATAAACTGAACCAGCTACACCAGCACATAATGTACACAGCTCAGGGCACTAAGCAGCATGCAAAAGCTAAATTGTAGTGAGTCACCACAGAAATGCCTCCTATAAGAGAAAAACAAACATAGAGATGAAAGGAGGACCTTCCAACAATCATGAGCTCCTGCTCAGTGGCCTTCTTGCGGAGTCGCTGCCAGATATCTATGGCGAAGAGCGTGCTGCTGCTATTAAAGATAGATGTAAGCGAGCTCATCAAGGCAGCCATCATTACAGCAATCATCAAACCACGGAGTCCTAAAAAACCGAGAAAGAGCATTCTGTTATTTTTCATCACCAAACTACTACTAGTAGAGACCTCGTCTTTGTGAAGGTGAATGATGTCATCTCTCTCACCTACAGGCATCAGTTCCATGACCAATTTTGGGTAAGCAATGTTTGAACAACCGACTTTAGCTCCACAGATTTTCTCGCAGATTTTTGGGTCTACACAGCCAACGTCATCTGTAGCAGATAAGTAAAGAAAAGCAACATTAACTGTAGGAAACACTACCATTGATACCATCAGGCAGTAGGGTGGCCTTTAGGGAGGACAGTCCTCTTTTGAAGAGTTGTCTCCTATTTGTTGATACATGTTCTCCTTTTTTGGAGACATATTCAAGTGGCCACCCTACTACCTGCCTGCACTTGGAAGGTGCTTAAGGCCAGAGGTATGTTACCTGGGAAGAGAGCTCTGCTGATCATGCCTGGCATTACAATGAAAAACATGGGGAAAATTTTCAAATATCCACCCAGTACTGATCCACCTTTCGCATGAGAGAGGTTCTTTGCTGAAAGTGACCTTTGCACAATGACCTGAAAGGAGAACCAGCTCTAATGAAACTGTGCTGTTTAGTGCATGCATACAATGAACCAAGCTGTTCAGAGCTATGTTAGCTTCAACTGAGTCGGGTGATGGATTAGGTATCTGAGAACCTAAGGAATAACGTTCTCGTGCCTAACCAATATGAAAAACATATAGATATAAACGTTCTGTGTATGCCTAATTCAGTTAAATAGATTATTTTAAAGTTAATACAGGTTTAAGCAAACTGTAAACTTTGTATTTATCATTTACGTCCACTGACATATTATCATTTGTGAAATGTAAATGCGGCAAGCAATTCATGACTAGCTAACTGGACTAGCTACATAGAAAGCGTCTTTTCCTTTTAATACCCAGAATCACAGAAGATTTAGGAATACTCTGCTGGTTCCTGAAGGCAAACGTTTTGCTTTCCACTGCTTTTCTCACAGCAGCTGGTATTACGTCTGCCACTGAATCCTCTTTGCTACCATGTGTAAAATTTGTGTAATCCAAAATGGATGGTAAATAGAAGCAAAAGGAACCCCTACATCTTGCTCATGTATAGTTATGGAACAATCCTATGGCTTTTCAATTCCCAGTATAAATTTTCCATATGTGTAACTCTGCAGGATTCACTTTTTAACACCTTGTGTAGAGAATGTAAAATCTATCTAATATTCTGCAAAAAAAGACAAATGAAGCCCAAAGAACAACAGTTAAGTTTTACATTACCTGATCTGTGCACCAGCACCAAAGAGCAAGCACTGAAAGGCCAAATACAAGCCCAGGCCATGGAATATCCCCAGAGACAGGATCTCTTATCATGTGGAAAGCATCTTGCCGTGGCAAATGACAGGTAGTATTTGGGACAATGACACTGGGTACTGCTTTACTATATTTCTCTTGCAGGCCTTCATACCACCCAACTTTATCAAAGCCTAAAAAAGAAACAGTCAACAACCACAGAATCATAGAATAACTGAGCTAGAAATTCATTTGTTCCAGGCAGAAACAGACATTAAAGATAACCCGTTATTAGAGCGCAAAGTACTTTAGTGTTGGAGAGATGTGATTCTGGCAGTTTTTTTAACCTAAGTCAGAATGTTTTGAGTGTTTTGCTGAGGATCTCTCTGATTTTCCTTGGCTCAATACTCTGATCTGGTGAGTCCCCCCACCCCAGAAGAGCAGTGTCCCACGTTAGAAGCATGCTAAGGACTTTTTGTCTATTTTGTCTTGGCAGGAGGCATTCATTTTTAATATATTACATATTCTTCATGTATTTTCAAAATATATCCATTTTAATGTATTGCATAAAGGCCAGTGCTTAGAAGAGGTAGTTTTGGACAACTTCCAGAATCCCCCAACAGTGGTGATGTTGATTGAAGGATTCTGAGAGACGTAGTTTTCTGACTCTTGTAAGGCCCCATGAACTACAGTGGAGATATGATTGAAGACAAGCCCATATCCCTTGCCTCATAAGAACTGGTGGTTGACACAGAAGTTATTCTGTTGGAACACATGCCATTGAGCCAACTGGTTTGTGGGGTGTTCCTTAAGATGGATCTTTTTGTCAGCTAAAAGCAGTAATGTACAGAATTCCTCCTTACCTATAAACATAAGAACCAAAGCTCCAATCACCATGATCGCTGTCTGCAAAGCATCTGTGTAGATCACTGCAGTTAGACCCCCTGTAGGAAAGATAACAAGGAACTGATTCAATGTTAGTGATCAGTTTCCCTCACCCAGTGATCAGTTTTAAAATTTAGCAACCAGAATCCTAATGGTGTTGGCATAAAATTTGCAAAACTTGCCACAAGTTATTGTATCTCAATGACCAGGTACAGGAATATCTTGGTAGCATGGTAGACTGTCACTCATTATTGCCTTTCAGAAAAAAGTTATTTCAAGCCTTGTGGCACAGAGGTTAAACTGCAGAACTGCAGCTAAGACTCTATTCATGATCTGAGTTCAATCCTAAACTCAGGTAGCCAACTCCAGGCTGAGTCAGTAAATTGAGTACCCACCTTGTGGGGGGCGGGAGTGCAATGTGTAGCCTGCATAATTAAACTGTAAACTGCCCAGATTGTCTAATGTCTTCCTTTTGTCCCATTGGCACCAGTGTCAATTTCATTCTAGAGGTTCACCAGATGGGAGGTTCACCAGAGATTTTGGTGTTTAAGTTTTAAATGGTAAGGTAAAGGTTCCCCTTGACAATTTTTGTCCAGTCGTGTTCGACTCTAGGGGGCGGTGCTCATCCCCGTTTCCAAGCCATAGAGCCAGCATTTTTGTCCAAAGACAATCTTCCGTGGTCACATGGCCAGTGCGACTTAGACACGGAACGCTGTTACCTTCCCACCGAGGTGGTCCCTATTAATCTACTCGCATTTGCATGGTTTCGAACCGCTAGGTTGGCGGGAGCTGGGACAAGCGACGGGCGCTCACTCCGTCGCATGGATTCGATCTTAGGACTGCTTGGTCTTCTGACCCTGCAGCACAGGCTTCTGCGGTTTAGCCCGCAGCGCCACCATGTCCCTCTCACCACCTAAACATATTAAACTGCTTTTGTTATGTCCCACCTGGAGAACACATGGCAGAGAGCAAAATAAAAATATTCTTCATGAATGAATGAAAGCAATACAGATTTATCCATGCAAGCCTTTATACTAGGTGCAACTAAAGTGGGGAGGGGTTAACTAATTGAGTGCTGCTTTTGTAGTTTTTAATTGGGTGTTTAATTGTGTTTCTGACACATTCATTTTTTATTTTTGCTATTGTATTTTCTTCACATTTTAAATGTAATATTGTTAACTGACTTGAGTGCTGTTTTTGGCAGAAAGGTAGAATATCAATGGAATGAATAAATGAATTAATGGGAATGGGAATAGTTACCAGCTATAGTGTAGACAGCTGTTACTACTAACAAGATCACTGTAGAGAGGTAAAGGTTCCAGCCCAAGGAGACTTGGATAAAAAGGGCACCAGAGAAAATATCTGTCTAGAACAAATGCAAAAAGACACACAGTGGCATGTTTGAGAAGGCAAAGAAAAGCAGCAAACCCCATAACACAGAGTAAGCTAATCTTAAAGGGACTTTGCATGCATGCACCCACACACAGCTTTATCACTCTGGTTGATTTCAACTGGGAGGTGTGTTGAGGATTCGAAGCTCTCACTCCCACACTTCAGCCCATAGAGGTGTATCACCTTCATATCTGACTGGCTGGGTGCTCTGAGTTGCACAGGACTGCAAAGTTGGTCTACTTAGTTTAGCTGCATTTACATTTCTCTCAAGACCCTGGAGGAAAAGTACCCACTGCACATTACAAGAGTATC
This sequence comes from Pogona vitticeps, assembly GCF_051106095.1. NCBI lineage: Eukaryota > Metazoa > Chordata > Lepidosauria > Squamata > Agamidae > Pogona > Pogona vitticeps. The sequence continues at coordinate 66,207,587 of NC_135786.1, read as the reverse complement.
AAAAAGTTAGCGAAAACTCATCTTTCTGTTATATTAGCCCTGCAGCACCCAGTGACAGAAAAGAGGACCTATCTACAGAATATTTTGCTAAGGGTCCAAACCAATGTTCCATTCTCTGTCTCTGAAAGCTGTACTCAGGTACATATTATTGCATTTCTTTGGGATACATACCGAGATTTTAGTGAATATATAAAGAATAAGGGAAAGTACAGAGAGGTAGATTTGAATCCTTTGCCCCCCAAATCTTTTCTTCAGATATTCTGGCATGGTGACCACTCCTGAAGAGATGTACACAGGCACAAAAATCCAGCCGAGGACAAGCAATGCCCAGGTGGCCTAACAGAGAATAATAATATAGTTATTATTAGAAATATAGAAAAAGACTCAGATCTATGCAAACAGTATGCAACGCAAAAAATTATGAGGATAAAGTGCTGGTATCTCTTTTGAATTAGAAGCCAAATGCAGTTTTATGTAAATAGAAGGTCATATTTGGGCAGTGATGAAGAACAGTGATAAATGGGAAAGATGGAAGCACCTTCTTGTGGACAATAAAAGACCTGAGAACAAAACAAAATGGCTGACTTAGCAAGACCTCTTGCTTCAGCCACACTGCCTCCATCACTTTATAGGGCTTGCAGGATTCAGTATACAATTGGCACAAGACATTTTGCTGCCTGAGTCAAAGAATATACTGATATCCCCACATATTCCATATTCAGGACCTGCCTGGATTGGCAGCTCAGGGTCAAACTACACAACACATTTACCACTACCCCCCCCCCCAAATGCTCCCACTTCTGGATATACCTCTTTGCTTCTCTTAGCCTCTCAGGCAAAATGAGAAACAGAGTCATTTTATCCTTGCCACAGCGGAGTATATGAGGAACATCCAGGCACTTTTGATTTACTTGTTGCATTTACAAGAACAATTCCTTGTGCAAAATTAAGCTACATAACTTAAACTTGTGTCCCTTCCCCCAAATAGTAAAAACACGCACACAAAGTACATACCGAATAAAGAGGCAAACTAGGAAAATGCATTAATAATTGGGAATATAAGTTACCTCTTCGTATCTAGTTTGACCCTACAGTTTACAACTCTGATGACTGGAAGGAATCCTCCACTATATCTTAGGCAGTCAGATAATTTACTGGATACTAGGCAAATTACATGGCACACATAGAGCTCTGTTTTCACCATAACTGAAAGTGTCTGCTACTTGAGGCAACTGTCTCTCTCAGCTGCCTCTGTAATGCTGTGACTGGTCCCACATAGGATCCATAATAGTAAGACTGATTCCATATAAAGTCTAAGGCTAAAGTGAAACTATTCAAACTTTTGAAATCTGGGGTCGCATGGTGTCCAATCAAAAGGGGTGCTTTATTCTGAAATGGCAGGGCAAGGTGTCATCCTGGGTGGACCCTTGGGTACTTGAGTTTAAAATACTATATTCACTTGCATACACACACACAAAAGCATGATGTCAAGCATCACTTGTATATGAAGACACGGATGGCCACTGGTTACTACCATTGCCCCAGTTGCCTCCCTACCAGGTCTTGCTGCTTCCTCCTCTTTGTCCTCTGCCACTGCCATCTATCGGCTGAAAGTTTGGCGCTCCATTTCATTTTGGCAAAACAGGATCCCTGAACTGAACTACAAACTGAGCCACAAACCAGCCCAGTTCATGGGTTTTTTTTTCCTGATCATAGTTCAGTTCGTGCTCATCTCTAGTCACAATCTTAGCTCATTCCCTCTCAAAGGGTGAAGAGGAACCACTAGGTCACAAAAGTCTTGTCCACAGATTGTTGGAAGCAGATCCTGGGAACAAGAAGCTTTCCAGATTTGGAGCAGCTCATGCCCACACATGAAATAGGGAGAATTGTGCAGTTAGCATGTCCCTTAACAAAAGGCTGCCCTAGGTTCAAGATCAGAATGCAGACTCTGATTCTTTGAACCATTGTACTAAGGCAAGCAGGCCACAGGATAGAGCAGTGTGGCTGTACTCTATCTAGTGTTGGTTTTTCTCCAGCGCTGGAGGAACTGACACAAATCATACTGCATCAATGGACACTTCATCAGTCTCCTGCCTCAGTAGTCCTAAAAGGATAGTTAGACTTTGCTGGGAAATATGAGTATTTTGAAAACCTGACTGCCTTGCAGCTATCCCGAAACTGGCCTAAATAGACATTAGACAAGGGTGACAAAGAGGTGAAGGTTCCTGGCAGATGGGCCAAGTCAACAACCTTTATCTTACTTGCCAGGTAGAGGATTAAGATTTAACAGGGCCAGACCCACCATTAGATAGAGTGAAGCAACTACACCAAACAGCTGATCTGGCATATGACAAAGAAGCAACAACTAGAAGTTCTAGGTTTATTATTGAATTTATAATCCCAGTTAGATGAAAAGTGGTAGTTATGGATTTGTCCTTCTCAGCTTCCAAAATTACTTGGCTGGGCCTGGGTACCATGAATGCTCCACTTTAGGCAGCAAAATGGTTTGTGAACAGCCCTTTTAAAATAAGGTACATTGTTACTTGCATTAGTACAGTTCAGCCCAAGCAATGAGATGGAGCTGGTTGAATGTAAACCTTGCTTATCACTCAAAATACCATAGGATTTGAGAGACCTCTTTTTAATTCATTGACTTTTAAGTACTAGAATCACATTCTGCTTCACTATCATCCTACCAAAGAGAGCACTTTAGCACCATGTGTGACCTTTAGCACCATCAGAAATCATTCATCTGAGACACCTGTGCTTTTTGTGTGGCAGCTGAGAAGTTCATAGATCCCTCAGTCTCTTTGCAGGATTGGACTATGAGGAGAGATGGGCATGAATTGCTTTGGGCCAAGTTGTTGCATGTTGTCACTGTGGCACCATTGGTGCTGCATGTTTCCTTTCCACACACCCTGGATGGCTCCCCCACTCACCAGCCGGCATGCACTGCTTGTCTCCCCTTTGTCACATGACTGTCCAGTTGCAGCAGGATTATGTGCCTCCCTCCTCTGTCTCCTCTGGCAGCTGCCCACTCAGATGAGGAGGCAGGGAAGGGATTCTTGTGAGTGGGTGGCTGCCAGAGGAGGTGGAGGAGGGAAGTATTCATTCCTGCTGTGACTGGACAGTCATGTGATGAGGAGGAGATGAACATTGTGCATCGGTTGGTCAGTGGGGCAGCTGGCCGGTGGGGGGGGAAGGGAACATGTGGTACCTGGAGTGCCACATTGATGATTTGCGATGACCCAGCATGAAACAATTTGTGCCCATAAGTGAAGTATTGCCCCAAAGCAACACCGTCTACTCAAAACAAATGCTCTTCAAATAAGGCTAGCAGAGAAAGCTGCCCTTTGGCTTCACTTGAACTACTACAAAAGTAAAGGCTGAAAAATATAACTGAAATGGGACTAGTAGGCTGGCTGGGAAAATGTAATTTGACCTGAATTTGTCATTTGTTTCATGTTCAACTTTTTTAAAAAAAGCCAGTTTAAGGAGAATTCACTTTTCGTTTTTTTAGTAGGAAACTGAATTTTATTTTGAATTCTGAAAGAAATTTGCTGGGTTGCTCACAATTCTCTTGTTCATTTCTGAAATGGATAGAAGGTGAGATCATATTCCCTCTCAGCTGCTACAAATTATGTAATCATTATAATAAAAGGCTTTTGACTTTTTTTTAAAAAAGTGTTTCCTGTCATTTAAAACTATGTTGTCTTTCAGAGAAGAATAATTTGAAAGATCTTAAACATTTTATATTATTTATTTTTTATTGGCAGGGGTGTTTTAATCACAGTATCGTAGAACTATAGAATGGGAAGGTACGCAAAGAGCCATTTACTCCATCCCCTGACTGATACAGAAAATCCACGTTTCAAGCATCTGTGTTAGATGGCCCTGCGTCTGTTTGGAAACCTCCAATGAAGGAGCGTCCACCACCTTCAGAGCAGACTTCTGTTTCCAACACCTTTTGTTAATGAATCAAAATGTGTTTGAAGACAGCTCCGCATATGGGGATATACTAGTGCCATTAGCAATTTTAATTTTAGTGTCTATTTTAATTCTGAAGCCAATGTGCTCTAATACCCTCTAGATGAGGCCACCTGGCACCTTATTAAACAGTCAGAAAGCACCCTTTCAGTTTGGTGACAATAATAGTCCAAAGATGTAGAAATCAAAATATACATTTAACATGTTCGGATGCTAATGAATTTGTAATACCTTCCAAAATTCATTCCAGCTGTTTCTAAATCAAAGGTTGAAAGCAAAAGGGGGTGGAAGAAGTTCAGATTTGTTTTTTAAAATAAGATAATTGATCTTAAGAGCAAATGCTACCCAAAACAATTGTTTATTTACACTGCAATGTGCCATGAGTCTTGCAGTTACAGTGGTGCCTCGCTAGACAGCTACCCTGCATTACAGTTTTTTCGCTAGACATTGACTTTTTGCGATCGCTATAGCGATTCGCAAAACACTGATTCCTATGGGGGAATTTCACTGGACAATGTTTGGTCTCTGCTTCGTAAACTGATTTTCGCTAGATGACGATTTTGACAGCTTCCTCCGAGCTCGCAAAACAGGTGTTTTCGGGACCTAAGCTTCGCAAGACAGCAATTTAAACAGCTGATTGGCAGTTCGCAAGGCGGCTTTCCTATGGCCGATCTTCACTAGACAACGACGATTCTTCCCCACTGGAACACATTAAACAGGTTTCAATACATTCCAATGGGGAAATGCTTTTCGCTAGACAATGATTTCGCTAAACAGCAATTTCAGTGGAATGGATTATCATCATCTAGCGAGGCACCACCGTATTCTACTTAAGCCAAATATGCATTTTAAACTTATATTAGAGTTGCACCAAAACCCAGGCATCTGAGGATTCCACGTCACTTGACTCAATCTAAGCCAAAAGATTCCTTGTTGGAAAGATGTTGAATTCATGAAGGGCGTCTTACATTCCACTCGAAGCCCCCAACTGCAAGGCCTCCTGCCGCTCCTGTCCCTGCCAGGCCGATAAATAAGCCACTCCCCACATTGCTTGACATTAGGGATGCTCCAATCTAAAACAAAGAGAACAGTGACAAGTAGTTCATTGAAAGAAAGACTATATTGTATTTAATCATAGAGAAAACATGGAAGGACTTCTCAACCCACGGAGTTTATAATGTTAGTGATGGAATGAGACGGTAGCAGTAGTCAGGACTATGCCATAATCATTTAATTTACATGATAATGTGAGTTGGCAAACTCTCTCTCTCTCTCAGGCTATGGACAGGCATCAGCTGCATCATCATCATCATCATTATAATTGCTCAAGCTCCTGAGGGTTGTGGGTCTATGTGGTGCCATGTGCTACTAGTGAAAGGGAGTATTTCATGTCATCCTAGTATTGTGCATGGAGGCAGTTTCTGAATGTATGCATAACTGCTAAAGGCTGTATATGCTCTGAACAATTCAGCCCAATATAGTCATTTGTCATGCCAACTCAAGCAGCTGGCCTGGGCACTAGAAAACTGAACAAGATGTTAAAATATTTTCAGGTGCCAATCTAAATGATGAGTCCTGGAAAACCTTCAAATCTTGATTCAACAGCAGTGCTTACCATTTTCATGGTTTATTAGTAAACCACCAAACCAGGAAGCTTCCATTCAAAGGTACCTTGAAACTTGTTACGAATTGCAATCATACAGTAAATGGCTAATGTTTATATTAGGATTCTTCTTTTAACTTCTCTCCTTCCAAGAGGTGGATGTCATTCTGGCTATTCTGACATTGGATACAGCATCTTTAAAATATGAGTTTGTGTTACATCCAAACAATACATTCTTCTCCTTCTTGTGCTTCTTTTCCAATTTATTTGACCTTGAATGATCAGTTGTGGCAAACTGCATGTTTTGTTTCTCACCAAAAGACCAAAGTGGTCGAGCTTTCTGTATGTTATGCATTTGACTTCTTCCTTTTGATTTTATTTCTTACTGCCTCTCAATCCAAGAATTTCTTAGTATCTTGCTTAAAACCCCACTATCAAATGCTGCCATACTACTCATCACAACCCCCCATGGATCATTGTAGTGGGCAATGTTGCATCTGCCCCAGATCTCCTACATTCATACCATACTCTGGACAACCCCATAATAGCCAGGAACTCTTCTAAAGAACAACTCTTTACAAGGGGAAAATTACATCATATATTACATGAAAGAATGTGTTGAATATCTGTGGGTAAATATTTAAACTGCATCTTTGAAGCTTCAGCTTGGCCTGCTAGGAAAGAATTGGCAACCTTGATGAGCAGTAGTGCACATAATTTAAGCTGAAACAGAGAAATCTATTTCATAGTAGGTAACTACATTTGGTTTAAAATATACAGAAAGTCAACAATTGAAGAATGGAGATATATTGTTGACTTTCTGTATATTTTAAACCAAATGTAGCTACCTATATATATATATATATACATATATGCCTTGGGTTTATTTGAATGATTCTTCTACTGATGGTGTGGAGAATATGAGAGCTAGGAAAATATCATTGGGGGAAGGACAGCTGAGTCCTTCTAGCTGTAGGGTGTTTTTTTTTTTTTTTTTTTTTTTTACTAAAACTCTCCTCAGCTCTTGCCTGTGAGGATTTCTGGGATTTGTAGTCCAAAAACATTTCGAGGAACCCAGCCATTCACCCTGAACTTGATAAAGAGTGCCCAACAGACATTAAGCTAGCTGATTTTGCATTTGCTACAAATATTAATATTTTTAATAGAAAAATGAAAAATATTGGAGGCATTCAACACCACATTTGGTGCTTTAGCCAAATTAAACAATGGGATGATGTGGCAGAAACCTGGCATGGCTGACAGAATAGTTTAATGTGGAGAAATCTGAATATTTCCCAATTAAAAACATACATGGCGTGCACATTTTAAATGAAATAAAATAGAGCTCTGACTGAAATGTTCTAGGCTAGCTTATTTGCTGGTAGCCCAGTTTTCTACTTCTGTGTTGTTTTACTTTTCGGTATCAAACTAGTGGCCTGCTCTGGGCAAACCTGATAGGATGTCTATATTGAATGAGTACAAGCATGAACTGGGCCCTTTGTTGTGATTACAGGCACAGAAATACTTTGCAGAGATGTCATCCTTTCTCTTCCTCCCTGTCGTTGCATGCAAGGTGTGAGAGCATCAGGATGGAAGGAGGAAGTCTTTAACTACTGAAAATTGCGATTGCTGCTGGATGACATTACTGCTGGTGTAGCCTTTCCATAATTAAAGACTTCATATTTCTGTCCCACAGGTCCTACAGATTCAACACAATGAAAAGGATTGTGCAGGAGTTGGAAAAGCCGAGGGACAGAAGTAAGAAGTTTTTAATTACAAAAATTGCTCCTGCTGATGACATTGTTACTCTTCAGGAGGTGCAGTTACATCAAGAGGATTTCATCCAACACTTGCTAGATCCACCACGTTCAGTATTATTTTTGTTTAAATATCCATTTTTAAAAAAATAACCTACAACCGGAACAAGTTAGTGTTATCTACAATGCCACATGCTTTTAAAAAGGTTGCTTTTAACCTCTTGTCTGCAAAAAAAGTTTTTTGTGGCTTCAAAGCTGACACTATTTTAAACATCAAATTTTCCAATATAGGATACTGTTTCACTGACCAGCTTATCCTTTTCTGACTGGTAATGCTTTCTGCCTCTACACTAGTTGAGCCCTAAGCAAAGACTAATGGAATCTGACCTGCTTCTCACCTTTGGGATAGTTAAAATATTAATACAAGATGAAGCTAGAAAACCTTACCTGGAGCAAACACTGCAAAACATTTCATCTGGGATGCCTCTGATTAAAAGACAGAGTGCTATAATACACATTCATATCTTGGGTAAATAGAAGGGCTTCCAAGAAATGTAAACGGCTTCCATAAGACACAATATCCTTATTTTAACACATAGACTCTCCTGCAGAAAACTTATAAAAAGTTGTGTAACAAAATGTCACAGTATTCTTAAGGAATCCAAAGTTTGTCATTTCTCTGGCAGCAGTTTGGCTCTCCTTATATTCCAGAACACACTGGCAATGAAAGAAGTTTGTAGAGTGAGTCATCCTCTAATTTTTTTTTCTATTCAGGTCTTTAAAAATGTCACCATGTAGGAAAATGTTATACAATGGGTGTGATCAGATGGTTGCAAAGGTACGCACCTGGTTGGAACAGAAAAAGTTGCTTTAATGGAAGCCATCTCCCTCAAAGTGACCTTTCTGTCTACCAGATATCGCTCCAGCTTGCCCCCCCCAAAAATTAGAAACCCTACAGATGGACCAAAAAGGTCCAGCTTGGGCTTGGATTGGGGCAGGGCTGGAGCTCATTTCTTTGTGCATTCTGTGATCACCAAGGAAAGAATTGCACTGAATCACTCCATAAACTGTACAGATTATGAACTATTTTGGCATGTGAACACACACAAAGTCTGTTCTGGGGTGGTCATTTATAAATTACCAAAAATGAGACAAAGCACACCATCACAGAAATCAAAAGAGGACAGATCTGCATGAAATGGGCACATAGTCATATATATGTATTAAAGATGGGAACGACTCACCATTTTGATGAGTCTTACTGCTTCATGAGTCGTCAAAAGTTGATGACTCACCAAGCACAAAGTTGCCCCCATGAAGCAATGAATAACAAATATATTCATAGATTCATGGAGTGGTTACAAAAAAACCCACCCCCACCACTGCCCCCCTGCCACACACACACCGCTGCCACTACCCCCCCCCCCCGCTGCCCTGGTGCGGCTTCATTTAGGGTAGGGAAGCTGCAGCCACCATCTTTGCAAAGGGCAGCCAGTTTCCCTTTTTACATTCCATGGCTGTGGAGGCCTGATGGAGACCTCGGCAGCGGCGATGATTATTACGGTAAGGGGGTGTTGGTGGGGGTGGGGGTGGGCTAAGGTAGGGAGAGGAAGGGGATGGGAGAGTAGGCTCTGGGGGTGGGTGACTGCTTATTGGCCTGCTGATCAGCTGATCGGCAGCTGGTAGGCAGAATGTTGTTGTTTTTTATTATGAAGGGATGAATAAAATGGGGAAATATTTGTCCCCTTGTATTTGTGGGGGTCTCTAGAACCCATGAATATGAAGGGATGGATATTTAATGGATCAGCGATTTTCTACAAATACTGCAATCTGTTTTTTTAAATTTGTTCCCCCTGATGTGGTGGCGCTGTGGGCTAAACCGCAGAAGCCTGTGCTGCAGGGTCAGAAGACCAAGCAGTCATAAGATCGAATCCACACGATGGAGTGAGCACCTGTCGCTTGTCCCAGCTCCCGCCAACCTAGCGGTTCGAAAGCATGCAAATGCAAGTAGATCAATAGGGACCACCTCGGTGGGAAGGTAACAGTGTTCCATGTCTAAGTCGCACTGACCATGTGACCATAGAAGATTGTCTTCGGACAAAACGCTGGCTCTATGGATTGGAAACGGGGATGAGCACTGCCCCCTAGAGTCAAACACGACTGGACAAAAATTGTCAAGGGGAACCTTTACCTTTACCTTTACCAGGTCTAATGTGTCTTTATATTCATGTTTAGAAATCATTACTATAATTGAAATAGGAATACAATATACTGTACTCTTGGGGAAGACAGTCACATGTCCAAATATCACTTGAGAACCTGTCATATAGAGGAGCTCTGTGCCTTTTCAATCACTTTTAGTGCACTCTCTTGCCTGTCCAGGGGAATCTGTCTGAGTGGACAAATTCAAAACCCTTGCTGTTAGTTCTGGAATGTTATATTTAAACGCTAGACAGCCTTTCAGACATACAACACATTCAGATAAAAGACTTTGGAAAGCCATTTGGATGGAGACTGCCTTCTGCAAAGTCAAATAGGTTGCTGCCTGAGTCTGCTATGTTCATTCTAATGCAGGAATCATTTGCATTATTTGGAAAACTTACTCGTTTAGATACAAATCTCAGAATTCCCCAGTCAGCATGGCCTATGTGACTGTGATGGGGGCAGTACTGATGGGGGCAGTACTGAACAGTAGTTTTTCTGACCTGAAGTACTGGCTCCATCAAAGACCACCATTTACTTATCTAATCTATGCACCTCCATAATCTGTCTGCATCTCCCATCAGCATGGCCATATATCAGATAAACTGGGAGCTGTAGTCCAAAACAAATAGAGGGAGTCAACTTGAGGAAGCCTTATTTATACAACAGCTAATAGTCATTGATAATTGCTCATAAAACATATGCCTGGTATGTAATTCCCATGTATATTTCTGGAGATCTATTAAAGACAGCTATCTTTACTGTGAGTTTATTTGAAGCACCAGGGTGTGCAATATTAATGACTTAAGTGCTAGACTAGATGGACTTACCGCTTGACAAATGAATTGTCAGTCACTCCTACCTAAGAAAAGCCTGTGGCATTCTCAGGCTTTGTGTCTATCCTATGAAAGTCAAGGCAGCCATTAAAATAGATGCATAGAATGTTCTTGCTACCCTGTTCTCACAGTCCTATGACAGTAGTGAAGTAAGGATGCTTAAGAGGGTAAGGAGGGGGTTATGGGCGTCCAAGAGAACAATAGCTTTAGGAATGGGACACATCAGGAAATGTTATGTAAGAAAGGAGAAAGAGAGAGAGATAGGTTCACAGTGCACATAAATGGCAATTGGGGAGAAATAGCTTGCAGTAGCCAGAAGATGATGATGTTGGTGGTGATGAGAGGAAGAAAAGAAATCTGAAATACTCTTTCTGAATAAACACCCAAGTCTAGTACCAGTGCTTCATACTTGTCTTCAAGACATCGAAAAGACAAACATTATGTTTTTCCAGAATGAGCAACTCAGCTATGACATTGCAAATTCTAATGTAAGTCATTATTAAAAATTGTCTACAATTTTCTTTTGAATTCATCTATAGATTTCTTTCTGTCTAGGAAAGAATTGGGCCATTTTGATGTCTCCTTCAGTTCAGTAATTCCTACAGTCAATTAATTAGTGCTAAGAATAGAATTGTACTCAGGTTAAGACAAGATGAATCGGAAAATACGCTGTTGCTAGGAAAAGTGGAAAACAGTGGGTTTTTTAAAAAAAGAGGACGATCTAATCGAAGATGGATTAACTCCATAAATGAAGCCATGGTTTTTAGTTTGCAAAACCTGAGTAGGGCTATTAATCATAGGACCTTTGAGAAATCATTACTTCACAGATCTGTTGTAAATCAGAAATGATTAGACAGAACGCAACAGCAAGAACAACAGAAGAGGAAGACACCTAGCAGGACATTTAGAAGCAGTTGAGATGATGAAACTCAGTGGGTTGGAACATCTAGCTGCCAAGGCAGAACTAAAAATTCAAATTTCCACTTTACCTCCCAGGAGAGGGGCCAGACAAGATCCCTTGGAGTGTGTATGGCTGATGGGTTATCTGCCCTGCTACTTGTGTACCTTTGGGCAAGTTGTATCGTCCCAGACAACCACCAGAAAGAGGGTTTTGTAAACCATTTCCGAGAGCTTTGTACCTGGAAAACTTTGGCAAGATTGCCTTAAATTGTAGATCAGCTAGACTGCACATATTTCATTGTCTGTTGCACAATTTAAAATGATGGGCTTATATGAAGTATAGGTAAAATTAAAAACAAATTAAAAGGTTAAGATAATTAGATTGCACATGATTATTACATAGAAGCAGGCTGTTATTGTAGAAACACTGAAGCAGGGTAGCCAAGGTTATGTGAATATGGAGCAACAGGCAGGCCCCTTGGCCCTCCCGATGTCTCTGCATGGTACCTGCTGGACTATGGAATATGATGGAAACGAAATGGGCTTCTAAACCAAGTGGGGAAAAGTAATTCACAGCTGCAATGCTGGTTGGCAAATTACAGAGACACCGTCGAGTCTGTTCCAGTAGCTTTTCAGTGTGTAAGTGGGGGGGGGGGGGGAAACTCATCTCATGCTGCTGTACCCTAATGGCTTTGGGCAAACACTAGTGAGCTCCATGTAGGGGGGATGATAGTAACCTGCAGAAAGTTGAAGTCAGGGCATGGTGTGTGCTTTCGTACAACATGGGATGAAGCTTGCTCAGGCTAGGTTTTCTCTACAACCACCACACACAGAGTTTTTAATGAGAGCAGGCCCTCGTTCAGAAAAAAAAATACTTCAGAAACATTCGCACTAAACAGCCACGTTTCTTTTACCTAGGGCAAGAGGAGATCAGTTTGTATTCTAAGTCAAAGCCCCCGTAGCAAACCTCTGCTTCGGTTTCTGTTCTCACAGACTTTTCTCTGAGAAAACCAGGACTAGCCTGAAGGACGAGAGGGGCAACTGCCTTCTCAGCGGTCTCCTCAATTTTCTGAGCTATGACTGCAGAAGCTTGCAGGTAAGCCAGTGCTTAAACACCACTGGGGAGAAATCAGTGCACAAAGCACATTAAAACAATAACGAGCTTTCATTTATATAAATGTATTATATATATAATATAGTGAGCCATGGGAAAAATTCAGTCTCCAGAATTTACAATTAATGAAAGCCACAGGATGGAAGACAAAGCCGGAGTCCAAACCTGTATTCAGCTTGCAGTGAAACACTCAAGAGATCTACAGCCCGTGCATTTCTGTGACAGGGTGAAAAGGATATTTACTCCTCTGACACTTATTTCTCTGGGTCTTTAAATTATTGTTATATTACCTTTCTGCTCCAAAGAAGATGCGTCCTTCAAAAGGTTTATGCCTTTCTAGTGAATCATTTTGGAGATTTATATCCATGCAGTCCTAACACAGTTGCTCAATAAATGAAGAAGTTACTAGACACCGTGAAAGAAGATTTTGCTGCTGTTTCAAGCAAGGCAGGAATGGGAGCTGCTCTTGAACCTTAGTTTATTTTCATTTCCAAAGGGGCTCTTGTTTATTTTAAAAGATCTCCAACCCTTGCCTTTTGGGTGTGCTTTCTTTTTTTAAAAAAGGACCTAACCTTCATATTTTGCAACAGCCCATGTCACTTTACAAATGACTGATGCCACTGTGTGGTATTTTGTGAGTATATATAAAATCCAACAGTTAAATGCCAACAGTACAATGTTGCTTGATCTTAAGGGGAAGAAAAGCCTTTATAATACATGATCGGTGATTCATGTATGAGGACAAGAATTTTAAACCACCATGTTCTCTCTCTCTCTCTCTCTCTCTCTCTCTCTCTCTCTCTCTCTCTCTCTCTCTCTCTCTCTCTCTCTCACACACACACACACACACACACACACACACACACACACACAAATTAAAAACTAAGCAAAATTTGTAAATCTTTAATATATGACTTAAAGATTCTCATCAATGCTAAGGGTGCTGCTTATGTTGCAACACTGCAACAAGCCTGTGATTTGTGACCCTACATGCAACAGTTGACACACAACCTTCTTAAGTGCATATTTGTTACAACAGCAAAGACGTATGCCATCAATCTTTTTTTCCTACCCTCCACCCAGAATTGTTACTAGCAATCTTCCTCCTGCCTCCCTTTCTTTACCATGGCAAGGATCTTGTCATCTGCTCTACTCTAGTCTTTATTCCCAGCCCTTGGCCTATGTAGCTCTAGTGTCCAAGATGTTTTGCCCCATTTGTCCAACAACAGTCTGATCGTAGCCAGTGGGATTTTTCCAGTCAGCTGGAACAAGTATAAACTGTGGACATTGATTGTCAAGTTACTGAACTGCATTCCTGCCAAAATCAGAGTTATTTTTATGTGCCTGTTTTAAATAGAAGGGGAATGGAGAAGGAAAGAGTCCCTCAGGATATAGCATTCCCAGTTCTGGTAATAAACCTAGATATATTTGATTGGCTTTGGTGAAATCACAGCAGCTAGAAGGCAAATCAACTGCACACACTCAGGAAAGCAGCCTCCTTGATATGCATTTGGTTTTTGTCCCTCCGTGATGGATAGTAAGAACAAAAAAATTGTGCAGACTTAATTTGTATATACTGTTCTTGGAGGGGGAATTGGTCCGGCATTAGAAGAAGGAAACTAATTTCTGTTGATGAGCAAACCGGATATTGCTTTTGTTTTGTTTAGGACTCACCAGTGCTGACCTGTTTCCCCATAAATGTTAATGCAGGGTATTCAAGAACTCTGTTCAAGGGTATGAGGAGGTGGAGAAGCTATAGGCAACTGGGTACATTTCTACCTGTATTTATATATATGAAACCTGTTTTTCTTCTGTTTCAGAACCCTTGGCTAGAATCATTCAACCTTGACATGTGAAAGAATTTTCTGGTCATGTTCTATACTTACAGGCCACCATGTCATAGATCTTCCAGCCAAGAAATAGCCTCCAACTGTTCCCCGACTGGCTCGAAAGGAGGACTGAAATGCAGAGAAGTTGTTATAAGGTAATGATAAGGTGAAGGGGGCTGGTGAGGAAATACTGGCTTGGGCCTTAAGCTAAGGAAAGAGAAGGAAGAAGATTTCCTGGCCCTCCCCTTTTTGCCTGGACCCTAGAAAAAGCCTCTGCATCCAAAGCCGCCAAGCTGTGAGCACAAAGCATTGGAGTACAGCCAGCACCCCAAAACCCAGATTTATATCGAGCCATTTCTTGACAGGGTTCAGAAACAGTACTTTTTAAGACTGCAACTCCCAGAGTTTTCCAGTCAGCCTGGCATGGGCCACAATGGATGAGTGATTCTGGGAGGGGTAGGCCAAAAATATGACTTTTGCAAGCCAATGCGAATGTTAGGCAGAACCCGTGCTCTGTTCTATGCAGCCATAAGCAGAGAAGGTGTTCTGAAGTCAAAGCAGCAGTGCCATGATACTGGTTCTTTGTGGCTTTTTAAAAAGTAAATGGCCTTTTTAAAAAAATACAAAGGATACTGGGGAACGGCTCATATCCTGGACTTACCCATATTCCAACGGTAAGGACGAACACAAAATAAATGACGACAACTATGATGTCAGGAACTCCAAGGGCAACCCTCTTCCCTGTAGACTCATTGCTGGGTGGTTCAGAAGTGGCTGGTGTTGTGCTCATGACTGCCCAAAAGGTGCGGGCTTGTGCTTCTTCTTTATCTCCCAGCGGACTTTGGTATGTGTTTCTCTCCATTACTCCCTTTTAATAATAATTAACAAGTCTGAGAAAGCGACAGTGTTGATGAAGAAGCAGGCAAGGCTGACAAAACATTTAGGCTGTCAGCTATTTCACACACTATGGGTGTATGAGATAGAAATGTGCCTCGGTTGCACATGTAATATTTGGACCAATTTTTAAAAGCAGAGGCAATGTCCTACATACACACACAATTATCTGGCATAATATATACCTATAGCAATATCTATACCTATACTTACTCATTCATTCATTCATTCATTCACTCACTCACACACTCACTCACACACTCACTCACTCACTCACACACACACACACACTTACTCACACACACACACACACACACACACACACACACACACACACACACACACACACACACACACACACACACACACATCTCATGGTACTAATCAGAGAGATCTGCTTTAAGATGAATCAACAAAGCAAGATGCTGAATTTGCAACAATCAGTGATGCAGCTATGAACTGGAAGTAGGGATGCTCATCATGACAGTCCCCTAGAAGTACCCAAACATTCAAGCATTGATATGGAATGGTTTCATATCAAGAAATGAGGAGCAGGTCTTTTGTAAAGTTAATGCTTCTTAATTACATGATCAACCTCGAATATTCAGCATTATGCTATGGGCGTATTCTCACAATAACTAATTTTAGGGAAACTCTATTTCTCTCCCAGATACAACAAGAATTGAAACCAAGCTTAGACTGTAGGTTTCCAGCCTGAGGACTGTGACCCTCCAAGAGAGTCACAAAGTTTGCTGGGGAGGGGTCACTATGGTTATTTTTAGTTGCGATTATTTTATAGAAAATTCCACCACGAAGCATTTAAACACTTATTTTTCGCCCAGATGCAAGTACAACCATCACATTAAATGTTAGGTTAAAATTATATCCTGAAAATGTATTTTTAATGTGTTTTCTTTACCCTATTAAAATGCCTTTTTATGCAAATATGGTGAAGGGGTTGTAGGTTACTTAGCAATTGTAAAAAAGGGATCATGGTGGAAAAAACATTGGGACACACTGGCTCAGAGGATACAAATAAGGTGGGAGTAGCAGATGATGTCACAGTCCCTACTAGTGAGATAGTCACAGTCCCTACTAGTGAGCCCTGTTCACAACCCTGTGTGTATGATACACACACACCCTATTCTGTCAAGCCAAACAGAACTATGTTCAAATAAGGCATATCTGTTAGAAAACTAACCCTCTCAGTGGTCTCATCCTGATATGTTCTCTTGGAAATAACTGAACTTTTCTGATATTTCCTCTTGGCATTAAGATTCAGGAAGCTATATTACATTACAAAGCAGATGCTGACGTGGCTGTATAACAGCTAGTGGGGCAGGACAGAAGGGGAATGCAGTTTAGCTTTGTGTCAGAGGACTAAATTGTACTATAATGACTTTATTGATGACTTTATAGAAACAGCTGCTATGCAAGTCTGACTGGCAAGTGAAAGGTAGTAAAAGTAAAAACAACTCTTGCTGTTTCTTCTGCTATCCAGGTCATTTTCAAAGCCTTCTCTTAAGCATAAATTCTCCCATTTTCACATGGAGAAATCTCATGCCTCTGTCAATTTGAAATTAGTTAGTGCAGAAAATGGTTTCTTTCTTTCTTACAGATCCAGAGTAACAAACCTTTGTTTTCTTCAGAAAACAGCTATTCCCATCCTGAGATACATATTACCATATAGCTGACCAAAGAAGTTCTTCTCATTGAATCTGATGGAATTTAATTTTCAATAAATATGTATGGAAGGAGTTAGGTTGTAATACTTTTATACCAATCCTAGTAAAAGCAGTTTCAAATGAGGAGCAATGGCACAGAGAGAACAAGAGTAGGCACGCATTCATGGGTAGCACAGCACCATCTTGTGGGTATAAAATGGGGAAACACAAATCTGGTTTAATTATCATTCTAAACCAGTGTGACTTTGGATCGCTTACCTTTTCCCCCTTTGCTCTTACGTTTCCTTTCTCCACGTGAGAATTTGGGCAAAGTTACTTTTGGACTATATTTCCCAGACGTCCCAAGTCCTTTTGGGAGAGGGTGAAAATATTCTAAAATAGATCAATAATAAATGCTGGCTGGAAGAATTCTGGGAGTCATAGTGCAGAAAAGTAACATTTCTAAGCTCTGCTTCATAGCATACAGGCTGTCTCTTCATATGTATCCGTAGGGACTGCTCGCCTCTCACCTTTCCAGTTATTTCCCTTTTAATCTTTCACAACAGCTCCTCTCAAAGCCCACTTCAACTTTGCACAACTATTGGTACACAGAGAGAGAGAGAGAGAGAGAGAGAGAGGGAGAGAGAGAGAAGACTTTTTGCATCATGGAAATGTCCGTACGTTGGACAACATAGCGGTGGAGATGTTAGGAATTTCTGAAGACACTCATTCAGCTGTATACAAAGGATGCCACCAGAAGTACAGGGAATGGAAGCAAAGACCAACTGCTTCCTACAGACCTCTATTTCCCATATCACTAAACCAGCATTCAAGTTATACATTAAAACTGTACGTGTGTGCTTGCAGGGGCAAAATGAATGGTCAAATAGCTAATACGGAGCATTTCCTCAAACAGGAAGTCTGAATAATGCTTTTTGCTGACCAGCATCTTTATACATTAACTGGAGGATGCAGTGAAAGGCTCCTATCTTATCTCTTCAATTAACTGCAAGAGAAATGCCAAGGAAACAGTCCTGTTAGCAGCTGTCTTTCTACAAATATACCTTTGACCAAGGCTTGACTTGTGCTCAACTTTTGGTTTCTTCGTTGTAATTAACCTTTTAAAACAAGAACGATAGTAAAACCTTGTTTGTTTGAGGCACCTCTAGTGTAGCTAAGCTTTGACCTATTCAATAAAAAAACCAAGTATCTTGTAAATCTTTTAGCAGGAAGCTTAGACAATTTTGATGGCTAAGGATAGTCAGATTAAGGGATCAGAGGTTTTAAAGTTGACACAAGATGACTGTTAGACAAAAGAATACAAATCCAAATGCAAATGCCAAATGCAAAGGATTTCAGAATAATCAAAATACTAGCAGAGAATTAGAGTTCTGGACATTATACAACTTCCATCACATCAGGCTCCTGAACCAGTGGAGTCTGTGTCTGATTTCAAAATAAGAAAAGAAAAATAACAAAGAGGAAGAGAGATGCTGTGAAATAGTGGTGTTTGGAGTTTTTGACTGGGACTTGAGAGAGCCAGAATTGAGCCCCCACTGAGCCAGGAAACTTAATGGGTGATCTTTCTTGGCTTAGCCTTTCTCAAGGGGTTGTTGGGAATATAAAATGGGAATGGAGGAACAGTGAACACTGCTTGGAATTCACTGAAAGAACAGGCAAGCTATAAAAGTAACTATCTGACTAACAACAGACAGTGTTCCTAGCCAAGGCTATTTTGAGAAATTGTCACACTCACTATACATTATGGCTTACAAGCCTCAGAGGTTGCTCACCCTTTGTTCTGTGGATGAGGCACACTGCCTTCCCAGTTCACATCACAGGGTGGCAAAAAGATGGCTCGTAGAACTCATTCATGAGGTGAAAATTTCAGTCCCACTAAAGCCTTGGACGCTAGTGCATGAAGGAAATGCAACTGAAGAATCTAGGTACTGTGAGAGATTACTTCCCAGTTTCTGCTTCTCAAGGATGTATGGCCCATACGTTGGTGCATGTCTTTACAAAGCCTCACAGAAATGCATGGTATTCACATAATGAGAGAGGGTGAGACAGTGAAAGAGAGAGAGAGAGATGGCCATATTATTGTTTTCTTTAAATAATTTTCCCACCTCCACACACCAGGCAAGAGGAATCCGTCCCCCTTCTCTCTTTCTCTTTCCCTACCAACATCTATAACTGGACTTAGGAACAGGCAAGGATGATCAGGCAGCAGAAATAACACTGAAGGGGAAAAAAAAATCTGTTTTTCCAGAAGTGAAATGGCTCTTGCTAGTCAGAATGGAAGGCTTAAAAAGGTTACTTCTGGCCTCACCTGAAACTGGCCTCAAATATAGGGAGGAAACTGCACTTGAGGACATGTGGGGCTCTGCCACCCACAGAACTAGTAGTAATGCTGGCTATGCCAGAATCTAGTTGATCAAAATTAATTAACCAATTTCAAAGACAAAGTAAGCCTGAGATGTGTGCATACCAAATTTCTGGTGGCTCGGGTTCACAATTTTGTAAGAGGTGACTGTGGAGATTGGCAGGGACAGGTAGATATGGCAACACACACACACACACACACACACACACACACACACACACACACACACACACACACACACACACACACACACACACACACACACACAGAGTTATTAATATACGTGACAACTACAGCAACCCCGCTTTTAGGGCTAAAGTGCAGTATTTTAGCTTAGCACAAATAGCAAAAGAGAGCCAATATGGTATAGTGAATAATATGTTTGACTAGGACTCAGGAAATGGGGTTCAAATCCTCACTCAGCCACAGGAAGTCACTATGGGGAGACACAGGTAAAACTACCCCTTAAACACTTTCAGGACCATGGAAACTCTGTAAGGGTCACCATATGCTGGAGTTTACCTAATGGCACATTGCACACATATAAATATTACCTTACACTTATTGTCTTAAGTTACAATATTCATGCCTAATAAGACTTATTTTTCCCAAACTAGCAATTCATAAATCCAACCTTTCTGTAATATCTCTAGGATGGTATAGTTTATTTGTGAATATGAAGCAAAGAAGTACAATACCTTGAGCTCATGTCACCTTTTCTCTTGCTCTCTTCCCTCCTGGTGTTATGTTTCTATCATATCGCTTTTGTTTTTGTTCATTTCAAAGTAGAAGGAAGCTGGCTTGGATATTCCACCTTAGCACTCTATGATGTGTGCATGAGGCAACCTAGAGTTCTCACCACCCACCTCCTTCTGTGTTGAGTAAGCCTGGGCTGAACAACATTTGCTTTGGTGTGGGTTATTTACATATAAGATATCTGTTTCATTCAAAGCCACCCATCTAGAAAAACTGTTCTTTGTGTACCTGTCAGTCAGCCACCCTTCATACAAATCTCCTGGCACTGACTGGCTATGGTTTGGTTTCTCGAAAGACCATCTAGTGTTCACTAGGTCAACACCACCAACTTCCTGAAGGTGACGTCATCCCTTCTTTTAATAATAAACATTGTGATTTTAGAGCCAGGTAAAGTGAAAGTAGATCCAAGAAATGAGGCTGAACTATTTTAACGTCTCCGTTTCATTTCTGTGCCACCTTTATCCCAAACCAGGGACACAAGGTATCTTGAAAATAAATAAATAAATAAATAAATAAATAAATAAATAAATAAATAAATAAATAAATAGGGTATCTTAAAAACAAACAAACAAACAAACAAACAAACAAATAAATAAATAAATAAATAAATAAAAATGCATTAGCAGAAGTATAGTCTCCAGATCTTTGTTTTCAAAGCTTGTTTAAAAACTCCCAGTGAAGGGAAGGCCTGGTTTTTGGGTTTCTCTTTCCTGGCCTTTCTCGGAGTCAACATTTTCAACAGCCTGGCCTGGGAAGATCATGTAGGACGGACAGATCACATTGGAAGGAGCCATTCTGTCAGATATTGAGGTTCCAAACCATTTAAGGCTCTATATGCCAATGTAACTGTTCGAAAGCATGTAAATGAGAGTAGATAAATAGATACCACCACAGTAGGAAGGTAACAGTGTTCCGTGTCTAAGTCGCACTGGCCATGTGACCACGGAAGATCATCTTCGGACAAACTCTGGCTCTATGGCTTGGAAACAGGGATGAGCACCGCCCCCTAGAGTCGGACATGACTGGACAATTGTCAAGGGGAACCTTTACCTTTATGTCAACATCATTATCTTGAAGCTGGTACAGAAACTAACAGGCTACACTTGCATAGTGGCCAGAGTATGGGAGATAGGATGGTATTTCTTCATACCACTCAATTGTCTAGCTGCCATATTCTGGACCTTTTGAAGTTTATGTAGCAGCCTCATAGGCAGCACCATGTAGACAGCATTGCAGTTAATCTCAAGACTACCAATGCATGGCCAAGCATAGTGAGGGACATGGTGTCAAGGCAGGAATGCAGCTGGGCAATTCACCTCGGGTGGAGATAGGCAGAGCAGACCACACTGAAAGAATTGGGTATGTTTAGCATTGAGAAAAGAAGACTGAGGGGAGCTATGATAGTACTTTTTGAATACTTGAAAGTATTTCATAGAGAGGAAGGGTAGGATCTGTTCTCAATCATCCCAGAGTGCCAGACACATAACAATGGGCTCAAGATAAAGGAAGACAGATTTAGGCTGAATATCAGGAAACACTTCATAACTGTTAGAGCAGTACAACAACAGAACCAATTACCTTGGGAGGTGATGAGCACTCCAACACTAGAGGCATTCAAGAGATCATTGGACAGCCATCTGTCAGATCTGCATTGATTTGTATTCTTGCATTGAGTGGGGGGTTGGATTCAGTCACCTTATAAACCCCTTTCAATTCAATTATTCTACGATTCTATGGTTCTCGCTGTGACTTACTACTGGATAGCAGTAGTAAGCCCTTTCATCCAGCCCTTTCACTCATCACCCAGAATGAGCTAAGGACTAAAGCAAGGAAAGTTGCTTAATATGGCCCTACTAGAAGCTTTACTTACGCAGCATCCAGGAGTAAGCAGTGTGTTAGTAGGACATGTGTGTGATGGAAACTGGGACGAGTGCCACCCTGGCATTCCCAGGGTGAGAGGATAAATAAAAGATTGGGAGCCCATCTTCTAGTCTGCAAGGGGCAGAGGAGATAACTGGGAACGTCTTTGGCAATGCCCTTCCTTTTTGAGGATCCAGTGATATGAGCTAGCCACAGGGATTCATGGATGGAAATGATCTAGGAAAAGGTGGCAGCTGGTCAAGAAAGATTATCTGCTTCTGGGGAAGAAGAAGGAGGTATATGCAAGCCTGGGACGGAGGACTGATGGGGTGGAGTGAAATAAAGGAATTAGTGGCCCAGGGGCTAGAGTTTTATATATGATGGATCCAGGGACTTGAGAGACCAGGCAGTAAAGGGTTGGGAATTGCTGGGAAAAAATGATGGTCTGTCAGAAAACTCACAAAGAATCAACTTCTCAAGGTGATTTTGCTGACTTGCACAAAAATATTGGGAGTCATTTGGGGGAAAAACATGGCAAATTGCTAGCCTTCAGGCTCAGGTGTCTCAATACTTAATTATAATACTAGTAAAATAAGTGTATGTCAGAAAAAGCAATTACAGCAATTTAAGCAATTTCATTTGCCTGTTATGCGACAGAAACATGTTCTGACTAAGAAGGTGGCTTCATGTTTTTTTAGGCAAGGTAGAAATCTCACCTTTAGACAAGCAGTTACAAGATTATTTGGCAGCATCCCTGTTTACATCTGAAAAAAGAATGAGCTATTAGGACCACAAAAGTAGCAAGGCTCCAGGCTCAGATGATTATCTCATGGAAAGGGATCAAGCCCTTGACTGCATTCAGATACTGTCTAATAGGGATCTAGTTCTCTGTCTAGGTTGGTAGTCTAAACCAAAGCATTGATCTCTCCAAGCTTAAAAAGGAACATATTCTTTGCTCCAATGACAAAACTATATGTAAAGAGGAGTATAAATGACCCAGAAGGAAGCAGGTGGCTTTGCAACAGGCCTATGACAGGTTTGAGGAAAAGTTTGGACTGCAGCACCTAGAACTTCAGGATTTTTAACCACTCCCATAACTTCCAGCAGAAGGCCCTGGATAGGCTTTGTCTGTTTGTTTTGTGTTGTCAAATTGCTTTTGACCTATGACAATTTTAGTACTGTTTCATGAACCCATGTCTTCTGCATTCTGAGCCGACGTGCCATCCACCACACCTCACTTGCGGTCTTGGATGGTCTGCACTGGAAATACTTATATAGCCCATTATGTAACAGTGCATTTCTTCACTGAATTTCTTCATTGGATAACAATGGTCTTTTTTGGCTTTTAGAGAGCTACCATGAAATCCATGGGATATGAAAGGGATTTCCTTTGGGACTGTGAATCTCACCCTTCATTTTGCCCTTCCATGCACACTCTCTGCATCAGCCATGACAAATAGAAGAGAAAACAATGAGGTGTGGTGGATGAAACGATAGCCGTTTTTCCATGCCTGGATGTGAGATGGCTGCTTGGCCAAGTGGACAGGAATGTATAGATACTGATAAGGCTGGTCGGAGCCCTCCCAAAGGAACAGCATATGGAGTTTCCTGGAGAGGTTTTGGTTTTCATTGAAGACTTCAGCTATCAGTCTAGTTCTGCTTTGATGCTTTCTTCTTTTGTTACAACAATTGGCTTCAAGTTGTTGTTGTTGTTATTGTTGTTGTTGCTGTTTTAGTTTAAGCATTTCTATCTACCCATAGGCTGGAGCAAACGTAAGCAATTTGTAGGGGCATATCAATCAATTCAAGAGCAATGTATTCGCGAAGGCTTTCATGGTCGGGATCTAATGGTTGTTGTGGGTTTTTCGGGCTCCTTGGCCGTGTTCTGAAGGTTGTTCTTCCTAACAATTCGCCAGATTCTGTGGCCGGCATCTTCAGAGGACAGCACTCTGTGCTCAGCACTCAGACTGCTGTCCTCCGAAGAGGCCAGCCACAGAGTCTGGTGAAATGTTAGGAAGAACAACCTTCAGAACACAGCCAAGGAGCCTGAAAAGCCCACAACAACCAATTCAAGAGCAACTGGGAGCATTTTGAACTGCCCTTTAGTTTATCCAGAAATGCAGAAATATCCCTAACTTCACTTTGTTTGGACATTTTTTCCAAAGCTGGTAAACAACCCTAGGGTGAAGAGTTCTCACTTTCTACATGTCTTTTTAAAAATTTTCGTGAACTTTATTCATTCATCTTAGTATTTCACCACTGGCCACTTTCTTGACCCAAAAAAATTCTGAGCTGTGATAAATCCATATTTAAACATGCTTCTATTTTTTTTTTAAATAGTTGCCTTGTGTTAAAGTCCATAATTCATTGCCATATAGTGGAATCAAGAATACAAAGCTAGGAGCCTGACGAATTCTGTATGAATGTTTGTATATAATTAAAGGATAAATCTCAATGATACAGATGCTTTTATAACTTGACAGGATTGTGTATGTCTATATATATTGCTGGACTTTTGAAAAACATTTGGGACAGGGAGAGAAGAATGTTCCTCTTACACAGCCCAAAGAAGTCACAACAAGTGTGAACTATGATAAAACTCATGGCAATACCACTAGCATTTACGTATGTTACTTCAGAAAGTAGTAGTGATTTGCAGATTACAGTTACACCAAAAATCTTCCCTAATGAGTTATTTAAGTCTTGTGGGTTTAAGAAAACAAATACCTAATGAAGGCATGAAGGTAGACTTTAAGATCAGACTGCATTCTCTATCATATAGAGACTGTTGTGTCAACCTGTTTAAATAAACATAGTTAGGGATCATAACAATCAGCATCTTCTTATCAACTTCCCCATAGCTAATCAGTCTTTAGTTTCTGTTGGGGTGCAAGCACATGAAAAAATCCCAAAAGATTCAAAATGCTGATTTTATGAAAATCTGCAGGTGCTTCCAGTAATATCTAAGGATGTGCATTGTTAGACAAAGGTATAAAGATTAAGCAAATCAGGGGTATTTTTATGTTTCTCAGGTGACTAGAGTATGGAGCAAAGAGCCCAGCATCATTAACAGGCCAGAGCAATATTCCCATGGATTACATGTGTTAAATTGACCATTCAAAAGACAAGTAAAAATGGGGAAAGAGAAAGAAAAGCACAGAAAGATGGAGAAGAGTACGGGTGCAAGAAGAGGACAAGAAAAGAGCACATCTGATTTCACTGGAACTTTGCTGAGAGAAATCTCCCTTAAGGAGACCCTTTCTTCTGTTCAGGAATCACTCCAGCCCAGCTCCCAAAAATAGCAGCCCTACTGTTGAACCAAAGAGGTCCCACTTGGGCACAAATCAGGGTCTGGCTGGGGCACTATTGCCTGTGTGATTGCCAAGAAATAGCTTGCACTGGACCAAGTCACAAGCAGTCCAAAATGTGAGCTACAGTATATGCCATGTGATCACACCCTGTAATTATTATCTTACAGATTAACATTCCTTCCTTGTCCATGTATAAATACTGCAGAGTCATTGATTAAATTGTCAAATTATTATGGCTGCATCACCACTAATTTCAGATCTATTGAATAGGAAGAGTGGGGGGAGATAGAACAGTTCAAAAGTGGAGAAAAACAGAACCCCTGCATTGGCCTTTTAAGAAGGGCATCAAAAGGGTCAGCCCTGGCTTCTGTGACTTTTATTCAGGCATGGACTGGATGCAGAGACCCCTCCCTAGTAGTACCATCTCCACTGGCCTTGTCCTTCACAGGATCTATCCCAATTATGCTTCAGATTGGGTGAGTCATTCTTGTTTTCTTGACTATCATCTCTACAAGGCTTTCTGGGCACTATAGCAATCTTTTGCAACAAGCAGTACTTCTCAAATTCTCTTCTCTCAAATTTTGGGATTCCAGATCATCTGGTCATGTTTCAAAAGTAGAGAGGATGCACTGAGAATATGTCAATGTTTTTGTTTTTCATTTGTTTCAGGATCCTGAGTGTTCTGCATGCACATTTTAACAAGTCACTCTAACGAGAGGAAGGAGAGGGGGGGGGTCAAGGCCACCATCTTGTTTGGCAGATGCTTGTGGGGGCAGGAAAGAAAGAACAGAGGAGTGTGCACACTCTACAGCCTGCCTTGCACCCCTTCATCTGGTCTCCTGCCCTCTGGTGTTGTAGAGGATGCTGCCACGCCATTGCCAGTACTGAAGTAAGAATCATCTATTGGTCTGATTGGATTTAACATATGAAAAGGAATGGCACCATTGCATCTTCATCTCAGGTAGCAAAATGCCTTGGTTCAGCCACGCATTGTGTCATGCCATTGGCTTCTTCCTATCTGTTGACTTCTCTCCTTTATCATTAATAACATAAATGTTTCAGTGGTCAAACTATACAGGCTTTGCAGTCGGAAGATGAGGAAATATTACACTGTCAGAGAAGAATCTCTTCAAAGCTGCTGGGTCGTTACAGTGCTTTTACACTGCCAAACTGAGAAGTCCTTTATCTGCACAAAAGGAAGGTCCTACAGTCCTTAAACTACCTACTGGGGATTACTGCCCCCCCCGGTGGCGGTGTTTGCTGTTTGCTTTAAGTGTTTGTCTGGTTTCAGATAGTTTGATTGGCAATTAATGAGGTGACAGATGTCTCACCCAGATCTCCCTCAATGTTCTTGGAAGAAACAATCTTGCTGTAAAAGAGTAAAAATCCTTTAAATACAGAAACCAGTAAATGCTTTGAATCCCCATGGTTTACATATAATAACTACTTGCCATTATATTTCAACCAGATTATGAAGGACAACTCCTGCAGCAACAATACAACAGTGTCATCATGATGTATGGAAGCTGCCTAGAGTGGACTGGTAGCCCAGATAGGCGGGGTATAAATCAAATAAATAAATAAGTAAATAATCCAATATTTTCCATTTTATTCCTCACCCTAGTGGCTATTTTGGAAACTCAGTCATGGAGAGAAACTAGGGTGAGCCTCCCACTTTTATTTTTAGCAACCAAATGAGAGGCAGATAGAGAGCAGTCACCTCGTTCCCAGTGCAGTTTGAATATCCAAGCTTGTGTGTGAGAGAAGAGTGTTGTTTTTGTACGTATACATGGAATATGTTTTAGAAACTCACAGGTATTTCCCAGCTAGCATTCCCACAACATCATTGTTCTTCAGACATATCACCAGTCCCAGAACCTAGACTGTCTACTGCGGCTAATAAGACTTGTTCACAATGTGGCTGAGTGATAGATACGTATGGTTACCTTCACCATTTTATTCATTTCATTTTCCAAATTTTTTCAGAATTAGTCCTGTTCCACCAGGAGAACAGCAGCCTTCCAAACAACCAACGCAGCCTTCTTCACAGACAGTTCTCGTCATTGCTTGAGTGACTTGCTTAGCACAAGCTAGACAACCCTGCTAAACTGGGATACAATTTGGTGGGTTTCCCCCCACCCTTTTCAGTAATTAATATAATAATCATGCGCCATCAAGTCAATTCTGACTTATGGTGATCCTTTTCTAGATTTTCTGGGTAGAGAATACACAGAGGTCTCCCCCCCCCCCGAAAAAAGAGCTCACATCTAATAGAAAAATGACAGAGTAAGCAGCAATTTCCTCTTCTTTCCTCTTTCACTTCATTCCTCACCAATAGTTACTCACATGGAATAGTCTTTTTCTCATAGCTGTAGTTTTGGAAGAGGTAGCCGTGTTAGTCTGTGCAAGCATTTCATATTTTCTATCTTCTTGAGGAATTTTTACAACAGGGCCCTAAAACAAACATAGGCCTTGTTATTGCATGTAACCAATGAACATTTAGAATGTGAAACTGTTATTTCATTTCCACTTTGTTCCATTTCATTCTCTTTCTTTATGTCTGATGAAGTGAATGTGTCCACAAAAGCTTACATTAAAATATAATACTGTAGTTAGTCTTCAAGGTGCCACATGTGTTTGTCTTTTTGTTTTGTTTTGTTTCTTTGAATTTTGCTTGATATCCTTTTTTTTTCATTTTTTGCCAGCAGATGGTGCCAATGCTTCACTAAGCACATTGCACTGGCCTTAGACCTGAGGAATAGTTTGATTCTCCTCATGGCGTGGTACTGAAGGAAACTTCTCCCTAGCACGTTTATTCAGATAATGCAAAGTGCAGGCCTGTTTTCAATAGCAGGGTGGAATGATTCACCAGCAAATGAAGAGAATGTTTATGGGCTTGCTCCTCTCCTGCCAAGCACCGGAGGAAGGAAGAATGGAAGGAAAGAATTGTTCCATCTGGGGGAAAGACCAAAGCACACTGCAGGTGCAGCTGGCGTCTTGGAGACAAACTCTGTGAGGGAAAAAAAACAACAACACACACATATCCTTTTAACACACATTTTAATACTGCTTCTCTGAAATGGAACTATAAAGCAGTAGGGAACAAGGTTACTTGCTGTTGTAGGGACCAGGAACAGAATTTGGAACATGATTTTTTTCAAATCCAACATATTAGTTCATGTTACGTATTTTTTCCCCATGGTAACTTGCTAGTTGTTGCAACATGGACATGCTGATAATGCATTACTTTTTAGGTACCATATTATGAGTAACACACACTTGCCTTTGGACAAATGTGGAAAAACAATGTGCACTTCTGGAGTGGTTACAGGACAGAGAAAAGAGTTGCTGGTTGCCCACATAATGGAGTAACATCCCTACAGATCCCTCATATTCTATTTCGTATTTATGGGCTTAAAAAGGGGGTTTGGTATTTCTTTGATTAAAAAACCAAAGACACTCAAAGATGTGAAATGACAAAATTGAAATATAAAAGACTGTGCTGCTGGTAACAATGGGAATGAGAGGCGAACTCTCTACTAAATCCCAGGAACTGCCCTGGACAATTTGACTGCTAAGGCACTAGAGAAGGCTCAGACTAAGGCCACATTTGCACCACCTGCAGCTACTCCACCAACCTGTTCAGGTAGGTA
The DNA here is from genome assembly GCF_051106095.1 of Pogona vitticeps. Classification (NCBI taxonomy): domain Eukaryota; kingdom Metazoa; phylum Chordata; class Lepidosauria; order Squamata; family Agamidae; genus Pogona; species Pogona vitticeps. The sequence continues at coordinate 66,178,838 of NC_135786.1, read as the reverse complement.
ATGGGATGATATGAGAGACTTGCATCATTCTTGCCAGGGATCATGCTCTAGAGCTGTGTTTCTTCTTTCTTATCCTAATCAAGTAAACAGATTATTACGAGGTTTGAGCATGTATGTGACTGGGGTAGAATGACCACATTTTTCTTCTATAAGCTTTGATTAGTTGGGTCAGAATATAGACACTAAGAGCTCCTTCCCAGATCACCATCTTTTCTTCTTCTTTTGAGTGGCAGAAATCTCTCTGATTGCTAGCATTTGTGTAATTGCTAGATGGGTAGCTGTGGCCAGAAGTCATGTCCTCCAGTCTGTTGTTGTTGTTGTTTAGTCGTTAAGTTGTGTCCGACTCTTTGTGACCCCATGGACCAGAGCATGCCAGGCCTTCCCGTCTTCCACTGCCTCCCGGAGTTGAGTCAAGCTCATGTTGGTAGCTTCAGTGACACTGTGCAACCATCTCGTCCTCTGTCGCCCCCTTCTCTTCTTGCCTTCACACTTTCCCAACATCAGGATCTTTTCCAGGGAGTCTTCTCTTCTCATCAGATGGCCAAAGTATTGGAGCCTCAGCTTCAGGATCTGTCCTTCCAGTGAGCACTCAGGGTTGATTTCCTTCAGAATGGATGAACATCCTTCAGAATGTTCTCTTTGCAGTCCAGGGGCTCTCAAGAGTCTCCTCCAGCACCACAATTCAAAAGCATCAATTCTTCGGCGGTCAATCTTCGGCGGTCAATTCTTCAGCGGTCAATCTTCTTTATGGTTCAGTCTACCATGTCTCAAAATAGGAGTCAATGTAGTCCAGCCAGGACTGGTCCTGGCCATTTGTGCTTTTCTCTTTTGCTGAAGTGTGGCTCTCCCACACAGCCAGAAACAGCAGAAATATCACTGTACGTATTCAATGATATTCACTAAGGTGATATTCACTTTTTTTAAAAAAACCTGTCAGGTGGTGGGAACATATGTCAGATGCATGTTGGTAACTCCTGCATATTGGGACCTGCTGTCACTGGGTGATGGGGAAAAACAGTGAGCAACAGCTAGGTTTTACTTATTTGTGAGGAAGGAAAGAGAGGAGAGCGAAACAAGGACAAATGCGTACATTACGAATACTTCCTTCAGTTATTACTTTCACCTGGAGGATTTTAAAGAGATCTTAAGACTGTACAGCTGCTGTACCAAACTGAACACTAGGTTGCCTCTGGCAGGTCCACCCAATTTGTGAGTTCACCATAACTTCTGAAAAAGTCTAAATTCACAGGGATTGCAGGTTGTAAGAAAAGGTAGCTTTGTGCTCATGGAAAGCGTTAGTCATGTAAGGCAGGCCACTTGATTTTCTCTGATTTCCTTCTTTCACTGTAGGTCAAGCTCTCCGAGCCATATTCCATACTCTTCTGAAGACCAGTAGGGCTACTTTTTCAGGAATGCTGCAGTGGGGGGGGGTGTACAAAACTGGCTCTCACACATTGCACGAGCAACAGTGGTTCCTGCTTAAACAAACTCCCTTTTGAACACAGTCCTAGAAGTATAAAGGTTCTGTGTGTGCAATCAGGGATGCTGCCCTTCCCCATTTGTGTGCATTTACTGTCCCAAGGTAAGATCTCCACAGTACTGCATCATAGGACAAGACAAAGTAGCCACGCAGAAGAAAATATCTTCCTGAATTCTAACACAATTTTCAATTAAACCTTTCTCTTCCTCCCTGGACCTATCTTACAGGAAGTTGGACATCATCATGACTGTTCTGTATTTCAAGGCATGAAATATTCCAAAGTGGTTTACCATTGTCTTCTTCTGCACAATACTAACAAGAGCTAGCTTGAGTTTCACTGCCATTTTTTGTGATAGATTCTCCAGCAGCAACACTTTCAGTAGCTGCTCTCCAAGAGTTATTCCATCCCTATCACCACTGGAACTATCCATTTTCTTCTGGTGATGAGGTTGTTATGCTTGAAGCAGGCGGATGCATCATAGTCTGGTGCCTCAGCTGTGTAATATTCTGCCTTGAGTTACGTTGCTAGGGGTCCAGACTTGTAATGGAGTCTAGACTCCAGACAGCATTGCTCTCGGCTTTCCTGACATACTCAGATACCCTCCCACATTGAAATGTGCATCCAAGGGCGTGTTTGAATGATTCCTGATGAAAGTGAAAGAAGACAGTGTCAAAATATGATTGCAATTGAACATTAAGAAGATACAAATCATGACAACTGAAGAATTATATAACATTAACATTGACAATGAAGAAAATGAAATGGTGAAATATTTTGTATATCTTGGTTCTATTATCCATCCAAATGGAGACTGCAGCCACAAAATTAAAAGGAGGAGACTTGGAAGGTCAGTTCTGAAGGATATGTCATTGGAGACCAAGGTCAAGATAATCTATGCTATGGTATTCCTGATTACTGTCATGAGTTCAGATGAAGATCTGGAACCTGAGGGGTTAACTATAGCTGAGGAGAATGCTGAGTGATTAGAAGCACAGACAGCTGAATCACCACCAGATTCTCCTCCCCCAGTAGCCAGGGTAAGGGCTAGGCTTTGGCAAAGACTTATGACGCAAACATCAGAGGATTGCCTGAATGCTGCCCGCAGAAACATCCAGTCAGGTAGTCCTGGGTTTTGACAGAATGAAAGGCTTCCAGCAGTTCAATGACTGTTCTGCTACATAATCAGTTCCCAGATGGCTGGGAAGCTCGTGGAAGCAACAAGTCAATTCCTCTGGCTTGCATCCACGCTCCTCTCATTTTAGACCTTGTCTTCTGGACCCTTGGCTTTGGACTCTGACTTCTGATTATGGTTTGTGTTTTGGCTCTGGCATTTTGGTATCTGTTTTGCATCTAGTGGACTTCTGATATTGGATTGGTTTATTGGACTTTTGCCTGTTAAAACCTCCGGAAACGTGACAATTACAATGTACAGATGTGATAGCTGGACAACAAAGAAAGTTGACAAGAAAAAATTGGATTTGAACTGTAGCATTGGAGGAGAACTTCATGGATACCATGGACCACCAGAGAGATAAGTAAATGGGTGCCAGGACAAATTAAGTCTGAACTCTCTGTAGAAGCAAAAATGACAAAACTGAGACTGTCATACTTTGGAGCCATAATGAAAAAAGAATACTCATTGGAAGACATTAATGTTAGAAAAGTAGAAGGCAGCAGGAAAAGAAGAATATGCAATAGATTGATTCAATAAAGGAAACCACAATCTTGAGTTTGCAAGACTTCTGCATAGTTGCTAACGGCAGGAACACTGGTAATTAATTCATAGAGTTGCCAGAAGTCAAAAGCGACTTGACAGCACATAACACACATTCTAACTTTACGTAGATGTGGCTGCAGTGAACCATATTGTGCTGTTTCCTTCAAACCAATTTCCAGGGTTTTTCAGCCCATAAATTAGCCTCCTTCTTGTACTTCTTTCCTGTTTATTTGATCTTGATCAATTTTAACAATGTACTTCTCATTTCTCATTTCATAGCCATTATATGTGTTTTATGATACCCTTGCATTTATTCATTCATTTTAGGATTTCTTTTTGGTCACCCTCTTGATCCAAGAAATTCTTAGCATCCTGTGATAAATAATCCACACTCCAGATACTTCTGTCCTTTTTATGGTAACTTGTTAATGTTCACAATCCCATCCTGTATATTAGAACCGAGAACACATAGCACAGTATGATGCCCATTCTCAATGCTGATTTTAACATTTTTGTTGTATATTCAGTCTCCATCTTAAGGAAGCTGTTCCAGCACATTTCTCATTTGACATTTACTGGATGGATGGCTATGATCCCACTGGCCATTCAACCAAAGATCTAAGGTTCCTTGTTAACCAAAAACACATTTTAAATCCCCTATAAGAAACCACTGGTCCATTGTGTGAGAACTTATCTGTGGTACTTCAGGGAACTATTTGACAAATCATAGTCATGGTTACCAAAGGCAAAGTTATTATTACTATAGAATTTGGATTATAAATGTGCAATGTGAAGTGTCCCCCTAGGGGGACTTTTTTTTGTCTTGAACAGGCCAACAAAGTAGATATCTTTTTAAATACATCTTTTATATGGTTTGACTTTCTGAGATCTGTTTTGCAACAATGCAAAAGTATGGATATGATCATTTCCTCTATGAATAAGCCAAGATCGAATTCCTCATTCATCAGCTTCATTTCAGAGTTATTCAAAAATTTGATACTCTGGTACCAATCGCTTGCCAGGGTAACAATACAATTTCAGAAAAAAGAAGGAGGAGCAATAATGCCGCTCTGGTATATTTTTCCCTCTGTAGTTTCTCAGTCAGACCTTCCTCTCTCCGATTCTGGGGAGAAAGGGGTAGCCAATAGCTACAGATGCCACAAGCAAGGCTGGTGTCTCCTTCTCCCTATCCTCCACCTTCCCCTCAATTGGAAATAGCAATGAGCTGAAAGCGCTGTCTCTTTTCAGGCTGATTCTTTTTGAAAGCAGGCCATGTAGCACTGGGCCTGTGTTTATTTTCTCCTCAAATTAGGGCAGCCTGATTTTCATTGTGAGATCCGCTACACTAAGCCATGTTTGTGCAGCTGTCATCGAAAGTCTCTTGGACTATGTTTGGGTATTTGCTCAAGATTCAGCAGCAACCCCATCCCCGAAGGAATTTTTTTTTTCATTCACATAGGAAATCTCTAGACTTCACAAACTTATCGTACCAAGAAATTCCTGGGTTTGACAACTGTTTATGCGACTTTTGAATCCTTTGTATTTTCATGAACTCATATATAAAAATCCCATATTTTTCATTTCTAAGTGATTGGTTATTATTGTTCCTGTTGTTATCATTATTGTTCTTCTTTGTGACATTTATGTCTAAAATTTCCTGCAGGAAGTTCAGGATGGTGTACATTTCTCACCTGATCCTACTAACAGTCCTGTGAGCTAGATCAAGCAGGGAGGACATACCTGGCTCAAGGTCCATCAGTGAGTTTGATGATTATGTAGGATTTTGCGGTGAAGTGTCTTAGGTATATCCCAACACTCTAACCACTACACCATGCTGGTTAGCACTGACAGTACTAATCTGCTAGTTAGTACAAGTGTTTGATTATAGCTCAGACATGTAATAAAATATATTGAATAATGGTACCCAGGGGCATCCAATATGGGAAAGAGACTCTGAACTGAGATATCATTTTTTTCCCATACAAGCCTGCCTAGGGTTTGAGATCAGCTGGAGAGGCCTTTCTTATGGTCTGCCACCTTCCAAGGCCTATTCAATGGGGGCTCAAGAAAGTAACTTCTCTGTAGCCACTCCCAGGCTCTGGAAGTATTTTCCCAGAAAGGCTAGGTTTCACAACTCCCTGCTGTTCTTTCTGTGGTAGGCAAGGACTTTCTTATATTAAAAGTCTTGAATAGAGATGGGGACAAATAAAAAAAATGATTCATTTTGATCTATTATTTGTCAAGGTTAACGGATCAACAAATACAAATATACGAATATTCTTTGACGATTCGATGGATCATTATCAATTTGTCTGCACTTTAAATGGCTATAACACTGGCCCCTGACAACCTAGAGACACCAAATATGCAGAAAAGCTTCCTTAGATGCTTTTCTACAACTCCTGAAAGGTTAGTGAATATTGGATCATGGACCCCTGAGTTATATAGTCACAAAGAGGACCCCACCACGAAAGCTGCCCCCAGGTACTTAGAGAATCCAGAATCATAACGGAGCTTCCTATTTCTTTCCCCAACATGTCTGCCAACTTTGGTGAAGATTGGATATTGGACATCCAAGTTATTCAACCACAAATTGGGTCCCCCCCAAGAGAGTTTACCACATGGCACAGAAGCCCATTGTGCCTACTGGCCACCAATCATCTGATCAGAAGCTGATAGGTAGCAACCCCCCACACACACAGCCAGCCACCCCAACAGCCTACCCCCACACCACCTTCCCTACCTTAGCCCCCACCCCACTCGCACCAACACCCCCTTACCTTAATAGCTGCTGGTGAGGTTTCCATCAGGCCTCCACAGTCACGGCATGTAAAAAGGAAGACTAGCTGCCCTTTGCAAAGATGGCAGCTGCAGCTTCCCTACCCTAAATGAAGCTGCAGTCGCCATCTTTGCAAAGGGCAGCCAGTCTCCATTTTCACATGTGTGGCTGAGAGACCAAAAGACCTCAGCAGCAGCGATTAAGGTAAGAGGGTGTTGGTGGGGGTGGCATGGGGCCTAAGGTAGGGAAAGAAAGGGGCTGTGGTAGGCTGTGGTATTGGGCAGCAGTGTGGGGTGGTGGCTGTCTTTCTGCCGCCAATCAGTTGATCGGCAGCCGGTAGGCAGAATGGGTTTTGTTGTTGTTTGTTTTTCAATACAAAGGACAAATAAAAATTGGTAAATATTCGTCCCTTCATATTCGTGGGGGTCTCTGGAACCTACAAATAGGAATCGACAAATATTTAATGAATTGGCTATATTCGATCCATTTTTATATTCATCCCCATCTCTAGTCTTGAATTGTAAAATCTTACCTGTAAAGGTAAAGGTTCCCCTTGACATTCTTAATCCGGTCATGTCCGACTCTAGGGGGCAGTGCTCATCTCCGTTTCCAAGCCATAGAGCCACCGTTTGTGACAGGAGCTCACTGCATCACGTGGATTTGATCTTACGCCTGCTGGTTTTCCTACCTTGCAGCACAGAGGCTTCAGTGGTTTAAACTGCAGAGCCACCACATCCCATCTTACCTGTAGTTTTCTTTTTGCTTTTCCAAAAAAGAAAAAAAATCTTAACTGTAGTTTTCTTTTTTAGAAAGCAAACAAGTATTACAGTGGTGCCTTGACTTACAACCACAATCCATTCGAGAAGATGGACATAACTCGTTGTGAGTCGAAGCACCATTTCCCATAGGAATGCATTGAAATGCAATTAATCCATTCCGGCTGAAGAAAAAAATCACCAAAAAAATTTATCACTGCACGACTCATTGGAAATGTGATTAATCCCTTCCTGCCAAAGGGGGAGGGGGAGAAGAGCAATCAAACATGCAAGACCCATTGGAAATGCAGAGAAAACAAACAGAGCACATCGGAAATGCACAGAGAACAAAGGGGGCAGGTCGTAAATACAAAGAAAACAAAGAAAAAAACAAGGGAAGCATGCAGGACCCATCAGAAATGGGGAAAAACCCTCCAAAAAGTAACCAAACCCCCCAAGATGCATCAGAACTGGGGGGAAGCCAACAAACAAACCCCCAAAACCCTTTGGAAATGGGAAACCCCCTAAAAAACAACCCCCCCAAGACCCATCGGAAATGAGGGAAAAAAACAATCAACAAACAACCCCCCCAAGACCCATCAGAAATGGGAAAAAAACACTCAAAAAAGCAAAAAAACAAACAAACCCCTAGACCCAGAAATGGGGGAGGAATAAACCAAAAAACAAACTACCCCCCCCCAAGACTCATCACAACACAGAAGCATAAAACCACACTGCAAAAACACCCAGAACAGTTTTTAAAAAGCAGAAAAGAGCACCTTAACTGCTGGGGTGAAAGAGCTACAAAGAAGCAACCTCGTTGCCACCTACAATTAGAAATGTGAATTTCCCACCTTTTTTCCCTGCCTTTTTCTGTTCGTAAGTGGAAGCTCCAGTCTTTCTTTCTTTCTTTTTCTTTCTTTCAACCTGGAGGGGAAAATTCTGAGAAGCGCCCTCCTCATTTATATAACCAAGCTCATTTATATGTGGAGGTTTGATTTTATCAGTATTTGTTATTATTAAAAGTAATCACCTTTCACCATTTTAGGGAAGAATCTGATCACATGGCCAGCTTGTTGTCCTGATAATAATGTTTTGCCCATTTTCTGAGACCATTTCCTCTTTTCTTTCTTTCTTTCTTTCTTTCTTTCTTTCTTTCTTTCTTTCTTTCTTTCTTTCTTTGGTGGTATCTGGGTGACTAGCCAACTCATAAGTACAGGAGGAGGTTAGTCATGGTAAGCATAAAGAGAGAAAGGATTAAAATATCCTCACGCTGTAATTCCTAAAAGGGAAAGGCACAGCAGAACATGATGCGCTTCACATGCTTGAGATCTGTTAGAACATATGGTACTTAAATCATATACTGTCCAAAGTGCTTTAGCATTGCTGGTTTGCTCACAAAGTTTTAAAGCGATTTGCACAATGTAGGGTAGCCACCTGGGGCTATTACCTTCACCATGTTCCATGAAACAAATACCTTCTTGGTATATTATAAGTATATTTTATATATGACCCTTCCAAAAACCCCAAGAGGCTAGAATTGTAGATATTTCCAAAACGGCTTCTGAAGCACAAGAGATATCACAGAATGTAGAGGAGAGATTCCTTGTGAAATTTGTGGCCCCTTATCTCATAACATCTTCCTGTGCACTGCTATTCTTCATGCTTAACCCTCAACTCAAAGGTAAATCAGGAGAGGCTACTGTTTTGTTTTAAGAGCATTGGAGAGATACCAGTGTGTTCCTTAAAAAAATAAAGATATTTCCTTTGCATTCTGATAACTCAAAGTTGAATTAACAACCAGACCAGCCAAAGTAGCAGGTCAGAAATGCTTAAATATAAAACAGATGTCCCAGTGTAACATGGGATGGATATATTAATGGGCAAGAACCAATCATCAGGAGCTCACAAACACTTTTGGGGGCTTCATATTGGAATTACTTATTGCAAAAGATGGGCTGTCATCTCTAAGAGGCTGTGAAAACTCATTCCCTGCCTTTCCATATCCTGTATGCTTCTTTCTTTAGACGTAGGAGTTTGGCATTCTTTCTGTCTCTCTTCACTTAAGGGCAAAAGGAGAAAAACCTTGCTTGCATGGCTTCCAATGATACCTTTCCATTAATTTCCATACTTATTTCTTTCACAGCAAAGAAACCTTATGAGCAGCAGTGGGGCAGGGTCTGATGGTGGAGGATCCTTGGATCCAAAGACAGTAGTGATGAGATAGGTTCTCAATCATGCCTGAGCTCAGCAGGCTAGTTTAGAGATGCACATAAAGCTCCATCCTCCAACAGAGGGCAATGCACAAGGTGCTGCTGCTGCTCTTTGACATTTGCCACCTGAGGTGGTTGACTCAGACCAACTGATAGTAGGGCCAGCCATATTCTCCAAGATTGGAGGAGAAATGAAATTGTGTTTCAGATTACCACTTGTATTTGTTATAATGTCCAGAAGCTACTAATAGTTTCTGTGACTGTTGTAATATCACAACATCTGGAATAGTTCCAACCAAGGTTTCATTTAGGTTCAGGCTTTTTCTCCATGCAAGAGAGATGCTGCTCAGCTATGTATGTACTTGTTTGATACTATACAGTGGTGCCTCGACTTACGAACATCCTGGCATATGAACATTTTGAGATACAACCAGCTCCGGCCGCAAAATTTTGTTTTGACTTGCGGTCGGAGCTTCGAGTTACAACCAGAAAAAGGCAGGGGGGAAAGGTGGGAAATTCAAATTGCTAACCATTGGTGGCGAAGAGGCTGCTTCTTTGTAGCTCTTTCGCCCAAGCAGTTAGAGAGTATGCGATTGGAGGAGGCTTGGGACTGCCTGATAATGTAAGGTGCTGCTTTCTGCGTTTTAAAAACTGTTCTGGGTGGGTTTTGCAGCATGGTTTTGGGCTGGGGGGTTATGTTTCTGTGCTGTGATGGGTCTTGCAGTCTTTGTTTTCTGGGGTTCCCCCCCCATTTCCAATGGGTCTTGCAGGGTTTGTTTGCTTTTTGGTTCCCCCCCCCATTTCTGATGGATCTTGCAGGGTTTGTTTGTTTGCTTTTGGGAGGGTTCCCATTTCCGATGAGGGGGCTTTGTTTGCTTTTTTGGGTTTCTTTCCCACATTTCCCATGTGTCTTGTGGGGTTTCTTTGCTTTCTGCTTTGCTTTTTTTGCATTTCCGAAGGGTCTTGCACAGTTTCTTTTCTTTTCTTTTTCTTTTTCCTTTGGCCGGAATGGATTAATCACATTTCTGATGGGTCTTGCGGTGGTTGTGTTTTTTTCGTTTTGTTTTGTTTTGTGATTTTTTTTTCCTTCGGTTGGAATGGATTAATTGCATTTTAATGCATTCCTATGGGAAATGGTGCTTCGACATATGGCCATTTTGAGTTACGACCAGAGCTCCGGAACCAATTAAGTTTGTAAGTCGAGGCACCACTCTAGTTGTAATAAAATCATACTCTGATTAGGTCACCTCTGCACATTTTTCTGAGTCCCTTAAAAATCATGGACATACAGGTAACTACATTTCAGCTATTCGTTTATTGATGTGGAATTTGGGAACAAAACCAGGAGAATAAAATACTGAACAAAAATAACCCTACATATTGTAATATGTATAAAACAGACACATAATTATGGTACACATATATAGATTTGACAATGTAACATTTGCAGATATTATAATCTGCAAATGTTACTCATCCTTGATAGGTATGAGAAAGAAGAGAGTCACTCTCACAATTAAAAAGACACTGCATATGTCAGTGATATTTTTGCTTCCTTATGACGCTTTGCATTTTGACAGACAATTAGTAAAGCATCCTGTTTTGCTAAGCTTACATTCATTTTAGTCTGATTTTTCACATTAAGTCTATGTTTGAATTACATACAATTCCAACCTCTGCATAACAACATGCCTTCCCTGTCTGGAATTATTTAATCTAAACCAGGTCCTACAAATTGCTGAGGAAGAAGGACATCTGCAATGATAACTTAGAGGATCAACTTATATGGAAGCAGCTCACTAAATTCTATTTTAAGATTTATTTGCTACCAGAAAGCCAAACATCTGTCAACCATGACACCCCAGCTTCAGTGTAGTGAGAATGGCTTCTTATGCACATAAAGATTTATTTGCATAGAGCTCTTTCACACAAGCATGGATTCAAAGCCAATCCCCCCGCTTGCTCTGTATGTACAGAAAGATGCATATTGGGTCCCTTCACACATTGTGTTGTCAGTATGCACACTGGTGCCAAAAGGAGCAAGCTATATTACATGATCACATAATATTATTACAAGTACTTTCAACACTTGAGGGGTTCAAGTTAAATTATGTTTAAATGTTATGTAGCAGAGAAAGTCCAAAAGCATTGTTGTTGCTTTCCTTGTGGATGTATCATAATTCATACCAATGGTCTTATGGTCAGAGCTTGGGAAGTTAGTATAAAAGGCTTAACATGCTTTGATAACTGATAGTAAGCTTGAAAATCTGATCCATTTACATGAAAGTCTGATATGGAAAAATGTGAAAGTATGGAGTCTAAGTTAAACTTATTTCAAATTCAGGTATCATCGTTGAACTTTTCTTAAGCTGGCTATTTTACACTATGGAGTACTTCCAATTACATTACATACTGCCTATATTGTGTAACCCCAATGAAATATGGTTCAGCCCAAAGGGGTGGGACTAAAAAAGAGTGGGGCTATGAGTAAGAGATTTGAATCAGAAAGAGTGGGAGAGCTGATGAGACCGGAGCTGCTGTTGTCATTTAGACTACTAAGGTCATTGGTAACATGATCTAGGTATAATTCCTATATGTTTGTGTAGGTGTGAGGGTTCGGCTTTAGGCTCCTCTTTTAAGTCTCACAGTAGGAGGGATGAATCCATATAATGAATTAATTTATATGCAATTGAATTGATATTTTTATTCTAGGATTTCGAAGATTCTACATGTGGTGCTGATTCTTCTATGTTATAGATACTCAACCCAGTTGAGGAAGAGATCTCGGATTTTTGTCAGAATTTGAATTAAAATAGGGCAGTTGAACTTTGCAATTTTACAAGCAACTTCTGTGTCAATGGTTTTGCCCAGGACATGGGTGCACAATTGGTAGTATTTTGTTATTGCTACGATTGCTTATGTTGTCTGTTATATAGTAACTATGAATAAGCAAAGACTCATTTTGTGAAATTGTGTTTCCAAGGTTCATCAATAGATACCTAAATAAGCAAATATCAAGTCTGCACACTTCCCTCCATTCCTCTGGCATGACCACAAGGCAGAGACTGAACACCTTGCCTTCTGTTTTGGACCAAACACAGTTTAATGTTCTCTTTAAAACAAGACACTCTGTGGCTAGAAGGCCCTCCAAAAGCTAAGTTGAGGCCCAGGCCATATCATATTGTGGTCCCCTTCTTTGTTTGAGAAGAAGGATAAAAAAATTATAAAGGAATGAATGTAAACATTTTTTAAATTCATGGAATGCAGGATAGTCATGTATCCTTGGATGAGGTGAGGCATTTCTGTGAGTTGAGGCTTGGTCCAAATGGGCCTCTCTCTTGTAGGACCTGGTGAGTAGTCTTAGGTTAACTATAGTTTATTATAGCAAGCCAATATGAAACTAGCTGTGCTGACAGACAGTTTTTCTGTTTTGCATAGCATCCATGTGGACCAGAACAATGTGTTTCAACACATGATTGGTTCAGAGCTTGGAAATTTTATTTTTTGAGATTACAGATCCCAGAATCCTGGCCACACGTTGGCTTCAGGATTTGGAGAGTTGTAGAACCGAATATGACATTTAAACTCCGGATGAATTCATTGTAACAGTTAAATAAACTAGCTAAATATCTAGTGCTTGTCAGAAACATGACAGATGATACAGAAGGCAAAGAAGGACTTTGAGGAATGTATGGCCAGCGATGTAAAGGGAAATAATAAATTCTTCTTTAAATATGTTAGAAGCAGGAAACCTGCCAGAGAAGCAGTTGGCCCTCTGGATAGTGAGGGAGGGAAGGGAGAAGGAAAGGGGGGCTTGGAGATTGCAGAGAAATTAAATGAGTTATTTGCATCTGTCTTCACGACAGAAGACTTTGGGCAGATTCCAATGCCTGAATGGCCCTTCTTGACTAGTGAATTAAATAAGAAACAGGTTAAAAGAGAGGATGTTTTAGACCTGATTGATAAATTGAAGATCAGTAAGGCTCAGATAGCATCCATCCAAGTGTTATTAAGGAACTGAGAAATGAAGTTGCTGATCTCTTAAATAAAATATACAACTAGTCCCTTAAAATGCCCAGAGTGCCAGAGGACTCGAGGATAGCACATGTCACACCAATCTTTTAAAAGGAAAGGAGGGGGGACCTGGGAAACTACAGGCTAGTTAGCCTAATGTCTGTTTCAGGCAAGATGGGGGGAAGCCTCATCCAAGATAACATCTTAAAACACATAGAGCAAGCCTTGCTGGGGGAAAACCTGCATGGCTTCTGTAAGGGTAAGTTTTGCCTCTCAAACTTTTTAGAATTTTTTGAAAAGGTCAATAGGCATATGGATGCGGGTTAACCAGTAGATATTGTCTATCTGGATTTTCTGTTTGAAATAGTCCCTCACCAAAGACTGCTGAGAAAACTGGACAGCCAGGGGATAAGAGGGCAGGTTCTCTTATGGACTGAGAATTGGTTGAGTAGGTGTCAATGGGCAATTTTCACAATGGAGAGAGGTGAAGAGTGGTGTGCCCCAGGGACCAATGCTTTTCAACTTGTTCATCAATGACCTGGAGACAGGGATAAGCAGTGAGGTGGCCAAGTTTGCAGATGACACCAAACTTTTTCAGGTGGTGAAGACCAGGAGGGATTGGGAAGAGCTCCAGAAGGATCTCTCCAAACTGGGAGAATGGGCAGCAAAATGGCAAATGCGTTTCAGTATAAGAAAATGCAAAGTAATGCACATTGGGGCAAAAAAATGTAGTTATCAGCTAATGGGTTCTGAGCTGTCCATGAGGGATCAGGAAAGAGCTCTTGGTGTGCTGGTGGACAGCTTGATAAAAGTGCTAACCCATTGAGTGGCAGTAGTGAAGAAGGCCAATTCCATGCTAGGTATCATTAAAAAGAGGTTTGAAAACAAAACAGCCAACATTATAATGCCATTGTACAAAACTCTGGTAAGGCCGTACCAGGAGCATTGCCTATACGTAGTTCTGGATGGCACACCTCAAAAATGACATAGTGAACTGGAAAAGGTGCAGAAGAAAGTGACTAAAATGATGACTGGGCTGGGGTTCCTCCCTTATGAGGAAAGGCTACAGCATTTGGGGCTCTTTAGTCTAGAAAAAAGGTGCCTGCGGGGGGACATGATTGAGATGTATAAAATTATGCAGGTGATGGAGAAAGTGGATAGAGGGAAGCTCTTTTCCCTCACACGCAGTACGAGAACCAGGGGAGCATTCACTCAAATTGAGTGCTGGGAGAGTGGGAACAGGCAAAAAAAATTCCTTTGCCGAACATGTTGTTAGTCTGTGGAACCCCTTGTCACAGGATGTGGTGATGGCATCTGGCCTAGATGCCTCTAAAAGGGGATTGGACAGATTTCTGTCGGAAAAGTCCATCACAGGTTGCAATCCATGATGGGGATGTAAAATCTCCAGGCTTAAAATGAAGGTAGCTGAAAATGCCAGATGCAGGGAAGGAATATCAGGAGACAGGTATCTATTTGTCTCATGTGCTCCCAGAGGCATCTGGTGGGGCCACTGTGAGATACAGGAAGCTGGACTAGATGGGCTCTTGGCCTCATCCAGCAGGGCTCTTCTCATGTTCTTATGACAGTGATGGGGGAAAAAAATGGGTTGTTCCTTTTCATTCAGCTGGGTTCAGTAAGTGTCGCAGTGGCTGGTGCCAGCCTGCCTGGTGATTGCAACAAGTGAAGGAATAAACAATTAGAAAGCATTCCATATCAAGAAAATGTGTCATTTGCATTAACATTTATGCTTCGTAGGTAAGGTACTATCATGTCTTATGCAATCAATCAATTCATTTATTGAGCCCATTGACCATAGGATGTTTACAAAAAGACACAAAAGCAGAAAAGGCTATATGGTTATAGCTAGTTATCATGATGTCTGGGCACAGCCATATTTATACTTTCAGGTGAACTTTACCTGACACATCCACTATACGGTATTTCTGAAAATGAAATATTTTTCCAATTTGTACCAAAGAAGCTTCCAGACATATAATTTCTACTCTTAAAAGGCTGGCAGAGGCTATTTGAAAGTAATGGGAAGTGGCTGTCAAGGAAGCACAAATATGTGCCATTCCAAATCACAACTGTGTTCAGAAATTTTTTATTGATTTCAGTGGTTCCTAATAATAAGCAAAGTGCTGCAACATGGATAAGCAAAATTGCTTCCTTATAGTGACATCTTTCCTCCCCTCCTCTCCTTGGCTGGCTGTTAAGTCCCAAACACACACAGTTAATGAACTGTTGAGGAGAAAACAGCTTCCATGACACAATCCAGAAGTCAGGCTCGCATATAGCATTCGGGCACACAGATAATTTTTGCACTCACAAAGGAAATTGGAATTGGTGTTGGTTTAAAAAGAGGGTGGGAAGAACCGAACAGTGGTCTTTGTCAAAAAGCTTGGTGGTTTAGTGAAAAGAGCCATTTAGGTGACTCGGTACAGATGGAAAAGTAGGCAGACTAATAAAAACGAAGAAAGGGCCCATGCAAAATGTGCATGGGACGAGGCAAAAATACTGAAAGGGTTCAACTGCAGGAAAGCATACTGTGCATTGTACTTTGTCAATGTCTTAAATTCAAATACATGTTGACTTTGGTTAAGAAGAATGGGAACAGTCTGTGGCAAATTGTAGCTGAAGAAGAAGGGTGGGACATCTTTGTGGCTTGGCTGTAAATACTATTAAGGTTGTTAGGAATTCTCTGACAGCATGGTGGGCTCCACTCTTAAGGAAGCCCAAGAAACAATTCTAAAGAAATAGAAGTGAGGTCCCTTGAAGGCTTCACTCCAAATGCTTTCCCTGAGAATATTGCCATTGATTTCAATTCATCCCAGAGCAGCCATTTTATTTCTTAAGAAATGCAACACCATCTTCTGAGGCATATGAAATTTCAGATGTTATAATCCTGATGCTGAAACAGGGAATCTTACATTGAAAGCATGGAGAATCATTAAAAAATGCTTATCATTGCAGAGTATCCCAATACTGAAGCTAATAAAGAAATATTCACCATAAGATTAACATATCCAAAGGAAGAAGGCTTTGTTCCATGTGTCTCCTGTTGGATCAGCCATGTTTGCAGGCATGGTTTAATGCACCATTGGTAACTGGACAGCTCTGTGAGTTAGATATCTGGATATGGAACCAGAGATTGGGGGTTTGATTCCCCTCTGTGCATCCCAGAAGAGCCAGCCTATCTTGCCTTGGCCAAGCTGTAGAGTCCCAGGATGCCCCTAGAGGAGGGGAGAGTATGGAACTGGAGAGGTCTCCCTGCCCACAAGAGAGAGCTCTCCACCTCACATGTGCACTGGAGCATCAGTGAGGGAGAGGTGGACTATGCCCTTGAGGTCACAGGTGTAGCAGGACTGGGATTAAAGGAGGAGAGCAACACAGGTGAGGAGAACTGTTAGGCAGAGGCCATAAACTGGAAGGCATGAAAGGCCCAGAAAGTACTGTCACTGCTGGAGAGGTCAACAGCTGGATGGGAAACAGTCTGCCACTGTAATCTCAATACTGGGGCTGGGTCAAGTTACTAGTACCTCTGTAATAAGCTGCCCAGGTCCATCAGGACCATGCAAAGCATCGAGAGGCTCAGAGGCTCAAGAACCAGCATTAAGCACACTGCTGTCAAAGGAAGCAACAAGGGCAAGTGGCCTCACTGCAGAGACCTCCAAGTCAACCTGTCTATGTGTATCCAGAGGGTAAGCCTCCAGCTCATCCCTGCTCCACACCCACTACACAGAAGAGGCCAGTAGAGTTTTGACGCACCTCTCAGGAGCAGTAGCACACCTACAGGATGGCAGCTGCCAGTGAAAACTATCCACCTGCCTCCAGGGAGAGTTGGCCACCTGCATAAAGCATCCTTCTTGCAGCAGCTCATGCCTGGCACACCGGCAAGGTGTCCTAGAACTGGCAGAGGAGGTCAGGCTCCACTCCTCTCAGTGACAGACCTATGAGGGCATGGCTCCAAGGACTGTATCAGTGAAGTTGACTTCCTGTCACTCTGCGTTGTTAAACTTTATGGTTTTGGCCTGGTTGGCCCTTTAAAAGTTCCATTGCTCCAATAAAGATCCTGTTCCAGCAACAATTTTCCAGAATGGTGGTTCACACAGTATGGTGAACCAAATCTGAATACTGTAGAAAACCCTGAAAAGGGTCTCCATAAAGCAGAATTAACTTGATAGTATACAATTATTATTACTCAAAATCACCAGGCACAGTCAAAATTATAAAAACATTGACTAGTATTATATAACAGATACAAGTTTTAACCAAAAACTTAAGTATCTTCTTGTTTTTGTTGTTGTTGTTGTTGTTTTGATGATGATGATGTACCTAGAGATGTCATCAAATTTTATTACACCTGTATATGAAAATGCCCAGTATTAACACTCAACTGTATTATGAAGGAAGTGTCATTTCATTTCTTCTAGATGTTCTTCTCTTGTTAAGAATGTAAAACAACAATAACAACCAAAGAATCCATCTATACACATGGCTAGTATAGACTATTCTGGCCAGCTCTGCTACTTCAAAACTGGCTGTTCAGAAGTTCTTCAGTGTTAGCTTCAGAGGATCAAACTACATATTCCCTTTCCTGGTCTTGGGTGCAGTCCTCTTTCTTTCAAAATTAGCATACAAAACTAAATAGAAGGGAGTACTTAGACCGAGATAGGGATGAGGGTTAAATTTTTATCCTCCTGCCATTTCAGTCCTGCTTCATGTTATGGCCCACACACCTCCAACATGCATTGCCAAAAAAGTTCCAGACCTATATAGAAAAGGTAGTTTGTACATTGGTCCTCAGTGTTGATGAGATGTGAACTGGGAGCATGCAGGTTTGTGCTTTTGGAGTACAGCTCCTGCTGTCTGAGAATTCTGGGAGCTGTTAATCCAGTACACAAAGCAGCACACCTTCCATGTGGACCACAGAGCTGCTGCTTTGTAGCTGCATGCCCAGAAGTTCTTTAATGTGAACTACATACTCCAAGTGAAACTCCCATCACTTCTTGTGAACCATTTAAACAATGAAGCTGCCTTCCCTTTTGCAAGTTAGTTCTCATTCTTGTATCCTTAAAACAGTTCAGATGGTTGTTGTCTTCCATTCTAGAATCCAATCTTGTAAGCTTTTCTTGGTGGCAGTGGAAAAGTGTTGATTTTCCACGTGACAGCTAACTACGGCTAGTGTTGAGAACTACATTTCTCAAGAGGTTAGTATGGTAAGAAAGACAAGCATGGTTCATTTAGCGTGCATGCGCCAACAATAAATGTGAGAATGAAATCTTAGAAAGAAGTGAGCTTTTCTCTCCTGAATTCTCCCTATGAAAGTTTGCAAATATCAAGCAAATTCCAAATCAATCCGAATTTGATTCATACCCAGTTGAGTGCATCCAACTTTCAGAATTCTGACTGTGAGTATGATCACATGGGCATTTAGCCCACTGTTTGCACCACTGCAGGGGCAGGTTGGTGTGCTCTTAAAGACACTGATCAAGGCAATGCCTTTGCTAGAGCACACTAGCCTGCCCCCAGAGCCTTTCCACCCAAACCTTTCTGGGCTTCTACTTTTTTAGTGCAGGTAGGATTGATCTAGTTTGGTTCATTGCCACTGCGTGTGATCCCTGGGAATAGACCAAAGGAAGACTTCCTATTTCAAGTTGCCAATATCAGGAAGTGGCTTAATAAGAGAGCTGATTTATAGATCGGCAAATTAAACACTTCCTCAGCTCCATGGAAGAGTTTGATTTCCAAAAGGAATGCAAAAAGGCTCCCTTTGGAAAGCTGAACCCTCCCCTGTGCATGCTCATCCCAGTATCTATCTACCTTTCCCTCTCTGTCTCCATCCCCCAGCACTGTATGTGTGTGTGTGTTTGGCTTGCCTCGGCTTTTTAAAAGGGGCAAGTGGAGCAGCAGCAGCAGAGGATGAAGCGGGGATTTTTGTCTGCTTTTCTCAAGTGTCTCTTCAAGAGAAAAGCAAACAAGCAAACAAAAAACCCATCTCTCTTTCTCCCTTCCTGTCACCTCCCACTTCTGACACCTGGCTGATGGGAGCCAAATAGGGTCACTTCAGCTCCGTATGCCATTTGGATGTGAAGATTGCACCTAGTGAAGTACCAGACTTCCCAGTGACCTGGTCCAGCCTGCTTCAAAATGGAATATCTAGTTGCAATTCATTTAAAACTTCCTATACTCCTCAGGTGGTATAGGAAGTTTTCAATGCTCCTTAGGGATCCCTTTTGCCCCCATGATGAAGCCTTTGGGAACCTTGGGACATGGGAGATTCTATAATATCAGAAAATCACTTCCAGAGGTCCTGCCACTGGATTGGGACTGCCACCCGCGATCCAGCAATCGTTTTCTGATATGAAAGCTTGTTCCAAGCTGAATTGTTCTCTAAGATTCTTTCATCTGAATAATTCATAAGCTGAAGTCTCTAATGAAGTGCAATGTTACAACTTCTAGAAATGTCTGACACATACAACAGTTGTGTTTTCCAATTACCTAATATAGCAGAAATCAAAATTGGAAGAACTGGACTGTGCCATTTAAGTTATGATATCAAATTGAATCTTATCTGGGTCATTAACCCTGTACATATTGAACTGCACAAAAATCCGTTTGAATGATGCAATTGAGAAAATAAATCCAGATACAGTAAAATTCAGATCATGTAATTATTGACAGCTGTTTTACTGAAGCAAAATACTGTATACAAGCTTTGCATAACAAATAATTTGATGCATTTAATTGAAAGTAAGTCAACTAGCTCAATGTTTTGTATCTGACGGCAAAGCCAGAATTTGTTGTTGGAGCTGTATTGGTAACTTCACATGCTGTCCATAATTTGTGTGACTCAGAAGGATTTTTCTGGGCTGAGGTGATTGTCTATCCAGCTCTAATCAATCATTCCTTCAGGTCTTTGATTTGAAAAAGAGCCTCACATCTTTGTTGAGTGTTTCTCTCTCTCTCTCTCTCTCTCTCTCTCTCTCTCTCTCTCTCTCTCGTCTGTTGGAACCAGTTTGTTTACTGTTTATCTGTTTGATTTGTTGCCAGCATATGGGCAGCAAAAAAAGCAGCATGCACAAGTCTGTAATTCCAAATTCTGCAACAGCTGGGAATTCAATTCCCCACTGTGCCTCCAGAAAGCAAAGCAAGCTTGTCTAGTCATGGGCAAGCTGCAAACTCCTAGGCTGCCCCCAGAAGAAGGGAATGGTAAACCACTTTTGAGTATTCTTTATCCAGAAAATCCTTAAAAGACTAACCATAAATCAGAATCAACTTGATGGCATACAATTGTATAGTTGGTTGGGTAGCTTAGTAGTTTAGATATATGGAGCCAGAAGTTGAGAGTGTAATTCCCTGCTGCTCCTTCTGTCAGTAAAGCCAGGCTTTGTGGCCTTGGGCAAACTGCACAGTCCTAGGGGAAACCTTGGAAAGGGTCACTCTAAGTCAGAATTGACTTGATGGGACATGACGATGGTGATTATGATTAAGTCAACTCATCTCAGTGCAGCTTATTTCTAAGTAAATATATTAAGGATATTGTCACCAGCCAGTGACTTATTTTATCAGTGCATTCCTGTTATGATTCAGAAACATTTCTAAAAAATCCTTTTATCCATATGTATTGCAGGTGGCTTGAATATCTTCTTGTTAGAGTCTGTGATCATCCTATGAAAAAAAGATGAGAAAAAGCGGGCAGGAACATACATTCTAAATGTGTTCAGACCACCAGATTTGTAATGCCTGAACAGAGCTAACATTTCAATGACTATTAAGCCATGACTATTAAGAGGTTCATATCCTTATTCAGATGTTATGTAAGCCTTTTCTTTTATTTCAGAACCTGGAAGTAGAGACGGGCATGAACAGGTTCAGCCCAGTTCAGCCCAGTTCGTAAAGGTGGTGGCACATCCTGCTGCTCCCCTCCCCCACCTCCTCTCTCACAATCAGCCACTCACCAGGCCCAGTTTGCTAGCTTCCTGCACCTCCTCAACTGATCTTCCAGTCCCGTCAGCAGCTCAGGCTTCTCAGCCCTGCCCCTCTTGGCTGATCTCCCACTCAGACAAAAGGGCAGGCCACAGAAGTCTGTGCTCTTGCTCATAACTGGGAGATTAGCCGAGGAGGTGGAAAATGCAAGCAAGCTGGGCCTGGTTGAGTGACTGAGGAGGCAGGGAAGGCACCTGTGCTGCCATCTTCATGAACTGGCACAAAATGGAACTGGTTTGTGTCCATCTCTACCTGGAAGTGCTGCTTTTTAAAGAAATAAATTACAGAATCCATAGCCAGAACAACCAGTAGCTCTGCTAGCTGCAGGACTCGGGGGTGGGGTGGGGGTGGGGGTGGTACAATGAAAGGAATAGTTCCAAATTGTGTTCCTGTTTCATTGTCTGTGGAACAGAGAACCTCTCAAATGCACTGAGAATGCCATCTCAATAGAATTCTCGAACTGAATCATTCACACAGTATGAGTATCAGTGACACATCTACCAATATATCGTTTGTAATGTAGTATCAATCCAGTGAAATTTAAAACCTGCAAAGCATGTAGAGTTGCATGAAGTATGCATCTCTAATAAAATGAATTAACTAGACTAAAAATTATCATTCAAAAGGCATTATCACTTTGACAACACAATATTTGAACTGACAAAATACTGCTGCTAGGTTTTCTGAAGCTGTCACAACAAACAGTGAGAATTTATGAATGGCTTCCCTTGAATTTACCCTTCACAACAGAACTGCTGACAATTGTTCCAAGTAATAAACTGGGATGTGCAATTCAGCTATGTAACTCTATGGGAGCAGAGTTTCTTTCTGTGAAAATGCACCAAAGCCACCCAATGTTTTGTAATTAAGAGGAAGACAAATATTTGCCAGTTTTGATTTTAATAATTTTGATAACAGAGGGTTAAGATTTCAATTGGATATTAGTGATTTTGGCACATATTTTTTTTGCTTGTGAAAATATTAAAATATTATGTGTTTAGTGCTGGGTAAAAGAGTAGATATGGTGTAAGTATTATTTACAGGTTGGAAAAAGTGGGAAATGTTTATTTTGCACAGGTTTTATTGTTGTTCATGAAGTTATTCACTCACTGGAGTGAGAGCAAAAAAAATCATTACTGTTGTTCTGAACACTTATAATGTAATCCTGTATTATGATATAATTTGGAGGAAATTATGATTGTCTAGGACCATAAAGTTAGCATAGAAGCATAGAGTTGGAAGAGACACTTAAAGCATCCCTGAAAGATAGCCATCTTCCTTCCTTCATATGGAAATATTCAGTACATTCACAGTTTTTAATCCATCGTGTATGCTATGGACAGAACTGGGTTAGTTCCAAGTAATTAAAATATAGATGATTTATATATTAGTATCAATATCACATGACTATTGTGCTCATGAAATATATAAATCATTAGCCAAGAACAATGTTAAATAGAATATAATTAAAGAGAAGTGACAGTCCTTGTTCCTGATAGAACAACCAAATCCTAGTGATGTATTGTCAGTGATTGGTGATCCCAACATACATAAACATGTATACATAAAAAGGTTTAAAATGGCATGGCATTACAACATGAACTGCATTGTTACAGAACTTGTCAATGACAATATCCTCTTGATACTGTGAACAAATAGTAGTACAGTGTTCTAATTTGATTAATTGGATTATTAATTGCTTACAGCAGCACAGCCAATGGAGTAACAAATGGCTTGACAGACTTAATACTTTCATGTCAAGGAATATGAAAGGAAAACAGAGATCAGCTTTAACCACCCACTCACATTCCAGCCAATTTGTGCAAGAGAGGTGAAGTGTCTTTGTTGACCGGAGGAACTAATCTGATTTGCTTCCTTTTAGACTGATCACATGCTGTGTTAAGGTCCATAAACACTTTCACTGAAATTCATATACCCTATCCTGCCATTTTCTTATTGGCCATTGTCACCAGGGAACAAGAAGAACAATTATCGTGTCCAATTCCTGCTTCACTTTATTCACATGAGCAGGGATAAGTCCAAAAAGGACAAGATCCTGCTCATGTATAAATTTTAGACACAAAAAAGACCCTAGATCAGCGATGGCAAACCTATGGCACGTGTGCCACAGCTGGGCACACGAGCCATAAGTTGCCATTGAGAAATACTTGCCTGTTCTCCGATCCCAGATTTTGGCACTCCCCTCTGCTGGTGCAGTGGTCCAGCAGAGGGGTGCAATGGCAACCATTACCAGTCTAGCCCAATGGGGGATTGGAGAACCAGTAAGTATTTCTTTGTTAATACCGCCCATAGGGGAAAAAAAACACAAAAACCTCAGCATTTGGGTTTTAATTGCAGTATTGGCACTTTGAAATAAATAAGTTGATTTTGTGCTGCAGTTTGGGCACTCGGGCTCAAAAAGGTTCACCATCACTGTCCTAGATGTTTTTTTTTCTTTCTAGCCTTATTCAGGAATCACAGCCTGAATCCATATAGGGTTTCAAATGTGATCATGATGGAGAGGCAGTTAGGTTTTGCCACCTCGTCCTCCACCCAACCTCCAGAAAAACAGCCAGACCTTTGTGTTTTCACAGAAGAGGTCGGCAATCCAGCTTGTAAAATAATTCTAATGAATGAACTTACATTTTTTTCTGTGAGTGGTACCCCTGCTTTATCAGGGCACTTGATTATGGAAATACTGCAAGCACATCCAATGGAATGCACTTATCTTTTTGTGAATGTGCAAAACTCCACCTGTCTAGTGATAGGGGTGGGGACATCGGGAGAGGGTTTATGCTTCTGCCATTTCCCCACCATGATTCAATTTCCACATAGATTTAGGCTGAAATATCTGAATAGGGCTTTGTAAAGTGGTTTTCTCCCTAAAGTGGATGTCATCAGTTGTGCTTCTAATGGAGCTTCATGGCATAGTATTTAAACTGTAGCACTCCAGCCAAAACTCTCCAGGTCCAGTCCCAGGTATTCAGCTCAAGGTTCACACAGCCTTCTGTCCTTCCCAGGTTGGTAAACTGAATACAAGAGGAATGTGTAGCCTGCAGAATTAAACTGTAAACTTGCCAGAGAGTGCTTTAAGCACTAGGGGGTTGTACATAACCAGCATGCTTTGCTTTGCTTTTTCCTTCCCTTGAGGCAACAAAATGGGTCAGACACTGCCTGTTGTTTCAGACTGGCATTAGAGGCAATAAGTGACTCCTGTCTTGAGCTTGAATGGAGTATTAACCTTGGCTGACAAAAAATATGTCAGGTCTCTGCAAATGTACATCTGTGCAAGGATAATGTATGTCATGAAGGCGAAAGTAATCCCCCAAGGATTACCATTGGCAGTAAACCTTTGCAAAATATATGTATCCCATCATCCACAGGGCTTGAGTGGAATTACCTCAGTCAGGAAAGTATGAGGTAGAGGGTTAAAAACCTCACCCCTATCACTGCTGTTGTAAGTAGATTCCCATTAGCTATTCACTGGCTACTTTAAGTTAAAAGAGCCACAATAACAAGAGAGCCGGCTGTAGATCTCCCACAAAACAACTGAAAATTTGTTGCTAAGCGCAGTAGGTTGCAACTAGAGTGAGCCCATTCAAATCAGGGAACCTTATAGAGGTGCCGACTTACCAAATCCTCAGTGATTCAGTGGGCTTACTCTACCATGGCTTACTCTGCTAAACAACAAGATTTCAGCCAATGATTGTGTTTATGTGTGCTGGATAAGTATTTATTTAGTTCTTGTTCAACCATGTCTAACATGATTAATGCTTTGGATGCCTTTTTTCTTTATAACCAGAGTGTTTTCATGAGCATGAACTAGTCAATCAACAACTCTGCTCCCCCCACCTTAAAACCTCCTCTAAATCTCATAAATCATACTTGAGAGCAAATATAACTAAACAAGCATTTTGTAATCAGAACAGAGAGGACTGAGCAGATTCAGTAACAGCTTGTCTAGGTAACTGCCAGCTGCTTTTGAGGTTGATAAGATTTTTAAAAATGTGCATATGATTGATTTTTCTTTCTCTTTAAAAGAAAGAGAGAGAGAAAAAACATTTACATAGTGCTTAATGCACTGCTGAAAGAATGTGGAGCTATCTACCTGTGTGCGTATTGTTTTAGTAGCATTTTAGAAACGACCATTTTGAAAAACAGACTGTTAATAAATTGGTGATGTGTGTATCATCACAAAAAGAAGATGATAAACAGGAACATAGTATTGCATCAAATTGTCATTTACTAAATATATATGTAAATTCAGAGGAATTACCATTATTTAAATACAAACACAACACATTTCATGATACTGCAGGTGACCTGTTTTTTTTTTCTGATCAGTCAGCCATCCAGATATTGTCGATGGACAAACTAGCTTCTTGCCTGCATGCGAAGTTGCAATAATTCCGACAATAGGCTATCCTAGGGAATTCTGGGAGTTGTAGTTTAAACAAACTTTTTCCAAACTCTGCTTTATGAACCAAGTTGTTGTCCCCCACACCTTAGGGAAAGCTCTGACTTGTTCACACACGTATACTCAGCATTTGACTTATACATATGAACAAATCAATTTCCTTGTTGTTGTTGAAGTTATTGCAATCTCACATGCTGCCTCTAGTAGGTGTGGCTGGGAGGGACCTTTCTGGGCTATCGGTCACTAACAGCAGTAGCTAATAGTTCCTTCCATCCCTCTGATTCAAAGATTCTCCACCTCCCTGTTCTGCTTTTTCCCCTTTCAAGAATCTGTTGGAAGTAACAGTCTGTTGTAATAGACTTTTCCCTCAAAACAGTCATGTTTGTGTGATGCACATATTAAGGGATGTACACCATAATGTGATGAGGGGGTTTCAGTATGTAAAGAAAGGCGAAAACAATCCTGTCAGGGGACTGGACTCTGTTACAAATCTGGACTCCTAACAGCCAAGGAAGACTGATCAAACTACAGTAAGCCACCAGACTAAAATGCATTCATGCTCCTTAGAATTAGTAGTCATGACAGCAGGAGAAAGATGATAGCTTCAATGGGGATAGGGACAGACACTCCTGAAGGGCAGCTAAAGGGTAGCAGCAGTAGTGAAACATGACACTGGAAGAAAATGTGTCATAGACAACAGCAGTGAAACACAAGATAACTCTTGTTAGTACTGTGCAGAATCATAGAATAATTCAGCTGGAAGGGGCCTATAAGGCCATCGAGTCCAACCCCCTGTCCAATTTTCTATTGAATGCTTCCAGTGCTGGAGGGCTCACCACTGCCATGAAGGCAATGGTAAACCACTTTTGACTTTTTCTACGATGACACAATCCAAAATAAGTAATATCTAGAATTTAAATAAATAAGAATTAAGTCTTTTTGCCTGACCCCTCAAAACCTGTTTCCTAAGGCAGCTGCCTCACTACACCTAACGGTAGGGCCAGCTTGAAAATCTGTTAATACGTCCACTCGCCGTTGAGTCTATCGTTCAGCTTATCCAAATAACCTTCACATGTTAGGACAAGCAGACAAGTTTCTTAAATCTGTAGCAAAAATAAATGGGAATAGCTTCTTTTTCAGAGAATTTTAAAAAAGCAAAAAGCAAAAGCAAAGCGTGCTTTTATTTATTTATTTAAATAAATAAATAAATATAAATAAATAAATAAATAAATCTGTTATTCTTTAAGATACCACAATACTTTTGTCGTTATATCTGTTTTGTTTTGGTTGACTGGAAACTGATTAACACAGTTATCTCTTTCAAAGATTGTTAAGAACTACTTTGCTCATGGGGAAACTGCTGAATCCGGACCAGATCATTGGAATTCAACTGTTGGATCCCACTGTTTTTTCAGCTTGTATCTTCTTTCTGTGCTAGCTAATGTTCATGGAACAAAAACGCACCAAAAAACCAGTTCCTTGAATTTCTACCAAAATTGCAATGGACAAAAGGCTACAGTCTCTTCACTATGGTGCATCCTCATTTTCCTGTCCCAAAGCACCATCCTACTTAGTGTTTTAAAACCTTGCACACCTGCCAAACCACACAAATAACAGGGTGCATAATTTGGCTTTGAGAAAGCTTCAAAATGGCATCAGATAAACAAAAGGTCAATTGACATTTGCTTCTTCCTAATCCTCCCATAGATGGTATTTGCTCATTTTCTACAGTTCCTTCCATTAGTCAAAAGCAGCCATTAATCTTAATTGATCTGATCCCAGAGGTGGGGGGGAGAAACCCTGCAATCCTATATTCTGACATACACAGAGGATTAGATGTCACTAAAGGCTATTTAGCCAGAGGTGTAAATACAGAGAATTATTGCTAAGCAATAGCTTTTTTGCTAGGGTAATAAATCATTTCCATTGCATCAGTATTTCCACAATGTCATGGTGACATTAACTGGTGTTAAATAAGAAAAGCCTGTATACTTGAAAGTTGATTAATCTTGGATTTTAGTCTATAGCTTTCTGTTTATTTATATCTTCATGTGTACACAAAAGTTCCTTCAAAAGAAATGCGCAATACTGACTAATATTACAGTTGTTAGAATTTCTTGGGATATGCTCATGCATATTTGGTTAGTATCCACATGGTTAATGGAAGATAAATCTAAAAATAGATTATATAGCTAAAAACTATTCTTCCTTTATCTGTAATAATTCTGTTTACAAGCAATGTTTTTGCAAGTTTCTAGTACTGCTTTTTGTGTATGTATAATCATCAAAGGCCCTCTGCCGTCATGATCAGGGTTGCCAAGACAGCCACATACCATTCCTGAGGTCTCAGGTTTGATAGGCAGACAGATGGAACAAGATACTTGGCATCTGCAAGGGTTGCTACCATTCCTGCTGAGATCTGCATCTCATGCTGCCTTACCTACAGCACAGATGACCCACTGGGGACTTTTGCCAGGCCCTTCACAGCTGCTAGAGCTTGCTAGGAGGGTAGAAGGCTCATTGCCAGCCCATAAGGAGGTGCTTGCTTCCAGGCTGTGTTTGTTGCTGCCAGGTCTTATGCAAGAAGGAACGTTCATGAGTCATGATGCAGAGACTCCACTGGTGGCCTTGTTCCAAATGGCATAACAGGCCAAGTGTATGTACCCGTTGACTGTCTGCTCATTTCCCATCCTTTGCTGCTGGCTTTTTGGTGTGCCAACATTGTATGTTGTTGGGAATGGGTGGAGTTTTACAATACCCAGGCTTTAATGCCATGCCACACAGGAAAAAAAAACTGTATTTTTTCATCTCTTACAGCTATTTTTCCTGAGACTTCATTTGGCATCATGTGACTTGGCAACACATAGACATTGCAAATTACTTGGTACCCAGTATGGTGTAGTGGACAGAGTGATGGACTAGGACTCAGGAGATCCAGGTTCAAATTCCTACTCAGTTATTGAAACTCACTGGAGGAATGGAACTAGAAAAGCCACTCCTTAAATATCTCACTTTTCTTGGAAGCCATATTAGGGTTGCTATAAGTTAGGACCCAGAGTGGTGCAGCGGACAGAGTGATGGACTAGGACGCAGGAGATCTGGGTTCAAATCCCTACTGAGTCATAGAAATTCCCTGGGGGAGGTAACTGGTAAAACTATTCTTTAAATGTCTCACTTGCCTTGAAAGTTGTATTACAGTTGCTATTATTTGGTTCCAACTTGATGCCATAGAACAACAGTTGCTTGGTATTGCATATATTTATTTAAAGCAATGTAGGTTGGAATAGTCATTTTTAGAAGTTCAGCATTATGTTCTTCCAGTAGTTTAAGCCATCTTCCAAATGTGGCCAAAATCTGAAGCATATTCATAGAAAACAGAAAACATATTCATTTGATTATTAAGAAGGCTCTGGATTCTATCACATTCACTCTTAATTTAGAGCACATTCCAGGGATTTCTCCCTTCCTTTTGCATTCGGTTTGCAATCTGCTGCAGAAATATAACACCGATTATGTAAAGGGGAAAAATAAATTATTTTTGCAAGGAAATCCACATTTGGAGTGTACTTTGAATGCACCTTTTAATGGAGGCCTTAAAATTGTTAAAAAGTGGTACGTTAATTTTTTTAATGTTTTGTAGATAATGTCTCCTAAGTAATGTGAAACATGTGACGCACAGACTATAGACAGTGAAAAAATGTATCAGGAACTCAACTTTTAGGCTTCATTCTGTGTCTATATTTTACAACACAGCCTGGTATGTTTAGTATGTGTTCAACAGGGCTTGTACCCAGGTACGTGAGCATGTGCCTGCAGTGTAATGCCTTTGGTTCAAAAATAGAGTAACAGGAACAAGGAAGAGGCCAAAAACAAGTTTATTCTGCAGAGCCTCCAAAACCTTCTCATACAAGCACTCAGGGCCAGTCCTTCAACCAAAAATGGCCCTCGGATCTCAATGGCAATAAAATTCTTTATAAGTAAATATATTATGGAGGGTAATTCCTTAACAGTGGTAATTGTAGAAATGACAAGAAAGAAAACATATTTTATGGTGTGTGTGTGTGTGTGTGTGTGTGTGTGTGTGTGTGTGTGTGTGTGTGTGTGTGTGTGTGTGTGTGTGTGTGTGTGCGCGCGCGCGTGTGTTAATTATGGTATATATATTGACCTGTTTGCATGAAGCACTCTGGAGGTTTCATCTTTAAATGTTGGTTCATAATGGGTAGTCGTTGGACCATGCTGATGATGATTAGATTTCTCTCAGTAGGATACATTATCTATTGGCTGAATGTGGCTGGAATTGGCACCTTTGGATGTGTCTGAGGAGAATCTTGGGATCATTCATGTCATGCCAGCATCTCATTTATGGTTGATTTCTGACCATTTTGGAATTAGGTTGTGGTAGCATATTTGACGGGGTCACGAAGAGTCGGACATGACTTAACAACTAAACAACAGCAACAGCAAACATCTTCAATCTCCCATTACTTGCATTTTCATATAACATGTTTTCTGCATCTGAGGAGCCAGTAAGAGGAAATAATAATAATTTTATTAAGGAATTCCATACAAAATATCTTCTCTCCCTAAGCTAGTTTCTCTTTAATCTTTCAGTATCTATCTTTTAATCTTTTGTTTTAATCCTGTTGTCTCTGTTTTACAGCTGGAGACACAAAAATAAAATGTGTTTGTTTTTTGAACTTTGTGTTCCTTCTCTTATCCCCCAATATTTGAACTGTCTTGACTGATTAAAAGTTCTGGACCACTCAGAAGCTCATGCTATTTATGTACCTCTTCTGTATCATTTTAGTGCACCTAATAAAAGTCTCACTCAGTTCAGGTTTTTGTTTTTATTTGTGGGCCAGATGTCTACTCTCTCTCTCTCTCTCTCAATTAGCAGAGGTACCCTTTATAGTTTAGTTATATTTGTTCTATAACTACACATTTTTAAAGGATTTTTGAGAGTGATGGGTCTGTAAAACTTTTGATGCAATGCGCTCTCATTTGAAGACCTAGCAATGATGTGGAATAAGACTATTACTTGCATCTCAGTTATCTTTCCACATCTACATTTCAGGCACACAGGATGTGACCTCTTCAAGATAAGATACAGATAGCAAGAATCTTTCAAAAAAGTGAGTCTGACTATCAGAATCTCAATTTTTCAAGCATGCCGTACTTCAAGATCTGTCTAAAGTTGATGTTCTGTTGGGGAAAAAAAGCTTAACCTATCAGCAGAAAAGTCTGCAAAACACAATTGTTTGTGTTCTAAGAAAAAAATACAGCTGACCGACATTCTAGTTGTAAGTCGCCACAGTTCTGTTCCCATAAAAATTCTGTGCCATCAACATGTTCCCACAAAAGGGGAATAAATGGTATTTGTTCCCTGGGGGAATGTTAATAGTGACACCACATCCTCTGTGTTTGTGGTAGGGTTCCCAGAAGAGATTGAGGTTGGTTGTGTTCTTCCAAAGATTTCAGCACTTCAGTACAGATTTAATGAGTGAATTCATGGGCTAAAATGGAACACTGTTGCAAATTACAACCCTTAAATGTCTCTAATTTGAGATGATACCATATGCCAAATAAGTAATTCCTTGTGTTAACAACACCATGAGTTTTCAAATATCCCATCTGCTTCCTTAAGTGAAAGGAAGTTTTTACTTCCCCTTTTCCTAGTTACTGATTTTAGATGGCACTTCTTACGGAACAATCCTGATTTCATGGTTGATTCAATCCTGTTCCTGGGGCATTGTATTAAAGTCAAAGCTATTAAGAGTTTGGTGCCCTTCTCCTTCACTCAGAAGGTCTCCCTGTTGCTGAAATATCATTCTGCAGTCTTCCAACCTTCCAGAGCAGTTTTTAAGTGGCTTTTGGGGCATGGGGGGGTTGCAAGGGGAAAAGGAGTTTGTCCCCTCTTAATTTCACTCATAAAAGCTTAATGGCCATGCTGAATATTGGCCATTGTTTTATTCTTTAAAATGTAGGTTATTCCTTTTCATCATGTGCAGGAGATTAGTACTGGTCTGTGAGTGTTCTCTGTTCAGTCCTTATTCCCATTAGTATCCTATCATTTTCACTGCAGTCAGTTGTGGCAGGGCCATAGGAAGATGTCTGATACCAGGTTAGACTATATGTCTGTCTACAAATAGAGGTAGTTCTATCTACTCCTAGTGATTGAGGCTGTCCAGCGACTCTGGGTAGACACCCTTCCCAACTGTGAAACCTTTTAATCATTTCAAAATCATTTGTTGTTCCACTGAGTTATGGTTCCTTCTCAACAGATGAAAGGCCACGACTTTTACTGGCCAATAAAATGACTTGTAGCCAGTCCTCAGCACCTTGCTTGAATCACATTTCTTAATGTGTGCACAGTGGATGTCAATAACCTTGAAAGAAGATTCATTCAAGGGAGTATTGTATTAGAGTGGACATTTCTGTATAGTTAGCCTTGCTGATCAATCTAGGAAAAAAAACATTTTGCAGTGAAGAGCCAGCGAGCACTGGAAGCAAAATATGGAGGCCAATTCATCACACCTAGGAGAACAAGGATTTCTGTGTAGTGAACAGCTCATGAATGCATTTTTGTTAACAGAAGCCAGCTATTAATACAATGTCTATTGTCATTCTTAAAGAAGGTGTACATCCATTCTTTTCTAGCACCTTCTCCAGATATGACAGTTACAAAAATCTGATCTGTACCAAGATCTGTACTAAACTATTAATGTTCAAACAAGGGAGTAAAGTTTCACTATTGCAAATGCAAAATAGAAATGCCACATACAGTGGTTTGATAAAATAGAGGAGCTTCATATCTTTCTCCCTCCAACTTTGATTAAACTTTCCACACATCTCATTTTTTAGGTTAGAGAAAGGGGCCTTCTTACCACTAATTGAAGGTATTGCTCTTTTTATATGACCTATTAACTATGGATTGATGTGTTCAAGTCACATGCCTTCCCTGACTGCTGATTCTCAAAGGCCATCTGTCCTCACTCCACGCATTTTTGGAACAGGACAGAATTAGTGTTTTAGCTTCCATGCAAAGTTTGGCTTCTGTCATTCTTTTTTGGGGTGATCTGACACAGGAGTGTTTGGGGGGGAAAGCTGGATACCATTGAATGAGGGAACCTGGGAAGGGGAGCCATATTGATAATTTCCCAGGTGTGTGGAATTATTTTTAAAGCCAACAGTCACATGTGAATCTGACTAGCCCTCAGGAATGCTATCGTTGCAGTTTCACAGAACATCTATCTCATAAATGTAAACAAAACAAAGCACAATAGGATAGAACAAGATACTGAGTTTGCATCCTCTTTAAACACTTCATAGTAGGAAAATCTTTGTAGAAGTTAAATTCTCCTAAAATCAAGTAAATAGTTTCCCACTTTTAACACACTGTCATATGTCTCTGGTACGACTGCCATATTTTCTTTTTTGTTGTTTTTTAAAGGTGTGCTAGTTACACAAATAGAAAATATCTAGTGGGCATAGACTTCTTCAGAAAGGAGATGCAAAGTTGGAAAATTATTTCTCTAGAGCCAACCTTCCCACTAGGCATAACTGTTTTAAATTCATATGTTCTTTGCCTTGTGGATCAGAGATTATATCTGTGCTTAGCATGCATCATTCCTTTTCAAAGCTCTCGCTCTACTCATTCCTATCTTCTCCTGTTGCCCATCATTTATGCTATCATGAATACAACTGTAATGGACTTTCAGTCAAATTGCATGGACATCTAGATCATGACAATAACATTAATACATTTAGAGCCTTCCCTTCCCCCCCCCCACCCGCAATATCTCTGGGAATTTTTAATCTGTTGCAGGTGGAAAGAAATGTGTTAGAGAATTCTGGAAGAATGATGACCTTAGTGCCTTTCTAGTGGCGTTCCTCCTTTTCCCGGTGCTTCCTTTCTTAATGGCTCCTGGGTGTCTGTATGTAAGAATAAGCTAAGACATATTCTTAACGGGCCCCTGTGAAATGAAAGGCAGGGGCCTCCTCCATTTTTCCCTCCTCTTCCTGACACTGGAATACTCACAGCGTATGATGTTACAGGTTCAGGCTGGTAAGCACAGGACAGCAGGAGGATGGTAGAAGGCCTGCATTTTTCATCTGGCTCTCCATCTGTGGAATATAACCTTCCTTTTCCATGTGTTAGGACCTCTCCCCTTTAAAATGGTCCATCAGGGACTTGCTGTCTGCTGAAATCATTTGGTAAACCCCTGTCAGGTTTCATCTCTTTATTCATGTTCCAAGCAGCTTGACTGAAGAAATCTCCCTCATTTATCCCAGTTTCACTTTGGGGATACATATTTGTGAGGAAAACAAACACGGATGTTCCCTATGCCTTCTTCATAGTTTCTTTAACAATTTGAGGTGACACCAAGAGGGAAGAGAAGCAAAGCTGAGGAAGCCAAAGTAACACCATGCTGTGAGCAGTTTTTGGGAAGGGACCTGCCTCATCCAGAGGGAGAGAGAGAGAGAGACAGAGAGAGAGGTAATCAGTCTTATTCATATATATTTATTCAGGGTGCAATCAGACGGCTGCAAAGGAACATGCCCGATCACACTGGAAAGTGTTGCTTTAATGAGAGTTAAAGTGACTCTTCCATCTGCTGGGGAATCATTGCAGCCCAGCCCCCAAAGGTAAACGCCCTACAACTGAACCAAAAAGGTCTTGCTTGGGGCGCAGATTGGGGTTGGGCTAGATCACATTTCCTTGTGATCCCTGGGAACTAGATCACTCCAGACCACTCCACAAGTGGTCCAAATTGTGATCTATTTTCTGATGTGATGACACCCTTAGTCCTATTTAGAGATGGGCATGAATTAAAAAAAAAAACAAATCTCCAAATTCATTCAAAAATCACTAATTGGACAATTTGTATTCATATGAATCAATGCCCCCAATGAATACAAATCAATTAATTTGAGTGATTTTTATCCATCAATTTATTTGGCTATAAAATGCCCCCCCATGCAACTAGAAACACTAAAAGTGCAGGGAAGCTTCCTCTGACTCTGCTATACACCCCCCCCCCCAGTTTAGTGAATATTGGGTTTTCCTAAGCCAGCTCCTAAAGGGCACTTTCCGGGGGGGGGGGAGACCCACTTCGTAGGTGTATAACTTGGATGTCTGAAATCCAGTCTTCACCAAACTGAGAGCAATGCTCTTAGCCCGAGAGAACAGATTTTTTAGAAGAAACATGGGCAAGGAGATCTCTTACCTGCTCTCTTGCTCCAGTGGAAATGGACCTCAAGCACCAGATTTCCTCTGAGTTCAACTCAGTGTGGCAATTGGCATGGAAAATGGCCTCTGCTGAGGCTCAGGGGCTTTGAAAAATACTACTGGTGATATTTTATAAAAGTTATGAAAGTATATCAAGGTTCCATGACAAAGGAGGAGAATGTGTGGTTCTTCTGATGTTGTTGGACTACAGTTCCTCTCAACATTAGGTAAGAAAACAGTGCAGTTCAGCTATACCAGTGGGGAGGGGTTGCATCAAGCCCACCTAACCCATGATATTTTGCCTCAAGACAGGGCAGGAAATAGTGCCTCTCCTTCAATGCAAGTCATGGTGTATAGTATCCCAAAACCTGGTGTATTAATACATGAGGCAGAAATTCCCTAAGCACCTCTCTGCATACATGAATCTACTACTGCTATGACTACAACTACTACCCTGTTTCCCCAAAAATAAGACCTGACCTGAAAATGAGCCCTAGTATGATTTTTCAGGATGCTCATAATATAAGCCGTACCCCCAAAATAAGCCCCAGTTAAGTTAAACCCTGCCCTCCACCATTGTTCTGCATTGTGCAGCAACCAGAAGATAACATGACTGTAAAATAAAACATCCCCAGAAAATAAGGCCAAATGCATTTTCAGGGAAACACAGTACTGCTGCTGCTGCTGCTGCTGCTGCTGCTGCTGCTACTACTACTACTACTACTACTACTACTACTACTAAGATTAGGCATCCTTCGGTCTCGAGAGACTATGGTATCATGCTCTGTATGGAGGACTTAGAACAGCTTCTAGTGTGGCTAGAAGGCAATCCCTTGTCACTGAGAGTGACAATCCCTTTCACACTGAAGACAAATATAATCTGTACCCCATCTAGCTCCCTGATTTTGCACTTTCGTGACTGCCTCTTTGCCTTGGCCGGCTGGACAAGGGTCTCTTCAAACTGGGATAGGCCTGCCTCCAGGCTGAACGCTCCGATGTCAGGGTTTCCCATCTGTTGAGGTCCATTCCTAAGGCCTTCAGATCCCGCTTGCAGATGTCCTTGTATTGCAGCTATGGTCTCCCTCTGGGCGATTTCCCTGCACTAATTCTCCATACAGGAGATCTTTTGGAATCTGATCATCAGCCATTCTCACAACAACAACAACAACTGCTGCTGCTGCTGCTACTACTACACCTACTCCTACTACTCCTACTCCTACTCCTATACTACTACTCCTATGCTGCTGCTGCTACTACTACTACTACTACTACTACTACTACTACTACTACTACTAAGAAGAAGAAGAAGAAGAAGAAGAAGAAGAAGAAGAAGAAGAAGAAGAAGAAGAAGAAGAAGAAGAAGAAAAGAAGAGGAGGAGGAGGAGGAGGAGGAGGAGATGCTACTCTTTTATTACATCCAAAATCTGCTACTTCAGTTTGGATAATAGTAGAGTTGGCCCTGGTCCACATGTTTCCCATCCCTGGTCTAAGATAAAACGTAGAACAAATAATCCCCAACAATGTGCCTGCTGTGCTCTCAAAGCATGATCTTTGCTTCTGACGTTCCTTGTATGGAATACCACCCACAGTTGTGTATGGCTAACTGAACTTACCTGGATAAAACTGGTAGGACTGCTGTCCTTGAAAGTAACAAGAAGATATACCTGCCACTTTATGTAGAATGGCATGAGGAAAACCATTGGTCATAAATGCTGGGGCAGAATCCCAATTTGCAGCAGAAGACAATAGCTGCTACCATAGCAACTTCAAAGAAATCACTACAATCAAACAGCTGCATTATTTATAGCTGGGACGCACATATCAGAATATTATTAATAGAATAGAAGTATGTATGCCCATAGCAAAATAAAATAAAATAAAGTTTGCATTTGATGTGCCTCTGTGTCTAAAATCTTGGCTGCAACTGGCATCCCCCACCCCCAGTTTCATTTATCCATCAAAGTTGTTGCTACCAGTAAGAAACCCTCTATGAGGTAGTGCCTTTCCACCATTTAGACATGTTTTGTTTCATTACATGGATTCTAATTTATAGCAAGAGCATTTTGTTTTTCATTCTTAATACTGAAGTTTTTTTGATTTTTGAAAGCACCTAAAAATGGTGAGTCTAGAGTAACCCAATACACTTAATAAATCCTCAGATCTGGAAAAAAAACCCCAGCCAGTTTAAAAAGAACACTCCCCCAGACTACTTTTAAAAGTGAAGCTAAATTCAGAATTATAGAGGAGTAGCCTGTGGAAGAATATTTAATGGTTCTGTACAAAAGGTTTTTCTTAAGCAGCTTTTGAAGGAGCAAATTTAAGCTGTTATTCACAGCATCTCTTGCATTATGGTGTCATGAGATATTTTAAATAGTCCTTTCTCAATAGTTCTCAAGGTGAGGTTCAAGGTGGAATCCAATCATTAAACATTCAATGTTTTAAATAATTTAGAACATTTTGAAACAATTCAATCAAAACAAAACCAACACACCAAGTGTTTCATAATCAAACCATGACCCTGCTAAATACACAATGCTGAGTGAATATCCAGATTTTTAACTTAAGATCGAAACAAAAGCAGAGCTGGTGCCAGTTGGTCCTCCAAAGGTGGACATTCCACAACTATGTCACTATAGTCAAGAAAGCCCTCTCTGATGTCTCCACATGGGGTATTTCTCCCAGTGGAGGGACATAGAGGATCCCTTCCAGAAGATCTTATTGACTGTGAAGGTATATAGAGAGGAAGGCATCCCCTAAGATATCTATGGTCTCAACCTGTCATTGTAAAAATTTAGAACTCAACTGTATGAGTAGGATTTGATTTACAGTCAATAGCAATGAATATGATTTTTTCCTTGGTATGTGTTAGAGATTTAGCATGCTGAAACTGATAAAAACTGTGTGTGTAGGCATCCTTCAGTCTCGAGAGACTATAGTAACATGCTCTTAATGGGGGACTCGAAACAGCATCTAGTGTGGCTGAGAAGGCCAATTCGAGAGTGAAAATCCCTTCCACACTGAAGACAAATACAATCTGTCCCCTGTCCAGCTCCCTGATTTTGATGTTTTTAGGACTGCCTCTTCACCTCAGCCTGCCAGACAAGGGTCTCTTCAAATTGGGAGAGGCCATGATACACCGCCTGCCTCCAGGCTGAACGCTCAGAGCTCAAGATTTCCCATATGTTGAGGTCCATTCCTAAGGCCTTCAGATCCTGCTTGCAGACATCCTTGTATCACAGCTGTCATCTCCCTCTGGGGTGATTTCCCTGCACTAATTCTCCATACAGGAGATCTTTTGGAATCCAACCATCAGCCTTTCTCACAAAATGTCCAAGCCAACGTAGATGTCGCTGTTTCAGTAATGTATACATGCTAAAAATTCCATCCCCTGGGATCATGCTCTACACCAATCGAGCAAAGACTTATAAATGGTAACTGCTACTTTCCGTGTTATTTCAACGCTGTATGCGAAGCTGGAGTGTCCTCTCTAGAGCACAAAGCCTGGGTAAAATAATATGGAGGATAGGGTGTTACCCAAGCAGCAAATCTTCCCTCCCCACATCGCTGAAATAGTCTAATGGAAAGGCAAGAGCCAATACAACTGGTTCCAGCGACGTCGCAGGAGTTGCCAGAACAACACAAACTGGGATTCCAGCTCTGGATTTTGCCTCAAGGTGAACTCCTGAAGCCTTTCCATCAGTGGATACAGCTACAGGACAGTGAAGGTTTGAAATCAGAGTTTTCTTTCTCCTAGATAGGCTGCCTTCCAAGGCTGACGAGCCCCAGCTACCCAGCCTGCTCCCTAATAGTGCAGAAGTATGATCCTACCCCTAAAACATTCATGCCCCCCAGGTGTATGCAATGCTATTTGGCTTTCATATTTACCAGATTAGAGTCAAAAATAGAACAAGAGCATTTCATGCGCTGTTAGGCATGCGTTTCTGCTCGCACTCATTTAAAGCTAAAAACCCTGTCCCCTCCAACCATGCAGTCAGGGAGAACAAAGGTCAGCCTAGAAGAAATACCACACCAAATAAAATGTCCCCCAGGCACAGCTCACCTCCTGCCTCAGCTTCCTCTTCAGGAAAGGGGCTTAGAGCTACTGCTCACACTCATTTAAAGCTGAAACCCTGTCCCCTCAGACCATGCGGTTAGGGAGAACAAAGGTCAGCTTAGAAGAAATAGCTCACCAAATAAAATGCCCCCAAAGCTCAGCTCACCTCTTGCCTCAGCTTCCTCTTCAGGAAAAACTGCTCCTTAAATATCTCACTTACCCGGGAAGCTTTATTAGGGTCACTATAAGTTGATTCCATCTTGACAGTGATACTAGGACATCCGGGACATGCCCAAACCCGGTTTTAGCATAAAACCATTATCACAGGCCTCAGAGAACATAGGCCCAAGAATATTCACACATAGTTTAGGCAAATGGAAAGCAATCAAGTAACATTCACAGATAGTATAGTTTCATTGTAATCCTTTCCTTTTGTCCACTCACTTATAATCTAGCAGATGGCCAAGCATTGGAATGAGGACAGGAAGAACCAGGCAATGATAGTCGAAACAATCACAGCATGGGAGCCGGAGGCTGAAGGCCACACTGTATATCAGGGCCCAGGAAAGCAACACATAAACATACCAAAAGATAAGGGAAATTGACACTTTTTCCTCCAGACATTTAGGCGCATCCTGGGCATGGGTCATATCTATAGGTAACTAATAGATTAGCATAGTTAGCACCATTGCCCAATGAGGGACTTGATCCAAACTTTTGGGTACAAATAACCAATAGAATTGTAGTACTTTATGCCTCTTTGCATTCTTATAAAACATATGTTCACTGTATTTTCGGGGTTTTCTCTGCTTTTAAGAGAAGTCCCAGCTGACCTTTTCTTTGTTGTTTAGCAATAAAATTGGACTTTGGTTCAGCTGGCTGCATCTGCCTGATTCCATGCCAGAGACAAATTGAGTAGCGGGTTTTGGTCCATAACAACAGCACAAAATAACAAACATTGAAACAGAAAAAAGAGCAAAATATTGTAGCATTTCAAAGGCTAGCATTTTACACTTGTATCCTTTCCTCCCCTCCTTCACTTTTTTTTTTTAAAAACATTCCAACATGCAGAGGCAGACTAACAAGGCTATTTCTTTGGAAATAGCAAACATACCAGTAGTTCTGCTTAGTGGATTATAGACATATTTGGCTTGTGAACAAATTCAGCAAGTTATATGCCCACAGTTATTGGGCAGGGTTTTTTAAACCATTTTGCATTGGAAACAGTCGGTTTCCTATATTAAGTACCCCAATGTTTAGAGTACAATCCCACTCTATACATTGGAACACTTAATATATCCAGTACCTGAGGGGTATCCTGCTGGCAGGCTAGATGTGAAGAAGGTGCAAATTTTAGCTCTGCCTCCATCCATATTGTTGCCATTATAGGTTTTATTCTTGTTGATTGTCAGAAAGAAAAGGCAATGGTGACAAATGAGACTTTTTTATATATATTGTAGAACAGAGTGGGAGGAACAGAGGTCAGAATTCTTCTCCAGTCTTAGAATGGGTGATTCAGTCTTTCTTATGGCCTTTGGGATGTTGTCATAGAGTCCACAGGACAACACCGTTAAAACAGTTTATTTTGTGAACTTCCATATGGATAGATGCTTGAAAGTTTTCTGAGTAGAGATTGGCATGAAATGAACCATGAAGCAAAAAAGAACCTGGGTTGTTTCAGTGCATTTCGGAGAAAATGTGTGTCCAGAATGAAACAAAACATCAAACTATTATTGGCACTGGTGATTTGTACACTTTGCGATTTGTGCATTTCGACTTCCTGAAGTGGAATAATGGTCCACGCAGGAGTTAGAGTTGAAAACTCAGAATCTTCAGCTGACTCTCCTCCCCACTCCTGCTTAGTTTGGTGATGACTGTATTTGATATGTTTAAGATATAGTCCCCCCAAAGCAGGTCCCCCCAGGAAAGTACTCTTTAGTCAGCTAACTCATGTGGGAAGGGGGGGGGCATTCTTCCACTCCTGGAAGTCCTAAATCACATGGACCACAAAACGGTTCATTTCATCCAAAAGTTCATGAAGGTTCATGGTTTGTGAATAGCGACAAACCATGAACCATCACAAACCACATTTTCCCCGGTTTGTGCCCATCTCTGTTTCTGAATTAAAACAAAGAAGCAATATGAGTGTATAAAAGAGAAGTATGCATGTGGGGAACTTCTGTGCTATTTCCCCTGTAGCCACATGTTTTATCAATCCAGATTTTTCAACTTAAAGTGCAAAATTTACACTTAAGAGTTGTATTTCGGCTTTAGCATGTAATAGAAAAACCAACAAAAACAGCCTGGGGATTTCCTGAAAGTTCATCCTTAAAAACTGAATACATTCTGAGCTGGATTTTTCCTATTGTTTTCTAATTTCTCTCAGTCTACTTCATGCTATGGGAATTCCCAGTATTCTACTGTTACCTATCAGGACTATCTCAGAGGATGGACACTTCAAAGAATGCATGATGGACTACTATCTATAAAAGCTCCTGCATCAACTGGGAAGAAACCTTTGAAATCCACCAGGACCCATAACTTGAGATGAATCCTGAGACTTGGCTTTACTTTTACTAGATAGATTAAATCTGCCTTCCCCCATTATTTAAGAAAAAAAACACAGCGATTTTACATCAAAACTACAAGCCTTAGTAGTTGTAGCTCTGAGGATAGGATGGGCAGCTTCCATCCCTTCAGATATTTTTGCCCTGAAACGCCAATCATCTCCAGCCAGCATGACCAATAGTGATGATGACAGCTGTAGTCCTATAACTGGATATCTAACAATTTCTCCCCCCACCCTAGATTGGGAATTGGCGCTGTCATCCAAGTTTCAATATCCGGTATCTTTATATGTTTGTCCCTCCCAAGCAATAAGGGAAGAACCAACCTTTACCCCATTGTTTGTTCAGTCTTCAAATGAGCTCAGAGTAAAACTGACCCTCCCCTTTGTAACCTGAGATGGGAAGTAAACAGTATGTGGTTGTGGTCTCTAATCTGACACCAGTTTTGTCCTGCAGCTACACAACTGCAGGCCTGGAATGGAAAACTTCCATGACAAAGTGTTATTTCATCAACAGCACCATTTATCATGGTGATGGGCTGGGCAAAATGGAAAGGAAAAGCAAACATTCATCTTGTTTTTATTAAAAGGCACAAAAGGTTTGTAGTATATTTGACAGAGGCCATATGTGACCTGCTTAGTGTTTGGCAGGGATCATTCCAGATAAAAAGTGAAAGGAGTGTCCTGTGAGGTAAAGTTATACCTCACCATAATGAGCAGTAAAAACAGGGAGGAAAATGATTGGATTTCCAGTGACCTGAGGTTCAACTTCCTACTTCATCAGATTTATATGCAAGTTGCTGAGGAAAGCAGAGATAGCTTGACCAACAGAGCAGCTTTAAAAAATATGGGCCCAGGAGTGTCATTTTTTATCCTACAGAGGGACAAGTCCCACCTCATCTTTCAGGCTGCTTGCAGCTGGTTATCCAGGGTTATAAGCAAAGTTTTTATCATTCCAGAGCTTCCCGTTAACCTAGGGATTTAGAAGGCAACAGGAGGAAAATGGATATTTGAAGGTGTGTTTGGCTCTGCTTATCCCATACATGTCTCCTTCCTGTTGGATCTGGAAAAATGTGTTTCGACTTGGATCTAGAAGGTCTGGGTTCATATCCTGGCTATACATTGGTCTGTTTAGCCTCTGGTGAACCACTGTTTCAAACTGAGAATTCAATGAACTAGTTAAACTACTTGATCATCTGGGCCAGAGAACATCAAATAACCTGAATTGTCAGGAAAAATGGAGGCATAGCAGCCTTCAAGGGGAGCTCCGCCTTCAAGGCAGAAGATGTCTCAGTCCCCCTCCCATCCTG
This sequence comes from Pogona vitticeps, assembly GCF_051106095.1. NCBI lineage: Eukaryota > Metazoa > Chordata > Lepidosauria > Squamata > Agamidae > Pogona > Pogona vitticeps. The sequence continues at coordinate 66,136,314 of NC_135786.1, read as the reverse complement.
AGAGAGAGCACCCATACAGTGGACCCTCTACCTACGGAATTAATCTGTATTGGAATGGTGGCTGCAGGTCGAAAAGTCTGTAGGTCGAGTCTCCATTGACCTACAATGCATTGAAAACCGATGAATCTTGTAACTGGCCTTTTTTCCCCATTTTTGTTCCATTTTGGCTTTTTTCTGGTCTGTAGGTTGATTCTCTGGCTGCAAGTCGAACCTAAATTTTGTGGCCAGAGAAGTCTGTAACTCAAAAAATCTGTAAGTCGAGCCGTCTGTAAGTCGAGGGTCCACTGTAGTTAAAAGCATAAGGAAAACAGGTGCCTTCCTGAAGGAGTTCTTGACTGCTAGAAAAGATTAGAAGTTGGACACTTACTTTCTAAAAGTCATTTGCTCCTTCTATTCATTACTAGCAGTGGCCTAGTGCCATTCCTTTTTTTTTTTTTAACAAAAAAGCACATTAAAAGTAACTTTGGGAAGTAACTTAAAAATTATTCAAGACACAGGAGTAACATAATTCCTGCCATTCCTACTACTTTTGAAATGTAGCCTCATTATAACCTCACTGTTTTAAAAAGTGCACAGGTAACTTCATTATTTGTAATCCACTGCTTCCCAGCTTGGGGGGGGGGTTCCTCAGGAATACACATGGCCCCACTTCACAAGCAAAAGTTTTGATAAAGTGCCTGCAGTCACTCCACAAATAGCTTCGTAGCCTCAGTTGCAGGCAAAAAGGACCCTTTTATTGGTCCTTCCCCTGAGAGTCCCCCCCCTTTGTGGACTACATTTGACACTAGCTTCAGTTTGCCCCTGTTCAGTTTACCTGCCCTCTGAATGGATGTTGCTGGCTTAGATTCCGAATTGCATTTTTGCCCCTGCCCTTCATTGTCCTTGCTTAAATTGCTTGCTTTTTACTTGGCTTAGAATTTGGACTATCTAGATGTTGTCCCTATAGGCAAGCCAGACTGAAACAGGATAACATGCAAGTTAAACATCAAGTGATGATAACTGCCCCATGAACTGGACATGAAAGGTTATTGAATACAGAAGGATACCCAGGTGGGATTTACTCTTCAAATTGGCCACATCTGATAAATGCTTTCATCATGTGGCTAGCACTGTTGTCTGTTTTTACCCTTAAGCCTTTCTTAATTCTTTCTTTCCAATATGGCTTGTCTCTGAGTCACAAAGATGAAGGATGAACTGTTGGCCTGAAAACATTTGTCCACAAAGAGCTTCATCTTATCCTCGCAAGAGCTGTAGTATTGCAAGCTGCTTTCTACAGTAAATAAAAAAGGCTTAAAAACTAAACAACAAAACAATAAAAATATTAAACATATCTATCCTCCAAAATACGGAAGAAAATAAATGCAAACAAGCAGTGACCAAGATCTTGCACACGGGCAGGTTGGAGACTGACTTACTTCTAGCAGCTAAATGCTATGAACGTTGAGAAGTTGGCTAGTGCCCAGAATCCAGGGATGATTAAGAAACTTCTCCCTAATCAGTTCCAGATAGAGGTGAATAAACCCAAACAAATGCAGCATGACAGACTGGCCCTACTATTAGCCACAGCTAATAGGTGTCATCAAAGGGCAACACATGGTTGCTTACCTGTTTCATCAATGGAATGGAGAGATATGTTTGTGATGAGTATTGACCCCTAGCGGAAAAATAACTTGATTGACTGGCTTTGGATGCTGTGCCAGACATCTCAGCTTGGAGAGATGGAAGCACCATGTCAGACACAAAATGTCTTTGTCAAGCCCTAAAACTGCCCATACCCAGGTATTGAGAGATTCTTCAAAGGCGTACCTGCTGTCTAAAGAACAGCAGGTGGTGAATGGTAACATGACCTTCACAGTCTCAAGCACTTATGGAATTCTCTCCACAGAGAAATTTGCCTGCTATCCATGTAATTTCCCAGGCATTTCAGTCTGGTGAGATATTTTATACTGCCGTGGTCGCCATATCTTTTTGGCTAATTTATTTATTATTTCATTTTTAATATGTGATCTGCCCTAGAAATATTTGTTGGGGGACAATTTCTTCAGTGAGACAAACAAAGAACCGAGCAAACTCATGCAGGGCTGCACACAAAGAAACAAAAGTTATATTGGGGCGCTACCAAATGCTCAGGTTTGGGACAGAAATATTGAGTGTAATCAGTCAGAAGAATATTCCTGTGAGCTGCTCTCAGTGGAGAGCATGATCAAAAGCAGAAAGAATTCCACTTAGGACATGCCCTTTTTCCCCATTTTGTAGAAAATGGTCAATAATTCATTATCCTATACTGTTTGTTAACAAAGCCTCAAAGACATTAGAGGAAGCTTGTTATTCCCCCACCCTTTATATACCCCAAATTTTCAATTAGAAGTATTTGTCACAGGGACAGTAAATCTTTGGCTTATAAAAATAAACACTTTCACAATTACTTCTATCAAGGGAAAAATAAACTCTGTTCTCTTCAAGTCATTAATCATTAGCATGGTCACACAGCAGCTCTATTTATAGCCTGCTTTGTGAATGTGATGAGTATATGAAAAGACCAGAGATGATGTGTGGGGCCATCATCACCTCTCAGGCGATGCCAACACATACACGGGCAACATACGCCAACCAATATGTGATTAGCTCTACCTGACTGGCAGCTTCGACATGTCACTTCAACCCTTGCAGAGTTTCCTTTGTAGAAACTGCAGCCCTGGCCAATTAAACCTTCTTGATTGTATGGAAGATGCATGCATACAAGCAGATCCTTTTGGAATTAATGAAAATAAATTTGCTGGGGTAATGGTAACAGCATTGCTTCTATTGTGTTTCATATAATGAGGTTAGACCTATGTATTCTCACTGGCCACAAAACATATTCAGTACACACAGATACCAAGGCATTGTCTCACGGTGCTTTTTTTCACAGTTTTTGCTGACTTCAGACATTTGTTGTCTGTGGAATAGGAGCAGATGATACCCCTACTTGTGAGGGGAACCCCTAAGCTGCCTTGTTGAGTTTAGACAGTTTAAATCAATAAGTAAAAAAGAATTTGGTCATTTTTTTGCAACAGTATTCCCATGGAAGGCAATGGTCATATAATAGTAATCCATAATACCATATCAAAAGGAAACAGCTATCCGTGGGCCAATTATTAGGTGAGCCCTTATTGCTTTTTTTTTTTTTTTTTTACAGTTCACATCCTCTAATACCTCCACAGAACCACCCAAATAAACAGGGCATGTAATAGGAAGTTATATTGGAGAGAAAATGGACATGTTTGGCTAGATCAATAAAGCGTCATTATAATCTTGACTGGAAAAAGCCTGCCAATAACCAGGAGGTCTGATCAAAGGTGTCAGATTCTGCAGCTTCACTTCCAAAACCCTAGATAATCATTCCTGGAAACCAGAGAATGAGTTATTGCAGGAACATTTTGTCAAGTCGTCAAACACTCAAGCAATTCACTGAAAATTATTCAGCATTCCTAAAATGGGAAAGGCAGGGAGGGAACGTTTTCTTACTTTCAGCTAGAAATGGAGCAGTTACTTTGTTGGACTACAACCCCAGCCATTGTCTTGCTGGGACTTGGAGTCCAAAGAGTAACTTTTTCCACTTCTACTCTCCGTCAATGTAAAAGGAAAGTACTGTACTCCTTCCTCTTTTTCTTCACTTCTCATTCAGCATTGTGTTTTCTTTCTGATGTTCTCTCTCTGTTCATTTCTGTTTCCATTTCTTGTTTGCATGTATAAATGCCTGTTCCAGTGGTGGAGTGAACAGGAGAGAAAGCTGTGGTGTTCTGTCACAAGACATAAGTCATCCAGAACAGAGTAGAAGACAAGGGAGAGGTTGAGTGAGATTTGGAAAATGACCTCTGGAAGAAATGCTTAAGGGAAATCCGTAGGGTGTGGAATTGTTTCCCCCAGAGTACTGATTATTGAGAAAGGGAAGGCATCTGATAAGAATCCATTCAGGGAGAATAGGAAGCATATACCAAGAAAGAAGTCCCCTTTGCAGAACTCTGATTCACCTTGCCTGATGAAGGTCCCAGGGGACAACCTGGTACAAACAGAGGCTGTCAGCACTTGAAGGAATTTACAGGTTGCCAAGGGGCTCTGTCAGAACAGGATTTGCATGGCATATGTAAACAAGCTCAGCATCCAAGGCATGGATTTGCTTTCTGCTTTCTGCTATCAGTCGTGCAAAAATCATCTTGATCACATTAACCTGGACATTTTAAAGTGTAAGGGAATAATTGTCTCTTTTCTTCAGGTAGAAGGAACTGCAGTAGACTTCAGGTTCCATATTACAAATATGATTGTCTTTAGCTGAATGGAAACCTCTTATTTCTTGAGACAGTTAAGCTGTCAGGATCCAAGAAATAACTGTGTTCATGGTTGGAGAAGAATGTCTCCATTGGTAACAGATGATTTGTTTGATCCATTTTACAGTTATAATAAAACTAACAATCACAACAGACTGATCTGTGGAATAATCTCAGAGACTCTAATCTAGAGACCAGTCAATTCAAGAGTCTTAAGAAAAGCCTTACTAGCCATGTATTCCAGCTCCCTTTTTCATTTGATGGCTGACCACATGCTTCTGAAAAGTCCATGCAGCAGTAGGAAAGCAATGGTCCTCCCTGAGTTCCAGATCTGCCACTCGGCAAAATAAGACAAATTCACATGGCAGATGCTGGTTGGTGCAGCAGTTGCAGCCCATTAGATGTTCCTCCTGAACTTCCTTGGCTTCTCTCTATCATGGAGGATGCCACCTAAAATGGTCTTCAGATGTGTTGGAGGATCCCATTCTATTGCCAAGGTTAAAGTAAGGTTCAACTGCCAGTCTAGTCTGCTCTGTACATTGAATTTGGAGGGGAAGATATCTTGTCCTTTGATTCAGATAGCAAAATATTTGGGGGATCTATCCTTTCCTTGTTAACAACTTCTATGGAGAGATACATAGTACAAGAGACACAATGCTGAAGGGAGGTTTATATGATATCTGACATTCTAAAACATGAAAACAGCACAACAAATTGGAAACAGTAAATTCTAAAACAGGCAACAAGATCCTGCATTAGATAAGAAAAAAAATCTGCTTTCACCCTTACAGCTTCCCCTTATGAATTGTTTAAATATTGCATCAATGAACTAACTCTCAATGAAATCCAACTCTTGGACATCCTAGTTAAATACCATTAATTACTGTTCTGCTTCAGCTATCACATGAGGGGAGGTACTGTAAATGAGCCTGGAAAATTCAGTTAATAAATTAACACTGATCCATTTAAATTTCTAACAAAAGTTAAAAATTTTTAAAACTGATCAATTCTATTCTTGAAATTACCCCACTAATTGACTAATCAATTGTGAAATAATATCACTGCAATTAATTATATTTGAATATATTAATTTGAAAAGGAGATTCCCCTTAATCAGATTTTATTTGGTCTTATCTGTTAGCATGATTTCTACATTGCACTTGAACAGCTTCCTAGCTCAATTTTTTTCTGGGAAAGGCTCAATACTTATCAGCACCCCCTCGTAGTACCTATCACTGGAGACTGTGGTCCTGTCACCCACTGTAGAGGAATAAATAACAGGCAGAAGAAGGTATGGTGCTGGCACAGTATCAAGTAAACCTAGAACAGGTGGGAGATATCTGAAGGCTGTCCCTTGTTCTAGCTTTGATGCCAGCAGCCAGAATCAAAGTAATTTGCTCAGCCAACCCTCCACTCTATCCCTGATGTTGTTAAATGTCAGATCTGCATCAAATAAAACCCAACTAATCCAGGACTTAATCCTGGATGAATCAGGAGATCTGGCTTGCATTACTGAGATCTGGGTGGATACAAAGGGTCGTGGAGGGTCAGGGAGGGGGAGTCACCATCATCTATAAAAAAAACACCTTAGAGGTTGTCAGGCTCTCTGCCTTGAGTATCCTGGGCCTCGTGTCAGTGGGTAGGGACCAGGGACGGATTCAGGATGGTGCTGATTTAACATGCTTCCCACGATCCAGCACTCTCTTTTCCAGATCTGGCGGACTTCATCTTAGTGGTGGCACTGAGGTCCCCCAGATTACTTTTTCTGGGTGAGTTCAATGTCCATGCTGAGGTTGGGGCCACGGATCCAGATCTTGAGTTCTTGGAAACCATGGATTCCTTGAGCATGCCCCTACTTGTTAACAGCCCCACCTATGTAACCTGGTATTCTCAACAGGTCAGGGAGAGAGTGGACCAATGGTGACTGACTTGGTATAGGTCCCCTTGTCATGGTCAGACCACCACCTGATAAAATGTAACCTCTCAGTGGCACTCCCCCCCCCGGTGGGGAGCAGGGATCCATTAGATGGTCCACCCCCACAGGCTATTGGATCCTGTTGGATTCCAAGATGCAATGCGGGGGATTACATCTAGTTGGTGCTCCTGTCAAAGCTCTGGTGGATGAATGGTATATGGCAGCCACCAGGGCAGCTGACATGATTGCTCCTAAATCCCCCTCCATTCCTGACCCTGACCAGCTGCTTGGCATAACCAGCAGCTATTGGTGTTGAAGTGTAATAGGAGGAGTCTAGAGGGCATTTGGAGACGGGCCCTGACTGCAGCTAATTTAAATGCTGCAAAAATCATGTCAGATATTTATCTGGCCAAAGTGAAAGCTATAAGAAAATCTTACTTTGCTCTCTGGATAAGTGAAACCCAGGATGATCAAGCTGAACAGCTCCGCACTGTATGCAATTTATCTGGGACTGGTCACACTGACAGGCCTCCCAGTAGCATCTCCTGTGACCAATTTGTGGCCTTTGAAAAACAAATTGGAGGCCATCCACTGGGACCTAGATCTCTCCTCTTTATCAGTACATTGTGCCAAGACATCCTGTGCATCGTCTTGCCTGGCAATCTCAACACAATTTCAGCCTATGACAACAGCTGAGGTTGACAGAGTGCTTGATCGCTGCAGGGCCACCACCTCCTCACTAGACCCTTGCCTGGCCTGGCTCTTGAAAATGGCAAGACCACTAACAAATGAGTGGGCAGAGGCTGTTATTAGCCAACATCCCTTTCATTGGCAAGCTAGTGGAGATGTGTGTGTGTTTGTGTTTAGTCGTTTAGTCGTGTCCGACTCTTCGTGACCCCATGGACCAGAGCACGCCAGGCCCTCCTGTCTTCTACTGCCTCCCGGAGTTGTGTCAGGTTCATGTTGGTTGCTTCGCAGACACTGTCCAGCCATCTCATCCTCGGTCGTCCCCTTCTCCTCTTGCCATCACACCTTCCTAACATCAAGGTTTTTTCCAAGGACTCTTTTCTTCTCATGAGATGGCCAAAGTACTGGAGCCTCAGCTTCAGGATCTGTCCTTCAAGTGAGCATTCAGGGTTGATTTCCTTTAGAACTGATAGGTTTGTTCTCCTTGCAGTCCAGGGGATTCTCAAGAGTCTCCTCCAGCACCACAATTCAAAGGCATCAATTCTTCGGCGGTCTGCTTTCTTTATGGTCCAGCTCTCACTTCCATACATCACGACAGGAAAAACCATAGCTTTGACCATTCGGACTTTTGTTGGCAAGGTGATGTCTCTGCTTTTCAAGATGCTGTCAAGATTTGTCATCGCTTTCCTCCCAAGAAGAAGGCGCCTTTTAATTTCAGGGCTGCTGTCTCCATCTGCAGTGATCATGGAGCCCAGGAAGATAAAATTTGACACTGCCTCCATATCTTCCCCTTCTATTTCCCAGGAGGTGATGGGACCAGTGGCCATGATCTTAGTTTTTTTGATGTTGAGTTTCAGACCGTTTTGAGAGTCCACAGAGCGGACAGCATTCCCCAAGCTGCACTCTCTGAGGGCAGTCCTCCAGGAAGGACCAGAGTCTCCAAGGACCAGAGTCCTTGGAGATAGTGGTGGCCAATCAGCTTCAGGCTCTCCTGGAGGAAACCAATGCCCTTCATCCATTCCAGTCTGGGTTCAGGCTACGTCATGGCATGGAGACGGCATTGGTTGCCCTCCAAGATGAACTTTTGAGGGAGGCCAACAAAGACAAAATGTCCTTGTTGTTCCTCCCTGACCTATTGGCGACCTTTGATACTGTCGACCACAATATACTCCTGGGGAGGCTCTCAGGGTTGGGGATCGGCAGTCAGGCCTTGGCCTGGCTCTGGTCCTTCCTGGAGGACTGCCCTCAGAGAGTGCAGCTTGGGGAATGCTGTCCGCTCTGTGGACTCTCAATTATGAAGTCTCACAGTGGTCAATCATCTCCCCAATGCTATTTAATTTCTATATGAAGCCACTGGAGGAGGTCATCAGGAGTTTTGGAGCTCTGTGTCAACAATATGAGGATGACACTCAGCTCTATCTCTCCTTCCACCCTTCTACAGTGGATGCTGTCCCATCCCTTGAGTGCTGCCTGAATGCAGTGCTGGGATGGATGAGGGAAAACAGACTGAGGTTGAACCCAGACAAGATGGAAATCCTGCAGGTGGGCCCCCCTAGTGTTTGTGGTCTTGGTGCCTCCCTTTCCTTCAGGGGAGCCACTCTTTCCATGAAGGATGAGATGTGCAGCATGGCCATACTTTTGGACCCAGTGATATCAATGAAATCCACTGTCTGTGGTCTGATCTGCCTACTTCCACCTAAAGTGCTCTTTAACATGGCTTTCTACCTGTCTTATTTCAAAATATCCTATTTATATCCATGTAGCCATAATGACGTGGTGGCGCTGTGGGCTAAACCGCAGAAGCCTGTGCTGCAGGGTCAGAAGACCAAGCAGTCGTAAGATCGAATCCACGCGATGGAGTGAGCGCCCGTTGTTTGTCCCAGCTCCCGCCAACCTAGCGGTTCGAAAGCATGCAAATGCGAGTAGATAAATAGGTACCATCTCGGTGGGAAGGTAAACAGCGTTCCGTGTCTAAATCACACTGGCCATGTGACCACGGAAAGATTGTCTTCGGACAAAACGCTGGCTCTATGGCTTGAAGAGCGGGATGAGCGCCGCCCCCTAGAGTCGGACACGACTGGACAAAAAATTGTCAAGGGGAACCTTTACCTTTACCTTTTAGCCATAATGAGGCAAATGGATATACTGCTTGCCCAGGGTGGTGGTTTGCCTTACCTCAATTTTTTGAATAGACTGCCTCTGTTTAAAGAATGACAGCCTGTTTCAAGAATGGGACAATTTTAGAAATAGGACCCTCTGAAAAATGTCAGTAAGAGATGGCAAAAGAAACACCTAATCTGGGGAGAAAAAAAACCCTGAAGTCTGCTTACTCAAGACTTTCTCTGACTGAAAGTGGACGTTGTATTATCACAATCACCACAATTGTTTAAGTGATCCCAGGGAGGAAAAAGGCTTGTACAACAACAGGAGTCATGAAGAGTGATCTTAGAACTTTGTATGTTGAGCTAGACATTAGTTCCACCCCTTGGATGTTGCTCATTTTCAGTTTCGGTTTCAGTCTCAGTTCTTTTCCCTACAAGCCAGCAATAAAGAAAGACATTTGTTTGCTTTCAGTGAGATGTCAGAGTTCACTTTCTCTGTGGCGATTATGATGAGCAGGGCAAGGCTATCAACACAGTCATCTAGGGCACTTTTGTTGCCAAACGGTGAAATGAAGAGGTCATTTAAAGTGATTGACACTGCCCTAAGTTACCATTTACTGTTTTAAAATTCTCCCTGTGCTCACAATCACTGATTTTTCTTTTCTTGAGTACATGATTGAAAATAGCCCCAGAGGAACAGAAACACTACTGACTGATCAGGGTCAAGCCATAGCTAATCAGACTGGAAGGAAGATTTAGAATATGTGTCTGGAGACTTTAATTGCCAAATAGGTTATCATCTCAGCTGGGTTAGCAACACAGCCATCTAGGGCAGGCTCAATTAAGAAGGCAGGGGAGGCTTGGTTATTAGAGGAACAAGTTAGGGGTTGGATATAAGCAAAGTCAAATAGGGCTTGGTTAGGAAAGCAGCCATTAAGTTGAAGCTTGGAGGAGTTTGGTCATGTAAGGCTGATCTCTTTATTTTTCAGATTGAGGAGTGATCCTAAAAGTGACTAGGGGTGCTTCTCAAAGTGCTAATGGAAGAGCACACAGCCTCCTTAGAAATAGGACTGGCTGATTTAGTTGCTCTGTTCCTGCCTGGAGTCCATGTTAAAGTTGAATCAGTAAACTTGTTATAAAGTATGTATTATTCCTTTAAGAGATTAAGCACCAGGCTTCATTTCTCACTAAGAGCTTTGAAAATAAAATTCAGTTTCAGTTCTAGAATGTGCCTCCACTTACATTATGCCTAATTTATATGGTAACTGGTTTAAAGGCACCCAGAACCTACTGAATACAGTATTATCTGCTTGAAGTGTGATATTATGTGACAATATAAATTACTATTATTTTCAAGCATAAACATAAGTAATTAGGTCACTCCTGGTTTTATTGATATTATCAACCCTTCCTCAGTGAGAGGGTCTCCAACGTCCTGTTGGGCACATTGCATCTGTACGATGGGAGTGATCACTGATTGCAACTAACTATTTGCTTTTTTAATTTCATGTGCATACAGATTTACCTTATAGCATGTGAACTATGTTCACCCAGAAATTAAAAAAAAAAAAAGAGAAGTATTTAATTGGAGAAATGTGCCACAGATTGTGACACCAACTGCACAGACAGAACCTGCCAAACAGGATTTTGGCCAGTGTCATAAATTTCCCAGACATATTACATCTGTGGTTCACATGTCAACAATGTCAACGTGGCATCGTAAGGGTGCCACATGAATCTGGATCAAGGCTAATTAGTTCCTTAGGAATCACAGTCCTCACTAAAGAAGAATTTTCTTTGGTCAAACACTTCTTTTAAAAACAGGATGTCTCCCCCCCCCAATATTTTCAGTTTTAACTTGCCTCACAATATCACTAGAACAACCCCCACACTCAGTTTAGATACAGAGTAAGAACATACTATGATACAACCATAGTCAAGCATTCAATAGGAACGGTGCTGAGACAAAGTATTTAAACTTTCTTTGTTGAAATCCATGAGATAAAATCTTTTACATTATGGAATATTTATAGCATGATATACAGTACTACCTTTCACAAAGCTATCAGAATACTTGATGAGCATGCAAGAAAACTTTCTGAATGGTAGGCTTTCAGTACATGTTTTCAGATGGGGAAAAGAAGCATAGCTCCCAAAAATCGTGTTTTTAAAAAAGTTGTTGCTTTTAGTATTTCCAAGAATGGAAGTAAGGTTAAAATTTTATAAAAGTTGTTTGTCTTCTTTTTTCCAAATGCAAAACACGCAGACTTATTAAACACTTGTGAGTCACTGAAAGTCCCTGACCTGACCAATCCAAGATAAAACTAAAAAAAACATGTGGACTCACAGATGACTGTACTGCAAAGAAAATTCTCTGAGAACCAAAAGTGGACATATAGAGGAGCCTCCTGGTGCAGTGGTTAAACTGCAGTACTGCAGTCAAAACTCTGCTCACAACTCAGGTTTAATCCCAGGTAGCTGGCTCAAGGTTCACTCAGCCTTCCATCCTTCCGATGATGGTAAAATGAGTACCCAGCATATGGGATGGGGGGAGCAATGTGTAGCTTGCATAATTAAATTGTAAACTGCCCAGATAATGCTTTAAGTGCTATTGGGCAGTATATAAACAGCATGCTTTTAAATGTGTCTGCAAAAGCCACGTTTTCCTGATAAATCCTTGACAGGATCCTTACATGCAGACAGTACCATGAGGGTGAAAGGAGTTAACACCACAAAGATTCCCATTTGCTGACCTCCAGTACCCAAGTGAACCTGGTCTGGATTTTAGCAGGAACTATTTGAACAAAATAAAAATGAAGAACATATTAGGGATTGAGTCTTTCACTTATTTCACTACTCCGTGCACCTTCTCCATTCCTACTACTGGCAGGGAAGCAAATGAAGAGTACTTTGGTGAATGTTCCAACTTCTTCTTTGCAAGTCTATAATATAAGAAATGGAAACTGCCTGGATTTATTCCCAGTGAAATTCCAGAGACTGCACAGAAGCTACGCCAAGGAAGAATTTGACCCAACACTTGGACACCCTTTGCGGCGGTTTCTTTTCCCCACCAAGTCTGCAAGCTTTCCGAAGTCAGCACCACCCTCTTGAATCCAAGAGCAGACACATAATACAAATGGCAAGAAATCCTGATTTCTCTCCCCAAGTATATGCTGTTCTCTTGCCAGGTGTTTTGGAAGCTCCATTCAAGCACCACCCGTGTGACTCTGAAAATGTTATTCCACACACATCCCACAACTGTGTGTCAGATCATAGAAGGTGGGGTCCAACATAAATCACACTGCACATTTAAATGGAATGCTGATGGGAGGAAATAATGTGTAATAAAGACCACCACTGCTTCCAAAGGCAGGAACCTTTATCCACCTGCATAAACAGAGCTTTACAGAGGAGTGGCCTTTGTGCCTGTAGCAGTATTGTCTCCTCAGAAGCATGTCCACCCAGCTGTTACCCAAGTCATTGTTTTCTTTGCTGCTCTGGCTTAATAGATTGCTTTTCCCCACAATGATTTAAATTGGCACCTGAATGAATATCAAGGGGAGACAGTCTGTTGTTCACATTGCACAGATGAATGATACCAAGAAGTGAGTTTGTCAGAAGAGCAGCAAGGCCTTCTAGTAAATAAATTGACTGCTGAACCTCAACCCTGTCTGCCAAAGATGTGAAAAGGAAATTGGGTCAACTTTTATGCTGGTCAGAAACTCCACTGTAAATTGTTGTCACTAGGATAGTAGATTTCATATTTTATTAAGTATCACATCCTGTCACTTACCATTGCACTGCGGTGTTCTGAGTACAGTAGCACAAAATAATTTCTACCCTGCAGCTAAAGTCTTCACTTGTATTCTCCTCATGTAAATTCATCATAGTTCTTCTTTACGTGGCAGCCAAACTGAATATGACATTAATTGGATGAATACAAAGAATGTGTATGCTATATACTGTATAAAGATAAATAGCTGAAGGGGCCACTTTTTAAAATTGGTTAATTGCGAAGGCTGCTTAAGATGCATGGACTGAACACATTTTAGTTATATTTAAAAGCTCTAACAGCCCCATTGTTGTCCACCAGTTAAATTTGGTGGCCTCACCCCACAACCTCCAACCCATAACAGACACAGACACAATTATATTTCATAAAGAAATAGTGTGCTATTGTGTATGCTTGCTATTTTCATTTTTAAAATTACATTTAAAACATGAATGTATGTTGCATTTACATAATTAATGTCAAGTTCAACAAATCTTTCAGCTCCTGAGCATCTTCTGCTGTTATTCTCAACCTCTTCCAAAATTACAAGAGCAGGTTTTCTGATCATCATTACACTTAATTTGAACACATGTGCTTTATTCTTTATCCTCCCCCGCTCTCAGGGACAACTGGATAATTCTTCCCAGCCGTTATATGTTACAAACGCCAATCACAGCATATCAAAAGTAATCCTACTCAAAACCCAGGATGTTCTGTTTTAAAAGGAATCCGTTGTTTACGTCATTACTTCTCCATGGCCAGGCTGCTGTTGCTGTTATTGCCACTCCAGTTACACAAGTACAGTACTTTGTTGCATTGTTCATTGCCAACTAGAGATGGGCATGAATCGGAAAACCACTGGTTTGTGATGGTTGTGATGGACCACAAACTATGAACCACCACAAACCCCTGGAAAAATGAACCCGTTCATGGTTTGTTTTCCTGGTTTCTGGTGTGTGCGTGTGTGTGTGTGTGTGTGTGTGTGTGTATGTCCCACCTGCACTTGCCACCTCTGCCTCCACTATGGGTGCATGCTCAGATGCAGTGGCAGACTCCTAGCAGGGAAGCCAGGCAATGCCTCTCAGCATGTGCCTGCCACCCAGTTGATAGACAGGCTTGTGCTCAGAGGCAGCCAGCCAAGTTTCCTTGCAAGTATAGCACTAGTAGCAGCAACAGGCAGTTAAAGGTGTCAGTGGCAGTGGGAGAGGGCCAGGCAGATATTTTGCTAAAGCAAACAAAACACCAAAGGAAAAAAAAGTTCAGCTTTGGCAAAACAAATAGGGACGTGGTGGTGCTGTGGGCTAAACTGCAGAAGCCTTTGTATGCTGCAGGGTCAGAAGACCAGCAGTCGTAACATTGAATCCAGGCAATGGAGTGAGCTCCCGTCGCTTTGTCCCAGCTCCTCGCCAACCTAGCAGATCGAAAGCATACAAATGTGAGTAGATAAATAGGTACCATCTCGGTGGGAAGGTAAAACGGCATTCCCTAGTCACGCTGGCCACATGACAATGGAAAACTGTCTTCGGACAGGCGCTGGCTCTACGGCTTGAAAAGCGGGATGAGCACTGCCCCCTAAAGTCTGACACAACTGGACTGAAAATGTCAAGGGGAACCTTTACCTTTACCTTTGGCAAAACAGGATCCCTGAACTGGGTCATGAAATGGACCACAAACCAGCCAAGTCCATCAGGTGCTTTTTTGCTTTATGGTTCATCTCATGCCCATCTCTACTGCTGACAAACGGGATAAAATTCAATAGTAAGTTGCAGCTAGAGTTGGCCCATTAAATCAATAGGGATTCAGTCAGCGAACTCCTTTATACGTTTCACTGATTCAATGGCACGGTTCTAGTTACAACTACTGGATATCAGTCATGGTGTTGTTGCTGCCAACAGGCCAGAAAAATATAGGGAAGTCATCTATGGTTCCCTTTGGTCATCAATTCTAGTACTGCACTTTAGAAATATTTATAAAACACAAAAGACAAAACCACAGAACACTTCCTTTCCCATTCAGTGCTGAGAAAAGAATGACATGGAATAAATAAACATACACGCTCACTGTCAAAATGCCCTTAAAATGTTTTCAAATGCTCTTGAAAGGTAACTTTTGAAAGCAGATAGGTGTTACTTGCTAGTCACTTAGGTAACCTAAGTACAGTACCTTAAAAACTGTCTACTTTTTACTGTATTAGTTTAGTTACTTCCAAGATCTGATCTTCCAGTATGCGTTGGGGTTTACTTCCTAGTAAGAGTATTTAGGACTGCAGTCTAAATTGTCACCCAAACTGGGCATAAAGTGTCATCTGAGGCCTCAGGGCTGTCAAAGATTGTGGTAGTGTTGATTCAAGTGTCTTGCATATGATCCTTTGGTAAATGTGAGCAAAAATGATTCGTGTAAATCCCGTTGGGTCCATTTGAAATTAAATGTAAGTGCCCTTGGGTGAGGCAGCCATGCTGTGTAATAAAATTCATCCTGAGTATAAATATCTGGAATGATGGAAGACTTTGAAACCCAGCCCTAAAACCTGTCCTATTTTTAGTGATTGCCTCAAAGGGACAAAGTTATTCATGCAGCCAGCTGTATACACACATAAGCACGCACTCCCTGAAAGAAAAAAGGGAAAAAAAAGAATATATATATATATTCTTTCATATATATATATATATGAAAGTGTTACTCGTCCAAAAGTTGCCACATGGTCAACATTTTAGTACAGCTGGATGTAAGCGATGCATTAGGGTTTGCTTTTTGCTTTAATTTGATGATCAAACAGATTTCAGTATTTAAAACAGATTTTTTTTTTTACACCAGATGAAAAGTCAGCCATAGAATCCATTCAATTTTAATTGCTTAAAATGGTACATGGAACAGGTCCTTTAATTAGAAACCCTTTTGGAAATTGGTTGCATTTTCAAATGTTTGATATCGTGCCAGAACTTTACACACTGGGAGCCACAAGGTACATCGAGCACCATGGATGCTAAGCATATTTAACTCATGCTCTCTGCCTGTTTTTTGAACTGCAATGTTTCTGGCATGAGTTGACACTAATAAAAAGCCTAAGGCTGCTAGCTGGAGAGCAACCGTCATAGGGCAAACAAACAAACAAACAAACAAACAAACAAACAAACAAACAAACAAACAAACAAACAAACAAACAAACAAACAAACAAACAAACAAACAAACAAACAAACGATAGATAGATAGATAGATAGATAGATAGATAGATAGATAGATAGATAGATAGATAGATAGATAGATAGATAGATAGATATTATGGAAACCCTAGGTCTTGAGATTACAAAATTATACATTTGAAACACTCTAGCTCTCAAGGTTATAAAATTAAAGCTGAAGCATGAAATTATGGCATACTTTGAACATTTTTGGATTAATACTGTCTGTAAATACTCTCCTGGCCACTCAATGGCCTGCATTAAAACATCTTTTCTATGTACTAATTCGTTTTTACAGCTATATCGTCTCTCTTTAATGTCCTGAAATTAAATATAAGAATATGATGCCTGGATGAGTTAAATGGGAGGACTCACTGGTGAACTTGAATTACATGCATGTCCTTTCACTTAAGCTCTTGGAGAACAATTTAGAAAATGGGCAGGTTTTCTCCCTCACCTTCAAAGATATTGTGGCATCTTAAAAACTGACTGCTATATTTTAATACAAGCTTTTCTGGATCAAGTCCAGTTGCTCAGACGTAAAGAGTGAGACCATGTGACTATCAAATTTATACATAGCCTCATGACCAGATGGTGAGGGAGATAATAGACAAAGCGACAATGGTTTGTTAGCATAGGAAAAGGAATAGGCTATGAATAATTTTAATTACAGTATTAGTCTACAAGGTACTGGAGTTGACAAAAGTGACAAACTGTTGGAATTGATGTAGTAGTAGTTTACATTTGATAATGACTTAAGACACCCTGATTGACAATAAGTCCTTTTAAGAGGGTTGCCATCATTCATGTATACCTTACCTCAGCTATTTCTTTTTCCAAGTCTCATTTTATAGTCTTTTGGCAGACATATAATCTCACTCTTACATCTGAGGAAGGGGACTTGATCCATGAAAGCTCACATTGGGCTGTGATAGTCCGTCTTTAAAATACCACAATATTTTTGACTCTCTATTTTATTTTGTTTTGTGATATTTTTGCAAAGACTAATATGGCTGTTCTTAAAATACTATGATTTGAGCACAGTCATTAAGACATTAGCCCAGACACACATATGAATATCATGTTTACTAAGAGTCTATGTGAAGGGCTATCCCAGAAAACATGGACGGAGCTTGTATTTTGGTGTTCTAAGGACTATCATGGTTCTCAGTGTGGTATACTGGACAGAGTGATGGACTAGGACTCTGGAGAACAGGGTTCGAATCTCTACTTAGCCATGGAAACTCACTGGGGCCATAGAACTGGTAAAATCACTTCTTAAATATCTCATTCCTTGAAAGTCCTGTTAGGGTTGCTGTAAGTCAGTCACCACCTGACACCACAGAAAACACACACAGAGAGACAAGAACTGTCATTTATGCATGGTTTTCTAAAAAAAAAAGTCATATCAGACTTACCTCTGAGCTTGGGAGAGCCAGTAGTATGTATTGATTTCAGCAAGACTTTTAACTAAGCTTCCTATGATATTCTTGTGAACAAGCTAGTAAAATCTGCAATAGATGGTGCAACTGTTAGACCTGCAGCTGTTTGACAGATGTACCCTGAAATATCTACTTCCAGGTAGATTGTGAAAGTTTTTACAAAGTAAAAGAGAACTGCTCCCATTTTTCTCTCAGGGTATAAAGGCATGACACATTACCAACTTCTAGGGAGTGGACATCATTCTCAAAAAGCTTTTGTAACTCACCACTGACTTTTAAGATTATTTTAATATTATACTTTTATTACATATTCATTTTCACTTATTACCAGCTACCTTGGGGCAGAAAGGTGGAGTATAATCCCATGTTAAATTCTCTCTCTCTCTCTCTCTCTCTCTGTGTGTGTGTGTGTGTGTGTGTGTGTGAGAGAGAGAGAGAGAGAGAGAGAGAGAGAGAGCAATAATTTGGTGAGTGGGTATGTGATTATCATTTAATTCTCTACAAGTATGCAGTCAAGTGGATATAGGTAGAATTACCAATATTTGAACAGACATCTGCAGTTGTCACTTTAAAAACAGATGGATATGCAGAAATTAGAGACAGATAATAGTCAAAATCATGTTGTGTAACTTTTCTCCAATGTATCATGGATCAAATGCTGAAAGCACTTAATTTACACTCATTAAAAGCTTTTTGTCCCCCTTTTAGGTTCCGAGCCTCCTTAAGGCTCCCCTTTGCCCCAGGAAAACCTTTGGGAGCCTTGGAATGGGACAATAGAGAGCCTTTAAAAGTCAGAAATGTAGTGGCAATGTAGGGAACCTCAGAAGCTAAAATGGGGGAGAGGAAGCTTTTATTTAGTTTAAGTTAAATGTTTCTGGTGCCTGATATGAGTTACACCAGCAAAGTTACATGAACAGGATTTCACCCAAGAAAGATAGGAAAGGTTATTTTTCTGGACTACATGTCCCATGATATCCCAGCAAGCCAGATGACCCCCCCCCCAAAAAATAACTTTTCTCACTTTTGAACCTCATGCTAGGTAAAGCCTGATTTCTGAGTACCACAAATTTATTAAAAGGCACTGGATGAGATCATCTTGGCTGTTAATCCAACCAGATGGGCATTTGGTGGCTATTGTGAGAAATTATCTGGATATGAACATGGCTTGCCAGTATTATACACTTTAGACTGCACACAGCATTAGTCTGAATGGAATTCCACCATGGCCTGTTAAAACAGCAGATGACAAGCTGCATTTGCCAGATGGACTGTAAATTGCCAATTCTTGTGACAAGAAGATAAAGAATCCTAGATTATGTCACTTTCAATGTCCTAATTTTAAAGCCTGTTTCCATGGTTTTGAAGGACTGAGTTAAAGTTTCTACACATACAAAGCAAAAAGCATGTTGCTTATATACCGCCCCCATAGTGCTTCAAGCACTCTCTGGGCAGTTTACAGGTTAATTATGCAGCCTACACATTGCCCCCCCCCCAGCAAGCTGGCTACTCATTTTACTGACCTCAGAAAGATAGAAGGCTGAGTCAACCTTCAGCCGCTACCTGGGATTGAACCCCAGTTCATGAGCAGAGTTTTAGCTGCAGTACAGCGGTTTAACCACTGTGCCACAGGAGCCAGAGCACAAAGTTAATGACTGATATCTAATCAGAGGCATTCCTGGAAAGTTCGCCATATCCACCTGTTATAGATTTACATTCATTTATTTCACAGAAATTATATTTATGCTATTGTAATTAACTACAATTGCAATCATGGGGCTAAAGTTGCAGGTCTGGGTTAGGTGTGAATTGGATGAAGCACATTCTACACCTGTCACCAGAAATCATGTTATATTGGGTTATACTGAAACCCAAAATGTCCAACTGAGATTATTTATCAGCACTCTTTTCCAGCATGAAGACAATATTCATATGTAGAGGGACAAGAAATGCAGGCAGAAGAAGAAAACAGCATTACTGCAACAGATAGTAATTGAATGTTTTTAAAAAAATCCATTATTAGTTTCTTTGTGCTTACGTGTGGTATTCTTATTTAGAGGGTCACAATTCATTGTGCTTGGTTGTTAATAAACAAACTGAAATGTCAACATAAAAATGACATCTGGATCTCCTATCACAATTTATCAGATACCTAGTGCTTTGGGATTGAGTCATACTCATGCTTTTAGTAATTATATGGTACTCATCAGACATGAGGTGCACATTACTGATGTCTGAAAGCTATTTGCTTTGCCAACTGTGTTACTAAATAACCATAACTTGAAAGAAGAGGTAATTTGTGTCATTACCTAACCCATATTCTGAGATCTGCTGAGGAAAAGTACCGGTAAGTTTTCTTCTTGCACTTTTTTTTTCCTGGCCAAGGTAGCTAGAGGTTCTGGATGCCCCCCCCCAAAGTAACCTTTCCAAGCTCTAGGTCACCTTGTTGAACAAGAAGACTTAGACAGTACTTAGACTGACTAAAGGTAAAGGTAAAGGTTCCCCTTGACAATTTTTGTCCAGTCGTGTCCGACTCTAGGGGGCGGCGCTCATCCCGCTCTTCAAGCCATAGAGCCAGCATTTGTCCAAAGACAATCTTTCCGTGGTCACATGGCCAGTGTGATTTAGACACGGAACACTGTTTACCTTCCCACCGAGGTGGTCCCTATTTATCTACTCGCATTTGCATGCTTTCGAACCGCTAGGTTGGCGGGAGCTGGGACAAGCGACGGGTGCTCATTCCGTCGCGTGGATTCGATCTTACGACTGCCGGATCTTCTGACCCTGCAGCACAGGCTTCTGCGGTTTAGCCCACAGCGCCACCACGTCCCTAAGACTTAGACTGACTACAAGGGTGGTATTGATGCAATAAGTAAATTGAAGACTTTCTGTCACCAGACTCATAGCATATCTTCTCCACTTTGATTAGGCAGGACAATGAAGAAGAAATGAGAAATCTTTCCAGAGGTGCAGCACACACCAATTCCAGATCAAATCACAATCACCACCACTATTATTAGATATACTAGACATCTTAATATACTAAGGTATGCTATCTTAAGTACTCAGTAGCAAATACATGCCCTTTTATATAGCTTCCTCTCTCAGTAAAAAGATTACAGCCTAGCCTAGACAAAAATGTTGTTTTTTGATGAAACATCAGTAAATGAATATAGTATAGTTCATCATACTATATGGCCAACTTGTTAAAATTAAAATATTTGCAAGAAGATGTACAATACATTTGCAGTCTTACACACATCTTTCTGAGAATCAGCACCACTGAACTTGCATCTGTGAATAAATACATATAGGTCTAAAGTGTAAAAAATTTATTTAAGAGGTTTGACAAAGGCAGTTTACACACACATGCACTCTCTAACACATGTATGAACTCCGAAGTGTGCTAGACCCGCCTACTCCCAACCTCCTAAAGGGTAAGTTGTCACCCCTAAATCTTGGAGCTCACAAAAAGGTATATAAGATTTATTAGCCAGAATCCAGACTGTAAAATGTAAGGCCTGTTTTGCATCAGCTGCATTCCAAAAAGTACCATTACAATATTGTGGATAAGACACCAAGTATGGGGAATGTATGATTGATTGTGTGTGTGTGTGTGTGTGTGTGTGTGTGTGTGTGTGTGTGTGTGTGTGTGTGTGTGTGTGTGTGTGTGTTAAAGTAGCCATGGGGTGAGCAAAATCAGCACCATAATCTGTGAGCAGGAGCACTTTTCCTCAAGTGCTGTAGCAACAGTGAAAATGGCACCTTGGAAGCTTCAGTTAATGAAAAGACATTTTATTCTTCTGTCTTTTCAAAAATGGGTCATGTAGATACATGAAATGAATCCACACATTTCATGTTTTGCCTAGTTTGAGTACTTTTACTTGGATTTGGGGAATATTTGGTATGTGGATTAGGGATTAAGGATTACCCCCCCCCAATAAAACATCAATATGATAAATAATAATCATGTGCTGTCAAGTCAAATCTGACATGGGAAACCTTTTCAGGCTTTCCCAGGTACTGAATACTCAGAAGAGGTTTATCATTCCCTTCTTCTGGGGGCATCCTGGGACTGTGCCCAAGGCCACACAAGCTTTCTCTACTCACAGGAGGAGCAGAGGGAATTGAACTCCCTAAACCATTGAGCTATCCAGCCAGCTTAAAACACCAGCACGGAATGAATTATTATTGTTAAAGATGCATAATGGGACATTTCCTGTACACAATTCCCTAGAAGCAGCAGTGATTTGCACAGAAATTATCAGTTTCTTCCTGAAAAGAACAGGGAAATTTTAATTAACTAACAAACCAGTTTGGTTTGGTTGCAATTAGACTGTAATCAGTTAAAATTTGAAAATTATGGCCTTCATTAATCAGATCAACTTCCCTTTTAGCTGCCTCTGTGTTGCCAGGCTACATCCCTTTAATTACTTTATTGGACACATGGGACCAATTATGTTTCATTCTCTCTCTCCTTTCTCTTTCTCTCTCTCTGCCTCATCTCTCTCTCTCACACACAAGCATACAGGCTAGGCTATGCACTTTACATTCAGAATGTGCAAATTTAGTCTTAGAAGAAATTACTGTAATGGCGTTCTGATGAGCAATGGGAGATGCGCTGGGATCCAGAACATCCTCTATTACTGCTCATAATTGGTGTGTATTATCTTTCCAGTGGTCTGTCATGCATTCACATGTACCTGGGTAACAGACACAGTTGCTCATTCAGTTGTGTACTTAAATGTCCAACAGATGGCTAGAAAAGTGTGAAAAATGCTTGCATGTTTCTTTTAAACATGCTATATGTTACACAATTCTAGTCATTTTTCTTTAAAGTATCTTTCAGAGTTTAGAAAGTTACTTTTTGAAAGTAATTTTATAGAGGCCCAAACAGTGGATGTTTTTGTTCAATGTTTACAATTTAATTGTGCAGGATAAACATTACACACACAAACCCAGCAAGCTGGGTATTCATTTCGCTGACCTCAGAAGGATGGAAGACTGAGTGAACCTCAATCTGGCTACCTGGGATTGAATCTGGGTCATGAGCAGAGGTTTGACTGCAGTACTGTAGTTTAACCAATGCACTATAAGGTTCCTTTAATTATCATTAAAGCTATAACTTTTTTTTAAAAAAACCACCTCATTATTTTCATAGAAGCATGAAATAATATTGGAAGGGGCCTATAAGGCAACTGCATCCAACCTCTTGCTCAAAATACCTTATCATATATTTTAGCTGCCTTTTAATAGTAACATTCAAATTCACAAGCCAGTGACTTATGGTATAAAATACAGTTAAGCAGTGAGGCCACACACCTCTGTAGCTAGATTGACTGAACTGAGAATACTGTCTGAAGTCTCAGGGACCTGCTGTATGTCTCCCAGTCTTTAAGCAGGAACACAAATCAAAGCAGGAGCAGTGCTGGAGGATGAATGCTTGATTTTCTTCTCAATGTGAGGTGGCTTTAAAACCTGGGAATCTGTCTCTACTCATTTCTAGTTGGCAGCAAGGCACATTGCCTCAGTGTGAATTTGCTTTTGTATGCGTGGTCCTTGGGTAATGTTGGTATAGCAAAAAGCTAGGGATGATGGCATTGGAGAAAGGAAGGAGGCTGCAGGTACTTTGTCCCATTTTGTCATTGGAGGAAAGCAGGGAGTGGAGCTCCAGCACTACAACCAAAGAGCCTTCTTGGTGCACAAGTCCAGGAAGGAGAAACACAAAGGCTGGATAAGAAAAAAACCCAACAAAGTCTGATGGGCTAGTAATGAGCTGTCCAGAAGTCAAGTAACAATACAGGAGTGGCAAAAACATCTTTTGTTCAAGTGCATTGTGGGAAAGGCCACATTATGATGCAAGCACTGGTAGAAACAATAGGAAACATTGTCACTGCTGGATGCATTTTATGTCCTGCCTGCAACCCAAAAACAATTTCTCTTCCCCAGTTCTGCATTGCCATACTACCTGGTTACCTAGGTTTTACTTTAAAAATGGCTCTGCTTCCCAAGAGGACAATTTCCGAAATCAGCTGGCTGGAAAACATTTCTCCCTCCCACCCCAAGCCCACCACACTTCTATGAAATTACAAGGACACAGCCCTGTGATCTCATAAGAGCACCAGCACCACCCCAGCCGTAGGCCCTGGCCCTGCAATGAATGGGAAGGTGCTGACTTAGCAACCCTACCCATTAGCTAATGTAACGAAGATGTTGTTGTTTAGTCATTAAGTCATGTCTGACTCTTTGTGACTCTATCGATCAGAGCACGCCAGCCCCTCCTGTCTTCTGCTGCCTCCCAGAGTTGTGCCAAATTCATGCTGGTCGCTTCGATGACACTGTCCAACCATCTCGTCCTCTGTCGTCCCCTTCTCCTCTTGCCGTCACACTTTCCCAGCATCAGGGTCTTTTCCAGGGAGTCTTCTCTTCTCATGAGATGGCCAAAGTACTGGAGTCTCAGCTTCAGGATCTGACCTTCCAGTGAGCACTCAGGGTTGATTTCCTTCACAATGGATAGGTTTGTTCAACTTGCAGTCCAGAGGACTCTCAAGAGTCTCCACCACAATTCAAAAACATCAATTCTTCGGCGGTCAGCCTTCTTTATGGTCCAGCTCTCACTTCCATACATAACTACAGAAAAACCATAGCTTTGACTATGCGGATCTTTTTCTGCAAGGTGATGTCTCTACTTTTTAAAATGCTGTCTAAGTTTGTTATCACTTTCCTCCCAAGAAGCAGGCATCTTAATTTCGTGGCTGCTGTCACCATCATGGAGTGATCATGGAGCCCATGAAAGTAAAATCTGTCACTGCCTCCATATCGTCCCCTTCTATTTGCCAGGAGGTGATAGGACTAGTGGCCACGATCTTAGTAGTAACCAAGATAGTTACACTTAAAAATGTATTGATTGCCCCTTGTTGCATTATACTGTAAAGCAACTCATTTATATCTTAGTTATTTGTCCATAATTAATTGCAACATTAAACGACAAACTACTTTTTACTTGCAGTGAGCTAATTTCCAGGTTGTGGTTTCAGATGAATAAAAACCAGAAACCACAACCGGGACCAAGGGATGTGGAATTTTCCTATATTTCTAGGCTTCCCTAGAAAGCCTTCCATTTTTCCGGTTCCTTCCACTCCACAACTGTTCTCAGTGGGGTGTGGAGGGTGCTGTCAACAATAATCTATGTGGGTTTCACTTCTGTGCTGTCATATTTGTCCCCTCCCCCTTCCTTTGCTAAATGCTGAGTGATAACCTTCCCAGGGTGCCATGGCAGCAATAAAGACGGGCAGGTCTTCTTTTCACCGCCTTCTAGCTCCCCACCCCCCCTGCCGGCCTCAGCACCATAACATGTTTCTCTTTTTTATCACGTTGGCTGCTGACTCCCTTCCAGTCTGCGGGGTCTTCGTGTTCCCTGCCAAAACCAATATTCATGCAGCTGCCAGAGGCAGCTTTGATTGGCGCTTCATTAAAGGGACTAAGGACCAAGGCTCCAACATAAAATAAACCCAGCCATTTCAGATCTTTCTGACAATGTTATTGACTTCATGATGTCACTTGACAGCCCTCCATGACCACCCGTTCCAGGCACGGGAAACAGGTGGATCTCTGTCTTTTATGCATCATCTATCCACGTAGGCAATAATGTGATGGAGAGTGCTCACCTGCCAAGGAAATTGGATCAGGTCTGGCATCACTTGGCACAACTATTACTGCCATTTTAGGATCTGTACCAAATTGCTTTCATATCTGGAAGATCAGAGATTAAAAGTACTGTGTTTGCTGAGGCAAACATTGTTGTCAGTGAAATGTTCAACGATCACAGAGATCTTTTATCTTATTATTTAATTGTTTGTAAAAACTAAATAAAGATTTTTTAAAACCTAGCCTCTTCTCTTTCCCCTCTTTCAAGAGACAAACTCCCCTGTGAATTTTTCTGTACCTGCTAGCATGCATAAACTTTCATAGGCATTTTGGTTCATCTGTCTTTACAAAGAAACTGTCTCTAGCAGAGTAAAATTTGCTGTGGGCTAAATGGTTACATTAGCAACGTTGCTGGCCTTTCTCTGCTCTTATTCTTTTAATGTATGTAAGGAGAGAAGAGGGCTGCTCAATGTAGACACAAACACTGAAAATGGGAAACCCCAGAAATGGGGGGAGATAGTAAGAATATTTACCGTATTTTTCGCTCCATAAGACGCACCTTTCCATAAGACGCACCAGTTTTTTAGGAGAAGAAAACGGGAAAATATAATCTGTTTTCTTCGCTCCATAAGACGCAAAGACTTTCCACCCCCCTGTTTTGTGGGGAGAAGGTGCATCTTATGGTGCGAAAAATACGGTAGATCTATCTTTCTGTCTGTCAATGTAGGATGGAAAAGTAATGCTTTAGTTCATTGTTCATTTATTTATTTGTTAATTTACCACCCCATTAGTGCAAAGTACTGTTCTCATTACATTTGTCCTAAGACAATTTCATCTCATTACAGTGAGGCCCTGCTAGATGATTACCCCGCAAAATGGGTAATCCGCAGGACGATGACATTTTGGGATCGCTATAGTGATTCACCAAACGGTTTTTCCTATGGGGGATTTCACTGGACAATGATTTGGTCCGTGCTTTGCAGACCATTTTTCGCAAAACAACTATTTTTACAGCTGATCGGGTCTTCCGTTTTTCGCAAGACAGTGATTTTACAGCTGATTGGCACTTCGCAAAATGGCTTCCCTATGGGCAATTTTTGCTGGACGATGACAATTTTTCCCCACTGGAACGCATTAAATGGATTTCAATTCATTCCAATGGAGTAACGCTTTTCGCAAGATGATGTTTTCGCAAAATAGCGATTTCAATGGAACGAATTAACATCGTCTTGCGGGGCACCACTGTACATTGCCCCAATGGCAAATTTCCCATGAAATGTTGTTTACCTTCAGACTCTTCAGATTTGAGGTTCTGTATGTAATTCCTTTTGGAAGCTTCTTTCCACCAGCATCTTCCACCAGTGGACTCCAGGTATTGAGCCTGGGGCCTGAAACAGATGCCCTGCTGTCACCCACAGCTATTAGCCCTTGGACAGTTTTGTATGAGGCCTGCCTCTATGAGCCCACACACCAGAAACTGAACTGGCAATTGTCAGAGTTCAGGTCTCACATTTGTTTCTTGAAATTTACACAACACAGTTAATGGTTTTATACCAAGCCTCCCTCTGAGCCAAAAACTAAGACAGAGAGCAGAATGTCTTGTGATTATATCAAAGAAGTGAGAGGGGAGGGACAGGAATGAAGAATCAGCAACTTAGGACACTAAAAGCTCTGTGATGAATAATGTCTACAGACAGGATATAAAAGAAGACTGTTTTTTCTTTCTCTCTATTTCTGATATTTCTGCTTTGGCCAGGGCTCATCCTGTGAAGATTCAGATTTCTGAATTGTTATTTGGACTAAAGTGTGAATTGGGCCCAGTCAGGTCTGAACCACTTTAACAGATCTTGATTGTCACGAAAGAGCTGCAAATTCTGTCACCGAATTTTTACTCCTAGGGAGAGGAATTTGTAGGATTTTTTTCTTCATGCACCAGCCCTTGTGGGGGCATCATTTAGACAGCAAAATACCTTTGGCCAGCCATACTGAAGAGAGACAGGTAGTGGGACTGAAACTGACCACTGACAGCCTAAAGCTATCTTGTAAATTCAAGCCTAAAATGAGATTTCAAAGAAGGACTTTGTAGCTGGGGATGGGAGACTTTTTCATCATCATTATCTCAGAACTGGAAGGGACCTTATGGATCATCAAGTCCAGCAGCTTGTCAAGGAGGCATAGTGGAGAATCAAACTCCCTCTGACTCCGCAGGCAGATAATGAAACCACTGAGCTATCCAGCACGCCCATCTGTGGCCCACAATCATGGCCGTTCTCTTTGCAACAATGTTTTATAAGAAATATAACAGCAGAAAGGCACAGTAAAACAGATAGATTTTGTGAAGAAACAATATTTGCTGATTGTCATATGTTGGCTTAAAATCTTCTGTTTTAGTCATCTTTAATTATGAGTAAGTTGTAACTTTTAAGATTTGGCTTGTAATGGGAATTAGTAATTCTTGGCTGAATCTCATGTTCCCTATAACTATAAAGATGTAAACTATTCCAAATTAAAAGCAATCACTGATAATACCCATCAAACTCTATGAAAAATGAAAAGAAATTGGCTGAGCATATCTCAAAGTTCCTCACGCCTGCCCTTACTCCCACCCCCAGCTGGTTTGGCCTGTTACCATGATCAGTCCAGCATTTGACAGAGGTAAAGATGTGCTTGCCAAGGAAAGAGTTTGTTTTAAACTTACAGTTTTCTAGAAATCATTACAGGCAGTAAATAGGTGACATTGGCAGGAAGGGGGAAAGGACCTAATATGATGAGAGCTGAGATAACAAAGAGTCTTTTTCCTTCCATGTTTCTTGCAGTTCCTATAATGTGTTTCAGCACAAAGTAATGACTTTGTCTGTATTGCATCACTTTTGGAATAGTGAGGGCACAATGATGTGACTTATTTTTTAAAAAAGTAATTACTGTTCATGTTAGTGTTTGTTGTTGTTCCATGTCATCAAATTACCCCTGACTTATGGTGACCCTACAAATGAGTGACAGTCTATCAGTCTTTTTTAATCTCAAGGATGTAGCTTCTTTTAGGAGGCAATCCACCTCATATTTGGTGTTCCCCTTTTCCTGTGGTCTTTCCCCCGCATTATTGTTTTTTCCCCAGCTAATCTTGCCTTCTCATGATGGGCTGAAAGTAAGGCTGCCTCAGTTTCATTATTTTCCCCTCCAAGGATAGTTCAGGCTTTACTTGATCTAGCATCCAATGGTTCATTTTTCTGGCAGTCCAGGATATCCATAAAACTCTCCTCCATATTTCTAATGAATCAATTTTATTTCTGTCAGCTTTCTTCACTGTCCAGCTTTCATACCCATACAGGGTGATGAAAAATATAACCATGTGTATGACCTTGGTCTCCAGAGACACATCCTTACACTTGATGATACTTTCCAATTCCTTCATTGCTCTTCTTTCAAGTCTCAGTCTTCTTTTGATTTCTTGGTTGCAGTCTCCATTTGGATTCATAACTGAGCCAAGGTATTCAAAACCTTTAACATTTGCTCTTTTTTTTTCATTGTAAGTATTAATAATAATAATGGCGATGGACTATGAAGTCAATTTTGACTCATGATTACCTTTTCCAGGATTTTCCTGATAGAGAATACTCAGAAAGAGTTTACCATTCCCTTGTTCTGGGGGCATCCTGGGATGGGGCAGCTTGCCCAAGGCCACACAGACTAACTCCACTCACAGGAGGCCCAGTGGGGAATCAAACTCCCAACCTCTGACTCTGCAGCCAGATTTGTAAACCACTGAGCTATCCAGGCAACTGTTGTCAACATTAGAGTTGTATATTTCTTCTGTACTCATAATTTTTATCTTCTTAATGTTCAACTGCAGTCCTGCTTTGGCACCTTCTTCTTTCAGTTTTACCAAAGTCATTGTCACAGTCCAAGATATCCCAGG
Source organism: Pogona vitticeps (assembly GCF_051106095.1). Classification (NCBI taxonomy): domain Eukaryota; kingdom Metazoa; phylum Chordata; class Lepidosauria; order Squamata; family Agamidae; genus Pogona; species Pogona vitticeps. The sequence continues at coordinate 66,107,349 of NC_135786.1, read as the reverse complement.
CAGCCTCTCACCAGGGGCACCAGGACCCAGTCCATCATGCAGGGTATCAAGTCCAAAGACACTCACTGCACGGTTGGTTGTGACCAAGCAGAGGCAGGAGCACAGGGCTGGGAGCACGGAGCCAGAACAAGGCACCAAGATGCAGGAGGCCAGCAGGATTAAGCAGGGAGCAAGGCAGGGGCAAGAACAGGAACGGGTGCAGGAACACTGGAATCTGGATGCAGGAGGCAAGCAGAGGCAAAAGCAGGGGCCAAGGCAGGAACTGGAGCTCAGGAGCTGCAAAGCACTAGGATCACACAGCACATCAGAAGACCTTTGTTGCTGAGGCAAGTTTTGGGAGAGAGAACCACTCCTTAAATAGGCCTTCCCTCTAGGTTCCCAGGTGAGCCTCATGAGTGGCCCAGCAGCTGCTACACAGGCCAGGGCCTGAGTCTGCAAACACCAGACAATTCCTGAGTCAGGCTGGCCCCAATTCTGCCGCTGCCAGGGCAATGTGGGCCAGATCCTGACACTTCCTTCCTTCCTTCCTTCCTTCCTTCCTTCCTTCCTTCCTTCCTTCCTTCCTTAGGTTTGCTAATCTTGTGCTAGAGCAGCCTGGTGAGTTGGAAGCAGCCAAGAACTGGCAGAGAGAAAGGAGGATGTTTTAAGGTAGCTTTGCTCTTATCTGCCTCTTACAAATCTAAACAGTAAGAGCAGAACTATCTTAGCAACCTAGAAATAAGGCTGAACAGAAAATTTCCTCCTGTCTCTCAGCTAATTCCTTGCTATCCTACTCCAGAAGAAAAGAAAAAGAACAGGAAGGGAAGAGGGAAACAAAGAGAGCAAACCATCAAGGAAAGGATTCAAGCTGTTAAAAAGTTGCAGACAAGGCTGATTTGTCTCTCTGCCCACTCTTATGTGGTTGGATAAAGCAACTTAAGCGAGTTTAAACCCAGCTTCCTGGGTGCAAGTACATTCACATTTCTCTCACTGTGTAGTCACACTCTCAGTGCCTTAACTGCTTTTCTTTGAAAAAGAATATACCATAAGCTACATGCCCTACAATGTTTAATATTATGCTAAATTTCTACCAAACACATGGCAATCACATGAACTGGATTTTAATTTAACAAAATCAAATTTGCAGGCAATGTTTAGAGATGGGAGGAAGATGGGTTTTTAGCCAGCACATTTAAAATCAAAGTAAGGTAAAGGTAAAGGTTCCCCTTGACATTTAGTCCAGTCGTGTCCAACTCTAGGGGGCGGTGCTCATCCCTGTTTCCAAGCTGTAGAGCCAGCATTTGTCCGAAGACAGTTTCTATTGTCACATGGCCAGCGTGACTAGGGAATGCTGTTTTACCTTCCCACCGGGTGGTACCTATTTATCTACTCGCATTTGCATGCTTCCAAACTGCTAGGTTGGCGAGGAGCTGGGACAAAGCGACGGGAGCTCACTCCGTCAACAGGAACCCAAATCAGTGGAGAATTTCATCACCCTCAGGGCAGAATTCCCATTCCTAATTAAAATCAGAAAGGCCCAATTTGCATGCCATTCTCTGTATTCTGTAGCATTGTAATTGTAAGTGGAAGATAGCAGAAAGAATGGGATATCATGGAGGCAGCTGTTTCTGTGAAAAAGCTCCTTGTGAAGATAGTCAAAACTGCTTTACAATTCATTTAGTTTTCACACAGACAGCTTGGATTTGTCTCCACAGAACTGTGTTTCTAAGTAGGATCTGGGCCTCAAAGAACAGGCAGAGCAGGAACCAGTGGTATATACAGTACATACTCAGAGGACAAATGTGTAGAACAATTTTAAACTTATGAAATAAAACATCTGCAGGAATGTGATAAGCATGCAGACCAATGAAGTCATTAGGATTTTTCAAAATTCAAAACTGATACATTTAATGAGGATATTTAGGTTTTTGGAGGTGTGTTGGCATGCACTATTTGAATCTGACTTTCCCCTAAGTTTAATTGTTAATTTGAGCCTTGGGCTTTGTCCCCATATTTTGCAAAATTCAGACAGGCAGTGGGGGTTCAGCTGAAGGTCCCAGTGTCTCAATGTGTTCATATCTGAGAATTTGGCTTGGACTTATGATCTCAGTATAACCTGTCCAACTACAATAGTGTTTTAAATATCTTCTAGGGAGCTCTGCTGAAGCCCTGTAGGATTTTATGGTAGACATTTAATTTATATTTCCATAGTCTGTAATATTTGCAAAGTGCTTTACAAGTCTCTGGTCTGAAATATATCTGTGTCATCAGGGGCTTACATACTGTTGAGGTAAGGCCATAAAGGTGACTGGCCATTTAGAGACAGGGGGAGCCTAAGATTACCACTCATTTGGGCCTCTATATATCATGAAAAATTCTGCAAGAACATGTGGTCTTATTTCTAGTGAATTGTCATTTCCTATTTGAGAAAGCAATTGTACATATGAGTCAAAATTCCATGCCTCTTAATTAAGCCAAATCTATTCCAAACTCCTCATCTGGGTCCAGCCTTCCACTGCTTTAGAATTTTCCCAAGTATGATAGATGTGCTTACTGCCCATTTTTGAATACTTTAGGTGTTACATGAGATTTTCAGTACACTACATAAACACCAATGTCTCCAAATCTGTTCTGCTTGTGATACATATAAGAATTAGCACTCCTCATTCCCCAGTCTGGGTTCGCAACCTACTTTAAGACATTCACACTTAGATTGGGTCCAGGTTCTTAATACAGTGGGGTCTCGACTTACGAATGGCTCGACATACGAACGTTTCGACTTATGAACCACTCTCATAGGAATATATGGACTCAACTTACGGACTTAGATTTGAGTTACGAACTTTTTTTTCCCCCTTTTTTTAAAGCTAAGTCATCTTAGGTTAAATGGAAAAAAGAAAAAATATCCCCATCTAGTGGCAGAAGGTGGAATAGCAGCTTCCCATTAGTTTCTATGGACAAAAAGAGCAGATACGGATTAAATGGTTTTCAATGCATTCCTATGGGAAATGCAGATTCGACTTAAGAACTTTTCGACCTGAGAACTGCCTTCCAATACGGATTAAGTTCATAAGTCGAGACCCCACTGTATTATTTGCCTCTGAGCTTCAAATTCAACAATGACATTAGTCCCTGGCCTTGATTTTCCCCATAGAATCATAGAATGTCAAGTGATTGTCTAGTGTACCCCCTTATTCAAAACAGGAATCTTGGAGTTACAGTACCCTGATCCAGATTCTGACCTATTTATTAAGTACCATATTTTTCTGTGTATAAGATGACCCAATGTATAAGACAATCTCCACTTTTCCAACCCCAAATAAGAAAATGTGATCGCTGCTTTTCCCCTCCACTTCCTAAGCCACATGAAAGCAGGATCAAAGGGCTGCAGAAGTGTAGGGGGAAAGCACCAGTCTTAGGGAGTGGAGAGGTAAAGCAGCAATGAAAGGGCTGCAGGATCACAGCCCTTTGATCCTGCAGGCCTTTCATGGCTGCTTTATCCCTTGGGGCTTAGGAAGTGCAGGGGGAAAGCAGTGATCAAAGGGCTGTGATCCTGCAGCGCTTGAGCCCTTTCCCCCTTACATCCATGTATAAGACGAGCCTCAATTTTTAGTCTAAAGATTTTAGATAAAAGCATTGTCTTATACATGGAAAAATACGGTAATAAAGTTTTGCAGCTTTTTTAAGGTCAAGGTATATCTGTGGGCCATATGTGAAGAAGGGCTTTGCATCCCATTCATGGGTTCTAGTCCTGTAAAGTTGTTATTGTCGTTTGCCACAAGTCATTTTTGACATACGGCAACCTCATGAATTAAGATTCTCCAAAAGATCATATATTTAGGAAGCCTGTTTAGGTATATTAGACAAAAACAACAACAACAAAAAAACACCACCCCGACTACCAACAACAATAACAAACAACATTGAGGCACCTTAAAGAATAACTGTTGCATTTTAATATGAACTTTTATGGATCATGTATATTTCCTCAGATAGTACTGATGCTTCATATAATGTGCCTTCTGGGGTTGCCCAATTTATGTATTTTTGGTAGCTGTGAGACACGAGGTGAGAGCGTAAAGGCTCTTGCCGGAGTGTCATCCTCCCTCAAAAAGGAACAAGAGGCATAGACAAACCTGCACCACCCATTGAGACCAAACAGCAGGGAGTTGATACCCGGGAATTGGAGTGGGAACTGTTAAAGATGACAGTGGCCACCCAGACAGGGGATGAATTGGTGGGAAAAGAGAAAAGGGAGAGGTCCATCGTAGAGGTGGGAATAGGAGATATAAAAGGAGAGGTGGACTTAATACCAGGGGGTTGGGAAATGATATGGGTAGAGGACCCTTGGACCGGTAAATGGGAGAAGGTACAGGTTCCCCAAGGGGAAGCTGATTACTGGTGAAGAAAGGATCTACCACAACGTCCTTGCTATTGAGGAGAGTCTGAGGACAGAGAGTGGCGCAGGCGGATCAGGGAGGAAAAGGACGCAGTAGACAGGGAAGAGAGAGAGAGCGCCGGGTATGGTGTCTAGAAGAAGCCCAGAGGTGTGGCTACTTAATGGACCGTGGACTCCTCTATGAGGAGAGGAAGACCCTTATGGGATGGAGGTACGAGATGAGGAGACCACCCCGCTACTAAACCCTGAGACAGAGACTTGTGAGTCAGAAAACAGTAATCCATTTTTGAAAGGACCATGGGACGAGTTGAGCTGTAACCCCTTTGTTAAAGACGTTTGGATGCCCTTGCCGGACCCGTTGGCAATGAGAGAAACTGCAGAAGCTGAGTTCAGGCAAAAAGATTTATTGTTACATATTCCAATAAAACTAGTTATGATTTTTCAACACGGGTGTCTCCAGAGTCTCAGTCCAAATTAGGGGAGGCAAAGTACAAACCATCACAGTAGCAGGTAGAAGGTTGCTGTGATCAGTCAGGGTTTTTAATGAATATTTCCAGAGCAGTCTTTCTTAAGGTTTTGTAATTCCTTTTAGTATTTGGCAATTGAATCTGGTAGACCATTCCATTACTAATTCACCATTATCACTTTGTCCCTTATCTGTATCCCCACTTGGTTGTAAGGTCATATATGCATATGACTGTCACATCATCTTGCTCTTATGCCTGAGGAAGTGGACTTGATCCATGAAAGCTCACATTAAAATGTAGTAGTTAGACTTTAAGGTGCCACAATATTTGGTCCATTTTAAAAAATCTAATATACTTGCACAGACTAACACAGCTGCTTCTTTGAAAACCCTTTTTAGGTCTTGCAACCAAAGGCCATGTCTTTTTAAATTGAACCCACCCATCTCATGTTACCTTTTCTTCTTTTCCTACTGCTTCAAATTCTCCTGGCAATACATACTGTTCTTTCCATTGAGTCCTGCAGAGTTATTCAGCCGGGTTTCTATTAACAAAGCATATGCAAGATTATTTTGATACAGTTGCTATTTGTATTATATACGGCAAGCCACAACGGTCATGAATATAAATGTGGCTTTTCTTTGGAGAAGATGCTGCTGCTAAGTTCCTCCTGGTCTTATGCTGCCTCAAGCCTTGGTTAAGGAAGGAGAATGTTGATTAGTACAGCTGTGATTATGTCTCTTATTAGTGCAATGCACGCAAATCCAATGGCATAGTGCAAACTGTGAAGCCCATTGTGGCTGTCCTCACAATTACACGTACCCAATGAATGTCTGAAAAAAAAAAATGCCCGGGAGCTGTTTAGATTTCTAGGAAGAAACCAGTTTTCACTTGTGCCCAGAGCACTGCTTCATTAAAACAAATGAGAGTTCATCTACTGAGACCAACCACCACAAAATAGTTCTGTTCATAATAGAAATCACTTGTAGTAATACAAGTTCAGCAAGCTTCCCCATCTTTGCTGTCCTTCTGCAAGCAGGCAAAAACCTTTCTCTTCAGGCAAGCTTTCACCCAGTGACTGATTGTCTAGGAGAGCTTTTAAAATGAGATGGTTTGTATGTTGTTGCTTCCAAATCTGTTTTTAGAAATGCTTTTACCAAATATTGTCTATATAATGTTGTTAATTCTTCTTTACATTTGAATAATTTACTGTGTTTAGCTTTTAATATTGTGTTTTTAATTATGAAAGTCACCTTGGGCTCTTTTTCTAGGTGAACGGTGGGGTAAAAATATTTAAAATATATAAATAAATGCAGGTCACAAAAATTAAACTATCTATCACTCATTCAGCAAATGTTTCAAGCTAGTATCCATCACCACTTGTTGTAGCAGTAAAAACCATTAATTAACCATGGTGTGAAGAAACAACCAATGAAGAAGTGCAAAGGTGAATGAATAAAGACCAAGAAATTATAAACACAAAAAAATGCAAAAAAGTTTGACTACTTTTATCATGTAATGAGAGGCACAATGTACAGAACTCAAGGTAAAAGAAAGGGGTAAAGAAGTGCAGAAACAAGAATGTGTTAGCTGAAGTACTTTAGAGAGTCATCTCGATGTAACAGCATCTAACTGTTTAGAGCTGCTACATCCAAAGTCTAAGAGGCCATGATAACGTCCACCTTCTAAGAAATGGAGGAGGAGGAGGAGGAAGAGGAGGCAGCATTTACTTATGTTTCTCCCCATCTAGAACATATTGCCAGAAAACCTCACTGCTCCTTCACAAATTTTATTTCTGATCAGTTCCAGGCCCTGGATTGTCCTTCTGGTGACATGAATTTTAAGTTGCTACTTCTACTGTTTTATGTTGCCAGTGCAATCTGTAGCATTCCAAATCAATGGCTATCTCTTTTAATATTTGACCACACAAGAGGTGGCATTCAACATCTAGGAGGAAAAGAGGCCTATCAGTTCATTTTAATAGACTTTATTAGCAGGAGGTCTAGGACGGCCAGGTGAATATAGTAATAAATTTTCCTCTTGTTAATTTTCTGAACCAGTATCTGGCACCACAGGATCCTTGGCGATATCTTGGAGGCTTGATCCCATGCAGAGAGTGGTTTGTGCAAATATTTCATATGAAGACTTTTTTTAAAAGACAAGAAAAACTATAAATGCGAAATTAGAAACATAACTCTTGGAAGCACGCTTCTCAGAAGCATGCATCTCAACATGTTTGTCTTTCTGATGAATATATAATAAAAGAAATATTTGAATGGTTGCTATTAAGTACGGCAGAACGTTTGGGTCCAATGATACAGAGCTGCCTAAAAATGAAGAAATATGCATATGTCCATGTTTTGGAATGGTTTTAGTACCAAGGCATAAAAGAACAAGGGCTACAAAGAACTCTGTTCTAATGCCACTAAGGTTATGAACTCAAATATGAATTTAAATAAACAACCGTATCTCAGCTTCTAGATTGGAGGTAATACTGACCTCATTTATTTCTGACAGAATTACTAAAATCATGAATGTGCTGAGTATTAAAAAAAAAATTAATAGCTGTATTAGAGATGTGCAAGTGTGTGATTTTTGACTATGCTTCCTGAAGAATTTTGGGAGATATTGTCCAAACCCACAGATCCCTACACATAAGAATGCCAAATATTGTTATGAAGGATCACATGTAGATTCTCGTTGTCAAGGATAATTTTCTTACTTATATCTGCATAGGGTTGTGAGGCTGGCTGGCAATCTCATCTTCCAAGCCAACAAGCCTGGAAAGGTTGTCACTTGTTGGTGACAGCTAGTTATGAGCTGAGATAGGGCCTCTGCTATCTGGTAGAGACAAGGGAACCACCAAGTGCTCCATTAAAAGGAGTGCGCTGGAACCAGAAAGGATACAGGGTGCTGAGAGAGATGGCTGTTACTACAGTGGTATGACAACTACCCCCATTCAGACAAGCCCTACTCCTTCGCATTTCCAGATAGACCAAAAGTCTATTAAGATTTTTTTTCAGCTAAGAGCCAAGAAGTGCCATAGGAATCCTCTATGAATGACACAGTGTCTGAAATATTATTTCTTACTAGGATGCACTACAGTAGACCCAGTGGGGATTTAGACATGCTCTAGTTGCAACTTACTGTGATAAGAAACTGAATTTCAGCCACCATGTCACTCATAGAGGATTCCCGTGGTATCCATGCAAACAAAAATACACAAGGTTTTGGGAACCTTTTCCATTCATCAGGTACAGTGTTAAAAACAAGCAGCATAGGTAGCAGTGGAAAGAGGCTGGTTTTAAGTCCTGTTCATGTGCATGTTGTTCTAAAGTGTGATGGTGAAGCAATGTGGCAGATACATCCATCTCATCCGATGATGCTGTGTTGTTAGATTTCACCTGGAATAGTCTATAAACTCACTGAGGGCTGGAAATGTATCAATTTTACATCCTCCCTCCCAAAAAATGTAAGCCTCCAAAAGCAAATTTAAAACTGCATCCCTTTTTTACACACATTCTCTTTCGTTTATGAAAAGCAATCAAGTCTTTACATGGTTTGTTCAGTCTTTGCATTATCCAGAGTAGAGTTAATTTTAAGTAACTGATTACAGTAGGGCTTGAGATCAGCTTTCCCTCCTACTCTAATTCCTCTTCCCTCCACCAATACTACTTCTTTTTCACAGTGAGCAAGATCCAAGTGGTCTCACCTATAAATTCCCTAAAGAGCCAAATAAGGCGTGAAGTCATTCTAGTGAACAGCCCTGCCCTCACCTGTCCATCACAGCAGAACAGTGAAGCAGGAGCCAATGAGTGGATGGAAGGCGGAGCTAAGGGGGGAGTGAGTGAGGTATAAAGACCGGTGTATGGAGTCTGAGAGAGATTCTGGTAGAGAGTGACTGTGTGAAACTTAAAAGTGAACTAAGAGTGAGTTAGAGATCTGTAAGAACGATAAATGGAATAGAGAGTTAAAGAGTTTTAAAGCAAATTGGATTCAAATGCAAGTGATTAGCAGCCTGTGATTTTTCTCTTGAATATTAATGAAATACTAACTTGCCTAATATAATAAATGACTTAAGTTTTAAAAGCACGCATGTCTCCATGATTAAATGGTATTAAAGCAGTAATACCTGGTGGCAGCGAAGAAAGAAGAAGAGTGAGAATCTCGTGAAGGCCTGGTGGGGGGGGGATAGGGACTTCGGAGGAGATCGCCATAGTCATCATTTTTTATTGTTATTATGCTCCACTTTTGTTGCTGAAACCTTCTGTTAAGGTTTTGTCTGACAGATGGCATTAAGAAGTACAGAAGAGAGAAAGGCCAGGCCTCAAAGAACTTGCTTAACTGATCAGCACCAGTTCTGATGCCCATCAATTCCTTCTCTTAATGAAAACGGAAGTCTTCTACTTACTTAGAACAAATGCTGTGATTACTCACTGAACAGTTTGTAACCTACCATGAGCAAGCTATTCAGAAAGTGAAAAGCAGAATAGAAATTTAGAAGCAAACTGCATCTCAAATCTTCTGCTTTCTTCTTGTCAGTCTGGGTACCATGTAACACAGTCTGATCCTATAAGGAGTTGACCATGTCCTCTATTTGGTGTTTCAAATTTACAATAAAATTGCACCTCCACAGGACAATTCTAATGCCAAGATATGTTGACCATGGAATATTAGAATTAAGCTTATGTTAGCAGAAATCCTCTTGTGCATACTTTTTGTACGGTATTGATTGACCTATCTTGTGCCAACTCATCTCATAGATCTGTCAAGAAAGCAATCTGTCCGAAGAGCTGCTCTTTTAGCTGAGACCAACTAGTAGAAAATCCAAGAAAGAAAGCAAGAGAGCAGAAGAGACAGCAGGTAAGGGAGGAGGTGAGTAATACCATACCCAAACTTCTTCCAGCTCAGGATCACAGGGCCAATAACAGCACAAAGTCAAAGCTGAATATTGTCCCAAGTAACATCCAGCCCACCTAGGCTCAGGATGAACTTGGATGTAGCACAATTTCAGATGATGTAGCTTTAGATCAATTCACACATTCAGCCATATCTGCTAGTTAGAATTGCACATTTAATGTCACCCTTTTCCCACTGTAAGTATAGCTTCTAAAGTAACTTTTCTAATTACAGCATATGGTGGAAGGTAAAGGTAAAGGTAAAGGTTCCCCTTGACAATTTTTTTTTGTCCAGTCGTGTCCGACTCTAGGGGGCGGCGCTCATCCCGCTCTTCAAGCCATAGAGCCAGCATTTGTCCGAAGACAATCTTTCCGTGGTCACATGGCCAGTGTGATTTAGACACGGAACGCTGTTTACCTTTCCACCGAGGTGGTCCCTATTTATCTACTCGCATTTGCATGCTTTCGAACTGCTAGGTTCGCGGGAGCTGGGACAAGCGACGGGTGCTCATTCCGTTGCGTGGATTCGAAGACCAATATCATAAGCAGTGGCTTGGGATACTATACTGTGTGATGCTCTGAGGGGCACTGTGGAGCTTGCTTTTCTCCACTGACCAGTGTCCCCAACATTCAGATGTGTAACCAAACAGTAAACAGTGGCAACAAACTATGTTTTCTCAGCATCTTCATTAAAACTAATTTTTTTAAAAAATGTAACTTTGCAAGCTCCAGGCAATGAGCACACATCTGCTGTGCGTGAAAATATTTCTCTTCACTAAAATTCCGCCAGCTGTAGAAAGGTCCAATGCACTACTCAGCAAAGTCCTCAGAGCACACGACACTTAACAATTTATGTTTTAAAGATCTCAGATTCTTGAATTTCCTTGGGCAGCTTCCATGATTAATGAATTCCAAACATTTAATTACAAATGGAATTAGCATAGATGTGAGTGGTCATTAGGAAGCACCCAACCGACACCTGCAGAGCAGCTGGCTGGGAAGAACAACCAGGAGTATATATAACCCAGAAATTTAGCAGAGAAGGAAGAAGACAGAAGTCAGGCCCAGAGAGTAACAACAACAGAACAGCCAACTGGGGAGGAGTGCTTGGTCAACCGGTTGTAGCCAGACTGCCCCATATAACAGAACATAAGGGGGTGGGCCCAAACCAGTGAAGAGTGATCACTGGAAATCTGACAGGAAGGTCCCTCCTTAGAGAGTGGGAATGCCCAGGTTACAGCAGAAAGCCTAGCTCCATAGAAGTCTGGCATGACACAAAGGACCCAAGGCTGTCATCACCTAGGACAGCTGAGAACCTGATTCTGTTAAGGTGTACTGCTGACTGGGGCTGAAGAATGCAAAGGCCTATATCAGACAAAAATGAATCTACCTACATCTGCAGTTTAGCAATGGAACTACATGAGACTGCCCTGCAATAGACCTGGCTTGCATCTGTCTTTACTAAATTTGTATAAACCTTCTGAACTCGGAACCGCTTGTTTGTTTTCAGATCTAATGGCAGCTATCTGTTTGGGAGTAGGCCGCTGATGAGAGACAAACGTAATTTGGTGGCCTTAGGGACCAAGATTGAGAGTCAAAGCGGCAGCAAAGGCTTCTCAAAGGCAGAATATGCAAATGATAGAGGAAGACATACACAAACCAGTCGGAACCACACAAATGAGTGTCGTGTACTCATATCAGGATGGAGAACAGAGGTTGTACGTATAATGCCTGTCATGTTATCGGGCTCCCACACATCCTGTAGTAGGACACAGCTTTTAGTCAGTTCACATCTCATGGTTTCCTGGACCCTTTGAGTGTTCATTCACTGCCTTGCAACACAGCACTTCAGTCCATTGCAAAGAGGAGGGTAATAATAATACTTCTCTATACCATCAAGCTTCTCAGCCAGGAGCTCCAGCCCACTGAGAGAGATGAGTAGCCATTCACAAAGCCCTGATCACATCTCTATTCACTCCTTGAATATCACTGCAGTGAACCACTGCAGTATATAATCATCACAGTGAGATAGAGGAAGCTGAGGAAGAGGTGGAAGAATCAAGAGAGTTTTTTTATCTATGATCTTCTAGCTCACTATGCAGTATGGAAATGCCATATAAGTAAATATGAAATGATGCAGGCAGTATTCTTGTTTAACACTCTTCTTTCAGGAGGCAAACATCATTTTGGTGTGGTTCAGAATCTGCAAGAACTTTTGGAAATCAAAGGAGACACTAACAGTGAATTGTTATAAATGGCATACAAGGTATGTTAAGAATTAAAGTAGAATGAATGGAACCTCACCCCCTTCTGTGTCTAATTGAATTATTTTTCTAATAACATTGTTTCTTCTCAAACTGAGAGAATATAATTCTTTGCGCGGCAAAACCTGCTTGCCATCTATATCTCCACATATCAAACCAAAAGTAAGTGCTGCCTTTAAAATTGACTATATGTATTTATTGTGAATATTAGCATTGCTGTCTATTTCTCCCTGGAGCCTGAAGAACTCTTAGTAGCTTTCTAAGAATGGGCAATAACTCCAGAGATGAGACAGATTAACAGGAATAAAAATTCAATCCAGTCTATATGAGACACTGAAAATAAGCTTTTTCAGGAACTTGCTAAATACTTGGGGTGTAGTGTTGGATTATAATGTTGTCCTTGTGAATTTCAGTTTACAGATCAACCTGCACACCTGAGGCATCATCAAAGACTATTGCAGATCCACCAACTGGGATAAACATTTCCAGTTTGGAATTGCACAAACTTATAGTTCATTCTTTGAAGAGGACTATGCCTGCCAAATTTCAGATAAATAGGTTCAGCAAGCTTTGTGCACAAGCAGCCTTTAAAGCCTGGAGATTTTTAAAATAATAAAAAAGAATATGGGTATTCCCCACCAGCACCACAGGTGCTTTGTGGGCAATTGTTATGAAAATTAGCAAAGAAGTGGACCTAATTAAGAAACAGGCAATGCTTTGGATGGTTAGGTATAGGGCAGTTGGTGGAGATCATGATGATGATGATGTGCAATCAAGTCAATTCCAAATTCAGGGTGTTCTAATGGCAAGGGGAACAGTTAGTTTCCCTTTTCATTTGCTTGATGAGTTTTTACAAAAGTTGCTACGCATTTGGCAACTTTTATAAAAAAATGGCACATGTCTTAGAAGTGTCTCTAGATAGCAAGTCTGCAAAATAATAAAAGAGATATATACAAGAACTAGGGTTATGACAAATGAAAAATAAGACTTTTCCCCCTTCATAGCTGGCATTAAATTAAAGAAGATTCAATAAGGGAAAAGGTGACAAGTGATGTAGAGCATAGAATGGCAGAGGTAGAAGGACTGTAATCCTGAAATACAGTATTTCCTAAATGCAGCCTTCCCAGATGCCATACGCTCCACCAGAGTCTCTGTTCTTGGGAGACAGATCTGGCAAAGAGAACTGAATGCTGGAATTCTCATACAACAGGTTGCTTCAACGTCCATTCTACCAAGCACTAAGAGTTTGCAACTTAAAGTTACAAAACAGCACTTTTATGGCTTCTTCTTTCTCCCTCTTCCCTCCCTTGGCATTTCCTTTCTATGGGGAATTTGAGGAGAAATACATCAGTTTTAGGAAAAATGTTGTCTTAAGTCTCCTTGTCCCTCAAATAGCTAATGAATGAACTATCAGAAACTCAGAGGATGATTCCTTTGAGTCTGACTGCTCTCATATCTGTCTGAATCAGCCCAGTTTGGTTCATTAAGATTCAGGATTCCTCAGAGTACAATGCATATCAATATTATGCATTCTTTTAAGGGTGGAAGAGAATTTCTATATTCTGATCTTCAAATGACCACATGGAAGCTAGCAAGTGAGAGCAATCCATATATACTAGCTTGGGCAAGTGTAAGATGGGGTTCTTTTACGCTTTACCATCAGAGCTTTGGCTTTTAACTTTAAGGGATTTTTTATTGGTTTTGAACCCTTCTCTGTTAAGGATGACCATATTCTTCTTTGTTATAGAGTTTGTGGCTTGTCTGTGGCCCACAACTAGCTTGCATCCCCACATAATGTAGCTTGGTCTTCAATAGGACCATTTTTGTTGTCCTTCCTTCCCCCCACCTCCTTTTAATAGATGGCGAAAGCCACAGAAGAGGGGTCACAAAGAAATAATAGGGGCAGAGAGACAGACATGCTGAAGGTAAATCCAAAGTGGCATTTTTACTGAAGGTTAGACTTAAACTTTAGTACTAAACCTGAAAACATTTAAAAATCTGTATGATCCTGGTTATGTTTTTTAGTCTGCCGCTAGATGGTGCTAACCTGTAATTCAAGAAAATGGACTCGGTGGCAGTGTTATTCCCATCCAACTCTTCTCTCTCTTGGCAACTAGATCAGATAAATATTTACAATTTTTACGGTCTCTGGTCTTTCAGATAAGTGTGAATTCCAGGAAAGTTCTACATGAGAAGGCCATACACATTTATGTTCCAAACTGTATACAGTTCTGAAAAAGAGAATTTATGAGGATCCAAAACTAAATCCACCAACAATCTGAAAATATTATTGAATCTGGAAATCATGTTGAATTCTCTCCTCACACTTCCAAAATTCATCAGTGGCATTCCTAATGCAACACCTGTCTGCCAGCCCTATGGAGACATTGGTGATGTGACTGCAAACAGGAATAGGAGAAGGGGACTGTCTTAGCCTCACCACACCATGCCGCTACCCTCCTCATATGAAGAATGATTTTCCCCAAAGGAGAGATTCCTGTATCTCTGGAGGCTTTTCACAAGAGCATTGTTCAGGAATAAAAAACCCATGAAAACATGCACACTTAAGCTCCACCGCACATGGACAAAAGGCAGACCCTTGCATTGTTCACCATGAAGTGTTGCAGGTGGGACATAAATGGAGTTAGACTGTTTCCATGATCAGGATCTGTGCCTTTTCAGAGCTGCCAGCCATGGTAACACTGCAATCAAATTAAGGTAAACACATTTTAAGTGCTTCTGTGGATCTTCAAGGTGAATATACAATGGTCTACCTTACTTTCTGGATGAAGTGGGGATGTGGGAGGTAGGGCATACCTCTAGCCACATGACATTGCCACCCATTTAGCCCTTTGTGCTTTTGAGCTTAATAAGGCTACAGCCTGGGACACTGATTTTCCATTTCCCCAAAGATCACCTTCAGGAAGCTGCAGAAGACCCAGAGCAGCCGCCAAATATGTTGCGAGGAAAAGGCATTGTGGGAGCCCCCAAGCATCAGGCCTGGCCCAAGATATTTTGCAGCCTGCAACAAAGGATGGCTCACTCATGGGAACCACTGGTCTAGGGTGTTGGTGTCTGTGGCATTCAGCTCTGCTCTCACCTGTCCGTCACAGCTGGGCAGGGAAACCTCAGCCAATGAGAGGACGGAGGGTGGTGCAGAAGTGGGAGGAGCTGGGTTATATAAGGTGTGTGAGAGGTGTGAGTAGAGATCAGATTGAGTTTGGAAGATGAGTGATTAGAGAGTTTGATAGAGAGTGAGAAAGAGCCTGTCAGTGAGGGAAAAGTCTGTGACAGATAGTGTCTGAGAAACAGTGATTGACTAATTGATTTTATACCTGTGATTCACCCTTTTATTTTGTGTAATCAATAAACATATTATTTGTTTGAAAGAAACACTTGTCCTTTTGATTTTAAGGATAGGTTGGTGGCAGCAATTTTGGTGAGAGGTAGTGAGCACTCTTATAGGCCTGGATTAGAAGAGGCTTGAAAGTGGCCTGCTACAGTGTCCATGAAGTGGATGGGTTTGGTGCTGTATTACCTTATTTCATTCATTTGCTAGAACCCCTCCAGCAAACTGGATACCCAGTGCGATACAGTGGATAGAGTGATAGACTGGGACTCTGGAGAACAGAGTTTGAATCCCCACTCAGCCATAGGAACTGACCAGGAGACTAGAACTGGTAAAATAACTCAAATATCTCACTTACCTTGAATGCCCTATTGATGCTCTTATTGTTTGTGAGTGTGCACTCCAATCCGAACCAGCCAGTTTCCTAAGTATGCTATTTCTGCAGGCAACTTTCTGTTTGATGTTTTTTGTAGGTCAGGGTTCAATCCACAGTGATACTCAAATACTTTAGGGTAGGGCAATATTCCAAAATCTTGCCTTTCCAGTTAACTCAGAGCTTCCTCTCTGCTTCTCTTTTCTTTAAATAAGTGAAAGCACAGGCCTGCATTTTTAAAGGGTTTGGTTTCAGCTGGTTGTTTTTCATAACACGAGGCATCTTCTAATGCAGAGATCAGATGCTGCTTGATGGCCTCAAAGGTGTTCCCCCGACTGTCAAGGCAAGATCACCAGCACAGATGGAACTCTTGGAGTATGGAGATGTTGGTTGGCCATTTGTATAAATGTTAAAAAGTAATGGTGCCGGAACACTAGCCTATGGGGACATAGAAGGAGCCTCCATGAAGAGTGGAAAGCACTGCAAGTACTCTCAGGTGACCCTTAGGCAACAGCATGCAGCTGGGTAATACTTCCTGTCCAGAATCATTGTACTGTAACTTTGCTGAGGAGCAAAATAATCCAACAGTCCCTTTTATAACCACGTGGCAATCATTTCTATGAATACAGAGGGCATCTTTTTATATAAAGAAAAATTCTTACCTTTACCACTAACAGAAATGTGGTATCCTTTGTGTACAAGATATGCACAGAGGAACTGATCAGCCTCAACCAAACGTTCCTGAGAAGTCTTGTTTCCAAGAGGCCCCACAAACAGTATGAAAATGCCATTTTTGTAAGACCAAGTATTATAGTCCTTTCAACAGCCTATACTGAAGAGGGGACAATGTAGAAAACTTGCCAGTTGAACTGGTTACATGTACAGTAATATTTATTTATAACCCACCTAATATACCACTCTGCTTTAAGAAGCCTTCTAATATGGAAAACCAAAACACTCACTTTCTAGCTGGAGATTTCAACAGCTATAGCAACTTTTGGGGCTATGAACATGACGACAAAAAAGATGAATCCTTAAAACTGGCAGAATCCCATTCAATGTGCCTTATACATGATCCTAAAGTATCCAGTTTGTTTAAAAGAGGCAGGTGGCAGAGAGGCTACAACCCAGATCTCATTTTTGTAGTGAGCCTGTAGCTCGACAGTGCATTAAGAGCATAGGTGATCCAGTCCCAAACACTCAGCAGAGATCCATTCTACATCAGATCTACTCAGCCATCCAACTTCAATCTATATATCACTCTATATACATTTTTTTAAAATGCCCACTGGAAAAATTTCACAATAATGAAACAGCTATGTTTCAGACTTCCATTCTGGAATGTTCTCATGCCTCAATTCCAAGAGGGTGCGGGGCCAACGACATCCCAAGTACCACTCTGGAAACACATGCCCAATACTCAAGCTTCTATTTCACACTTCAAAGAAAATTGTTTTAGCCAGCATACAATAAAAGCTAAGAAAAATTTGATCTCAACTCTTGCTTCTACACAAGCTGAAATGACATCAGGTCTAGGATTCTTAAAACTATTATTAAAGAATATTTTATTACAGATTTTAATAATCTGTATTATTAAAATTCTCACATAATGTAATTATTCACACCTCATCATTCACACCTTTTAATTATAGTGGAGTTCAGCTTGGGCCAAAAGATGTTAATACTTCAGGGAAAGGTAAGTTATTTTTGAAGGAACAGATTTATTAAAACTACAGTGGTACCTTGGTTTACGAACGTCTCGGTTAACGTAATTTTCAGTTTACGAATGAAAATCCATTGAAAATAATGGCTCGGTTTAGGATTTTCCCCGCTTGCATTGCACCTGGGAGGTTTATTGTGTCGCCCCTGTGCATGCATTCCTATGGGAAACTGCATTCCAGTTTGCTAATTTTTCACATTACGAAATGTCCTGGAGAACGCATTAATTTCGTAAACCAAGATATGCCTGTATATTCAGAGGTGGGAAATGTAAATTAAACAAACAACAATAATAACATATTTATTCCAAATGAATTGAGATAGAAATGGAATGTGACATTAAGCCAAATTATTCATGCATGCATGTTAAAATAAAACCAAAGAAGTCAGGAATCTCTTTTCAGGCAAGTTTCCATAACATTGTTCACGTTGATGCAGAGCACAAGTATCTTTCACTTAGATCCAGCAATTATGTGTTGTGCTTTGATTGAGCGAAAAGCATGGATGGCAACTTTTAGTAATGCTGAGTTAAGAGGGACAGGCACCCCGTGTGGCTCAGGGATTTTGAGAGTCATAGTCTCCAAAAATATTTATTTTATTTATGCATACTACCCTGCAAGATTTTCTCTTCCTCTCATGGTCCTTGGTGGCAACTTTGAATTGAAGGACTCTCTGCAATCATACTCCCAGGGATCAAGGCAGAGAATCAGATGTAGTTCAGCGTTGTCTTCACAGAGTGGTCACCCAGTTGCCTATCGGGAACCCACAAGTAAGGACATGACTGCAACCACATCCTGTTTCTCATACACGTTTCTCAGCAACTGCTGTAAAAAGCATGCTGTCTTTGATGCCACAGGAAATAACTGGCTATCCTGAATAGTAGTAGTAGCTATTGCTTACATCAGACCTGGGCAAAGTGCGGCCTGAGGGCCACATATAGCCCGTGAGCCACTCCTGTCCGGCCTGCCAGTCGTAGCTCCAGTCCGATGTTCAAGCACTTGTTCAAGCCCAAGACAGACTGGATTTCTCTCACTGAACAAGTTGAACATCAAAACCATTTATAGCTTTTTGTCTAAAGTTGATCAGTTGCTTATCTTTTATTTTTAAGTAAAGTTGGTTCAGCCCCCAAACACAGTTCAGATTTTTCATGTGGCCCCATATAGAAATTAATTGTCCACCCCGGCTGACATAGTACTAGTTGCTACTGCTGGTTATGGGATATCACACTAAGGCCAAAATCCTCTTGCTTAGCATAGTATA
Organism: Pogona vitticeps; assembly: GCF_051106095.1. Taxonomy (NCBI): domain Eukaryota; kingdom Metazoa; phylum Chordata; class Lepidosauria; order Squamata; family Agamidae; genus Pogona; species Pogona vitticeps. The sequence continues at coordinate 66,088,644 of NC_135786.1, read as the reverse complement.
CTTACTATGCAAAGTAAGTTGCAGATAGAGTTGGCCTATTTGAATCAATGGAACTTACAAAGGAGTTGACACACCCAACCCCCATTGATTCAATGGGCCTACTCTGGTAGGAATTACTGTGCTGAGCAATTAAATTTTAGCCAATGTGTTGATTTTCTCTTGGTAAAACCAAGAATATATCCTATTTATATGGATCCCCCCACCCCCATCCAGGTTTCAAAGATGCTCTCAAAAGCCAGGATATTTTTGAAACATGTAAGTACTTTTTGGTTACATTTCAAAGGTTTAGCAATTTAAGAAACAGATTGCTTTTCTCTGGGTGGCAGGAAAGAAGAAATAAGTCAGTTTTCACCTCTACTAGCTGTTGTACCCTATCATGGCCAAGACAGCTATTTGTACATGCATACCCATGTGCACATGGACCTTGACTTGCATAATATTTGCATATGGCAATGTGTATGTATTGATACACATTACCGTATGCTAATTTGAACATAATTGCTATATCTCAGGCCACAATTCTGTACACTTATACCTAATAGAAAATGCAATTTAACATAATGGATTCTGTTTCTGAGTAAATATGACACATATTTTTAAACAGCACTACAGTACATCTCACTACATAAGAGGAAGGCTATAACCAGACATCATGACTTACTTTGTTCATTCTGCTTTCCTAGGTATAAACTGTCTATGAGAAACATTTATGTTTCAACAGGATTTTCAATAAATAGTTCATCAATTATAGGAATGTTTCAAACACATGGCAGTTCCCCGTCAAACTGAGGACTGTTGTCTACAAAGCAGGATAGCCACCGTAGCTGTAATTCTAGTCCACAGCTAAATCCCGTTCCCATGGCTTGCTGAGGTAACAGTTTTAAGTTCTGTGGGGCTATTTGTTTACTTAGATATCTACTGATGAACCTTGCAAACACAATTTCATAAAATGAGTCTCTTCTTGTTCAGTTACATAACAGTCAATATGAGCAATTATGACAACAACAAAATGCAACCATTCATGCACTCAAGATCTTGTCAACAGCACCAATAAGGAAGTTGCTTGTGGAAACGCCAAGTTCCTGTGTCCTGTTGAATTCCAAATTCAGTCCTCAACTGAGTTGGGTATCCATGGCATACAAGAATTGGCTCCATGTGCAGTGTCTTCAAAATCCTAGAATAAAATATCAATTCAACTGCGTAGACATGAATTTACTATGTGGATTCACCCCATCCAAATCAAATATAGGAATTATACTTAGACCAAGTTGGTGAGGGGCTAAGCAGTCTAAGTGGCAACAACAGCTCCAGCCTCTTCACCATTCTTTCTTTTTCTGATTCAAAACTCTACCTCACAGCTCTGCTCTTTCTTAGTCGCACCCTTTTGGGTAAAACCAACATTTCATAGGAGTTCCACTGAGAGGAAATCAGGATGGTTCTCAGATATTCCTTCATTTCATGGCTCATGTCATGACTTTGTCTCCGCTGCTTCTGCATACATTGGGATGAAATTGTCTCCAGCTGAGGATTATATTAAATGTATATTCTATCATTATTCTTATTCATTTTGGTAGGGATATTGAACTTTCAGCAATAGTCGTCAAGCAGCTTCTTCTCAGCCACGCTCAGCTTATACTCAATGAGATCTATCAACACATAACAAGCTTGTGGATAAAAATAATTAGCATTGGTTAACATAGCATTAATTTAGCTGTATTAAAGCAGAGTTCCAATTGCAAACTTTGAACACTGGCAGAGTACATGTTAACCATTCCTTGGAGAGGAATGGAATGGAGAAGGCCCACATTTTCCTGTGATTTCCCAGTGATCCATGAATGTTTATTGGGATGTCATGTCTCTGACCCTGCAGTAGGAATGGAGCCAATTTTACTTAAAAAGATACTCTTATACTGTGGTATAGTTTGCACAGAGACTGGGTTCCACTGTATGTATGTTTTACATTTCATATTTCAGGGCTCTGTCTGGAAGTTTTATGCAATGCATTTCATTATTTATTTGCCATCATTTTACAGTTATGACACGGAGACAAAATGATTCTCAGATGCAGGAACTGGTCTCAGTAATCTGGACCTTTATACGTAGATACACAAACATTCAGCCACTTATATATACACAAACACACATTACTCTTTGGTAAACTATGTATCTTAGTCCTGTATGCGCAAGCTGCACAATTGTTCATTCTGAAAAAATTTTTAACTGAACATTTTGGTCTTAAACCAACTAACGAAAGTCTTTCAGAATAAATCACTTCAGCAAAAAGCATCAGGATTTAAGATGGGCTATGGATAGAAGGAGAAGTCTCCTTGGAAAAGACCTTGATATTGGGAAAGTGTGAAGGCAAGAGGATAAGGGGACGACAGAGGATGAGATGGTTGGACAGTGTCATCGAAGCTACCAAGATGAATTTGACCCAATTCCGGGAGGCAGTGGAAGACAGGAGGGCCTGGCATGCTCTGGTCCATGGGGTCATGAAGAGTCGGACGCGACTAAATGACTAAACAACAAAAATGGATAGAAATGTAGGAAATAGATCAAGGGTATTTTTCCAGAAATCTGCAAATAAATTATCCTGTTGACAAACAAACAAACAAACAAACAAACAAACAAACAAACTGTTGCCACTACAAACAAAAACATCTATTAAATGCTGAACTCAGTGATACATAATATTGATCACGGGTGAATTCGATAACCCCTGGAAGTCTATTCAAGGGGTCACAGGCATTTATGGGCCTCCCTACCTGCTGGTGCAAAGTGAAGGCAGAGAAGGTAGTCTCAGTACATCCCTGGAGAAAGAGGTATGTCACCTCACCACAGTAGGAAAATCTTCTGCTCCTATCCCTTCTTTTCTTTCAGTGCTCCAGTGACATTGTGCCCATGGGTATGCATGGGAGAGACAATCCATTTCAATGATATTCATTTGTGTTCGCCACATCTTATGAACCATTGTTTCAAATATACTTAATGTTTGGTAACAGTAAAGGAAGCAATTTTTTTTTTGTATTTGGAGGGGAAACTAAGGAGTATATCATACTGGCTCACATCCTATTGCAGAAACAACCACACATGCCAGAGAAATCACATAGCATTGCTTATTGTCCATGTCAGCAGGCATGCAACTGCTTCACTAAACTGAAGAAGCTGAGGAGCGCAAAAGCAGTACAGTTGGCAGTGTGGCACAATTGCCTTCTTACTCTGGGCCACAGCAACCAGATTCTAGCCATAATGTAATATTTACATTTGATTTGTGAGTAAATGAATAATTCGCACACTAGCCTAGCCAAAGGTATTCCTGTTCCCATCCAAGGTGAAGGATCAATCCAATGGAAAGAGAAGAGTTTCAGTGAGTAGAATCCTAATTCTGGGTTAAATCAGAACCATGTCTGTGTATCTTGTCTGGATTAAGCCTTAATAAATTTGACCACATGTAGTCCATTAGCATATCTTGTTTTAGTTAGTTTGTTTGTTTGTTTCTGAATTTAGGACATTTTGCAAACATTTCTGAGAAATGTTGTTTTGCACAGAAACCTCATGTCTTGGGTTAAAAAAAATATCCTTGTATTTTGTGCAAATATGGTGTTTTTGTGTAAAATGCAGGGTTATTGCATAAAATACAAAATATTTTGCTTCTGTTCCAGTCTCTTGCAGGACTGAGAAATCTCACAGTAGTTCACAGATTATTTTGACAGGGAGTCTCAACATGCAGAGATACTCTTTCTCATTAGAAGAGATTATATATGAATATTCATTACACTCTTACCTCTCCCTCTAATTTCCCACTCAAAAGCCCTCAAAGCACTCCTACTCAGCTGTAGCACAATGTACAACAGTATTTGTATAATAAACAAAGAATTACAATATTTGCCTGGATTTGGGGAACTAGAATATGGCAACCCTGAGACATTGAACTCCCTGGTGTTTGGTAAAGGAGGAGGAAGATTTAGGAGGGGGAAAAGTTGAATGTGTGGCAGAAGAGTTCAAAAGGGGGGGAAGGGGAAGGAGTCAAGGGACAAAAGCAGCACTGAACAGTTTCGACTCCATCAGACGTATCCTCGTAAAACCAGTAAGAAAATAAAGAGAGAGACTATTGGGTTTTCAGTCCAGATAAGCTAGGTATGTTCTCTAGTCAGAATATATTCCAACCCCCCATCCCCAATTTATTAAGCTAATTCTCTCAATATTTGGCCATTTCTCAGACCACTTGAACAATTGAGACAATACTGTATTTCACGGAGTATAGAATTTACAAAGACATGCTAATGAAACTCTACATGATTTTAGTGATCTCTCCACTTTCTGTCTCACTTCATGAGGCAGCCTTTAAAACCTCCCCACCCCCCAATTTATGGGCCGTGGTTAATGTTTGTTCGAAGTCATGGAACACCTTTGGGGAAAATGGTGAGAGAAGAAGTTGTGCCTCGTCACAGATGGTGTCTGGCATTTATTCCAAAGTGCTGGCAGGTGTGCCAGGGAAAGCTACTTGAGGCTCATTGGCACTGTCTGAAAGGGCAACATCAATCATATGTTTGAGTTCCTGTGCAGGAAGTAAAAATAATTGGCCTGTTATTTATTACTTTTGAAAGTTTCATCTCAGCCAAGAAGACCTGGAGAAAAAGAAAGCATTCGAGATTTTGCATTTGTTGGCACATGTTTCTAGCTTGATACAGTGAAAGTAATGTGTGTGTGAATGAATTTATGTGTCTAAGAGAGGGAGAAAGTATGTGCACTTCTAATTATGTATTCTAATATCTGGCTTATGGTAGAAGGTTCTTTGGTTGAATCCTCTCAAGCAAGGATCCCACAAACACTGGAGACATGGTGGGATGGTGGTATTTCCCCCATACTACGTACAGTGGTGCCTCGTTTAACGAGGATAATCTGTTCCAGCGAAATCTCTGTAGAGCAAAATCCTCATTAAGCGAAATAAAAAATCCCATTGAAACACATTGAAAACCCGTTCAGTGTGTTCCAATGGGCTGAAAAACTCACCGTCCAGTGAAGATCCTCCATAGGGACAACCATTTTCAGTACCTGTAAAGCAAGGAATCCATCCAAAAACACAGCAGGGAGCCATTTTACACAGCAGGCGGCCATTCTGAAGCTGCCAGTCAGCTGTTAAAAAAATGTAATGTCAAGAATCGGTTCCCAAAGCAGGGAACCAATCATCGCAAAGAGGATTTTGCCTATTAAAACATCATTTTGCGATAACAAAAGCGATTGCAAAACAGTCATCGTATAGTGGTTTCGTTGTTTAACAAGGTAATCGTTAAGCGAGGCACCACTGTATCCCATGTTTTTACAGTAGCCTCTTTAGGATGTGAGTCTTCTCCAGATTTATTTATTTACAATATTTTTTAGCCGCACCATTACCAGTGGCTTCTAGGCGGTGTACAACAATATTAAAACTTAAAAACATTAAAGTTGACAATATAAAATGCCCTATATTAAAACAATTCTTGAAACATTAATAAGTCCTGCTGCTCACTTTCTTCCCACTTTCTTGGTAGATTATTTCTTCCCACTTTCTTGATAGATTATTCTTTATTTCCTTATGATGATCCATTGTCTGACTTCCAGGAGATTCACACATTACAGGAGCATAGGTATCTGTGCAAGTAGATGCACAGTGCTGTATAGGACAGGATGGCATTCCTGAGACTTACTATCTCTCTAACTCCCACATGAGTGGGAAAAATGGAAGATGCCATTGTTCTGGCTATCAGAAGAGGAGCTTCAATGTCTTGCACTGAAAGTGTGATGATGGTGGGACCTTCATGCAAGAGGCACCTGGCTTTCTACAAGGATGAACCTTTTGTGCCTAGGACAAATGTACTATTTATTCACACAGACAACATTATGTTTTCTCCTACAGGTCCATGAACTTCAATTAGTCATGTCAGTTCTCACCACAGAACATAAAGAAGTACTGTAAGGAGTTGTGCTGTGGATATTTTTCTGCAGCTGTGCCAAACTTTGGAGGGTCTCTGAGCACCATAAAGAATCAGCATACCCGCCCCCTTTTTCCTAACCTCCAACTTGGATAGGAGTATGAAGAGTGCAAATCAGTAGAACACCTTGCCATTTTCCTTGAAGTCCATGAACCCAGCATTACAACAGTAAGAGCATTTGCCCATTCTCTAAGCCCAGAGAAATTTCTCTAAGCTTAAGGAAAGGGTGATGGCTGTTGTAGATGTTCTCCATAATACTGCAGTGTGTTTTGTTGGTAACAGACAAAGGCACACATCACAAAACTAATTTTCAGCCCCACTGGGCAGGGCTCCGTCTCTCTCTCTCTCTCTCATGGCTTTGCCTCTGCATGCACACTTGACTCCGTCTCCCACTGGGTTCCGTTGCAGTGCAGAGACTGAAGAGAGCTGCATGGAGGGAAGCAGAGTTGTGCAGCCACGCTTCCCCCAACTTAGCTGGAATCTCGATGCAGATTTTTTTTTCTGGCTTTTAAATATATTGTCTTCTACAGATGTAAGCTGCCTTGGGTTCTTTGTAAGGAGCAAGGTGGGGTAAAAATATTTTGAATAAATAAATAAGAAAGAAGGTCATTTCTTACTTGGCCTCTTGGAGATGTAGTCCAGCAAACAAACCAAACCAAATTTATGCCATCTTTGAGCATGCATTCTGCGGGAGTAAATTGTTTTCACAGACCGGGAGTGGGCAACTTCAATAAGTCTTCAATAAGTCTTGAGGTCAGAGTTGACCAGAGTTGCCCTTCTAGGCTTTACTCCTGTTGGCTAATCAGCAATCCAAATGCTAATTTCAAGATGTGGGAGGAAGGGGCCTGCATCAGAGACTAACTTGTTTTTTGCCTGTTTGTTTATATACTAACCAATCAGAGGGATTTGTTGTTTCCCCGGGTTAAATAAGCCCTGCCCCTTTGTCACTCACCTTTTTACAATGAGGTTTGAGATACTCCATTTTGTAATCCAGATCCTTCTTCACCTTGCAAGATGCTAGACCTCCAGGCAGGATCTCTGAACCCCAGAGATCCTCCCAGCCACATGGGCTAAGTAAAGAAACCTTGCTTTTACTATTTTCCTTTTGTAGCAACCAGAAACCTACTGAGTGCCTATTCATGTGAGTTAAATACAGTGGTGCCCCGCTTGACTATTACCCCGCCTGACGACGAATCTGCTTTATGATGAGTTTTTTTGCGATAGCAAAACAATGATTCCTATTGGGTTTTCCGCTTTACAATGATCAGGTCCCTGCTTCAGGAACTGATTTTTCACTTAATGATGGTTTTGAAACAGCTGATCGGCAGGTCGCAAAATGGCCATCTGCTGTGCAAAAAGGCTCCCTGCTATGTTTAGGACTGATTGTTCACTTTACACACACTGGAAAATGGCCACCCTATGGAGGATCTTCGCTGGACGATGAGGTATTTCCCCCATTAGAACGCATTAACCGGTTTTTAATGCATTCTAATGTTTTTTTTCATTTCACTTGATGATGAGTTCGCTGTACAGCGATTTTGCTGGAACACATTATCATCATCGAGCGGGGCACCACTGTATACAAAAACCTTTTTATACTTAAGAATCACCTTGTGGGTGTTGCTTAATCAAAAGTGCTACACTTTGGGGAACTTCCTTAGTCTACTTCTAGCTGAAGTAGCTGGCCTTCTACTGTGCATTTTATTGGAACTTACACAAGTTCCCAGAACTCTCAACAACTCTCACCCATTGTTTTTCCAAAATCAGTAGTGACTACAAGTTCCCTTCAGGGGAAGAGTTAGAAGCTAGGAAATAGGAGATGTCTTACAGGCCACCTGTTGCTCACTTTGCTCATAAACATAACAACTCATCTGAAAGTGATACAGATGAAATTGTGTCCATGTGATATTTACTGACAAGGAAAGGCCCACCATCTTCTCTCCTTTTTCAGTAGGAACCACTTGTAGCCCATGTATCCCCTTCCCCAAGGGAACACTTTCTGAAGGCAGAATAGAGAACTCATGGAAAAGAAGGAGTAGACACTAGATCGGATATTTAGAGTTTTCAAATCAAATATCTGAACAGCCCCCTTTATTTAGTGGATAAGCATTAGTGTGTGATTTCTAACCATGCCAGAAAGACAGCAGCAAGACTCAAGTGAAAATTGAATACTGTTATTAGAGCAACATCTATTGTTTTAAACCAAGAGATTTGGTACAAAGCACAACTAGTATCCAGCATGTCCCAAAGCAATTCTAAGAAGCTTATCTCATGCCTATAGGCTATGTGGTAGGAGTAGTCAACATGGATCTGAGATAATACACAACCATTGGAATTATTTGATGATGATAATCATGATGATGACAGTGTTTCTCAAGTTGATTCTGATTTATGTTGACCCCTTTCAGGGTTTTCTCTAGCCGTCCCTAATGTTTAAGAGATTCCAGGACCCTTTGAGACCTCACACATTCCACTGAATTCATGCACAGAACCAGGGCATCTGAAATCAGAAACAGATTCTGAAACGATGGTACAGAACCTGGTGGAGTCACCAAATCTATAACTGCAGGGTATTTTTCAGGATCTAGTACATTTCTTGCTTTTCCCCAAGATTGTTAGGATGCCAGTTCTTATATAAGATGTCATTTATTTCAGTTATACAGATTGGGCTGTGATACAAGGACATTAGAAGAGCTGCCTTAGATCAGATCAGGTGTAGTCCTTGTCCAGCATCCAGGCCAACTATAGCTGTTGTGAAGCTCACAAATTTTTATGTGAAATCAGTGTATGTTAAAGAATTTCAGCAGCAACTGGGATATATCATGTGATAAATGTGGCTGAAATTGGCTCCAGGGAGAAGACCCATCCTGCGTGACCTTGGGCAAGCTGCGCAGTCCCAGGGTGCCCCCAGAAGGAAAGAATGGTAAACTACTTCTGTTTATTTTCTACCTAGAAAACCTTGGAAAGGGTCACCATAAGTCAGAACTGACTTGACAGCAGATGATGATAACGAAATTTTACTGAAACTGAAAAGGCTATCTTGGGAAATTTTCTTTAAATACATGTATATGCTTTTGTGGGTTTCCAAGAGGTAGAAAACTTTTATCTGAGATGGTTGTAAAAGTACATGCATTAGAAATAAAGTTGATGGTTCCTCATGCAAAAATGTGAGACGTGCCTGGATATGAACCTTATACACATACGGCAAATACTTCCCAATCCAGTATATTTTTTCAAAGTGGAAAATATATCCTAAAAGAACATAGTCATTATCAGCAACACCTTGTTAACAAGCACTTACTTGATAAATATCTTTCCAGATAGGCCATTCCATAAGTGACTTCCTCTCAAAAGGAAAAGGAAAGTCAGAACATCTCTTCTAAGATTCTGTTTCTGCAGTACAACCACGCGCCTGCATTTTGACCTTCATTAGCAGCTTGTTTATAGAAGTGGGCTGCTTCGCCACAAAATAAATTTGTGATGCTGATAATTTGCTAAACTATTTTGGGAGCTGTGAGTGTGGTCAAGCACACAGCATCCTGGAACTGTTAATCACCTGTCATCAGGTCCCACTGCCTTCTTTTGCAGTGAAGGCTCTTGTTGAGCCAGGCCTTGATGGGGAGAGCAATAAAACAAGCAACATTAAAAGGCCCTTAAAAAGCAGGGTCTGCTAAGAACTGCAATTTGAATGAAACCAGGTCTCATTCAGTGACAAAGCAAACTGTGGTCAAGAATTAAAACAGGCTCTTCAAGCATGTCACATTATGCTGTCCTTCCAAAATAATAAATGTGCTTTATTCTAATTACATTTTAGGCAAGCAATATTTCATAGAAGTCCAAATGGAGTTTATTTGTTTGTTGCTTTTTAGTCCAGCCAGGTTCTGATTAGATATTTGTTTAGATTCAATTCTTGGCCTGCCCAAATGTCAGAGAAATACCGTCTTGTGATTCATTTTGACACTACAATAAATAAATCAATAAATGATTGTGGGGTGCCATTGAAGCAGTGTTGATGAGCTACAATTCAAGAAAAAATGCTGTGTCTAGGGACTATATCATGTCCCTCATTTCTGCCAACACAGTACACATCATCCTGGCCACTTGGTGAGGCCACAGGCTGTGAAATGTTCTAGCCAAGTCAAGGTTTTTGAGAAATATCAACACTCTGACAAATAGTTATTCCTTTCTGCCTTGAATAATTAGCACTAAAATTTGTCATAGGTAACTTCAAAGTTAATTTTACCATTGAGTGATCCCTTTTTGCTATGATTCCCAAGGAAAACCTTTCTATAAAATATCCGGGGGAGGGAGGGGTATATGGGGGGAAAGAAAGGAAGGTCTACTCATATATAAGGGTCAGGCCACCAAGTATTCACGAAAAAATATCCAACATATTAAGAATAGGCATGATGGAGTAGGCATGATGTCTTGAGGCTTGGATTATTCATTTTAGGAGCAGTCCAACAAATTTTAAGGAGGTTTCCTTCTAAATCATTGTAGCTAATGCTTTTTCTCTTTGGATTTATCAATAACTTTCATGGATTACCAAGAAACTCAAAAGTAAATGACATAACTGAACATTCTATAGCACAGCAATTAACTGACCCCTATGGTCTTGGAAAAGTGAATATGAGAAAAGGATTATAGAAGAACAGAAGCATGTTGTTGTTGTTGTTGTTGTTGTTGTTGTTGTTGTTGTTGTTGTTGTTGTTGTTGTTGTTGTTGTGTGTTTAGTTGTTAAGTCCTGTCTGACTCTTCGTGACACCATGGACCAGAGCACGGCAGGCCCTCCTGTCTTCCACTGCCTCCTGGAGTTGGGTCAAGTTCATGTTGGTAGCTTCGATGACACTGTCCAACCATCTCGTCCTCTGTCGTCCCCTTCTTCTCCTGCCTCCACACTTTTCTAACATCAGGGTCTTTTCCAGGGAGTCTTCTCTTCTCATGAGATGACCAAAGTATTGGAGCCTCAGTTTCAGGATCTGTTCTACCAACCAACCCTGAGCACACAGGGTTGATTTCCTTCAGAATGGATAGGTTTGATCTCCTTGCAGTCCAGGGGACTATCAAAAGTCTCCTCCAGCACCACAATTCAAAATCATCAATTCTTCGGCAGACAGCCTTCTTTATGCTCTAGCTCTCACTTCCATACATCACTACAGAAAAAAAACCATAGCTTTGACTATGCGAACATTTGTCGGCAAAGTGATGTCTCTGCTTTTTAAGATGCTGTCTAAGTTTGTCACATCTTTTCTCCCAAAAAGCAAGCGTCTTTTAATTTCGTGGCTCCTGTCACAATCTGCAGTGATCATGGAGCCCAAGAAAGTAAAATCTGTCACTGCCTCCATATCTTCCCCTTCCATTTGACAGGAGGTGATTGGACCAGTGGCCATGATCTTAGTTTTTCTAATATTGAGCTTCAGACCATTTTTTGCACTCTTCTCTTTTAACCTCATTAAGAGGTTCTTTAATTCCTCCTCACTTTCTGTCATCAGAGTGGTATCATCTACATATTGGAGGTTGTTGTTATTTCTTCTGGCAATCTTAATTCCGGCTTAATTCCAGTCCTGCCTTTCGCATGTTGTATTTTGCATATAAGTTAAATAAGCCGGTGGACAATATACAGCCTTGTCGTACTCCTTTCCCAATTTTGAACCAATCAGTTGTTCCATATCCAATTCTAACTGTTGCTTCCTGTGCCACATATAGATTTCTCAGGAGATAGATAAGGTGGTCAGGCACTCCCATTTCTTTAAGGACTTGCCATAGATTTTTGTGGTCCACACAAAATCCAGCGCATGTTAGCAATTTGGTCTCTAGTTCCTCTGCCCCATCGAAATCCAGGTTGTACTTCTGTGAGTTCTCGGTCCACATACTGCTGAAGCCTACCTTGTATGATTTTGAGCATAACCTTGCTAGCGTGTGAAATGAGTGCAATTGTACGGTAGTTGGAGCATTCTTTGGCACTGCCCTTCTTTGGGATTGGGATGTAGACCGATCTTTTCCAGTTCTCTGGCCAATGCTGAGTTTTCCAAACTTGCTGGCATATTGAGTGTAGCACCTTAACAGCGTCATATTTTGAGATTTTGAATAGTTCAACTGGAATGTCATCACCTCCACTGGCCTTGTTGTTAGCCATGCTTTCTAAGGCCCAGTTGACTTCCCTCTCCAGGATGTTCCTTTAATATCTCCATTTTTTAAACAGATCTCTGGTTTTCCCCTTTCTATTATTTTCCTCTATTTCTTTGCACTGTTTGTTTAAGAAGGCCCTCTTGTCTCTCCTTGCTATTCTTCGGAAGTCTGCATTCCATTTTCTGTACCCTTCCCTATCTCCCTGGCATTTTGTTTCCTTTATCTTCTCTGCTATTTGTAAGGCCTCATTGGACAGCCACTTTGCTTTCTTGCATTTCCTTTTCTTTGGAATGGTTTTTGTTGCTGCTTCCTATACAATGTTATTAGCCTCCATCCATAGTTCTTCAGGCACTCTGTCCACCAAATCGATTTCCTTCAATCTGTTTTTCAGTTCCACTGTGTATTCATAAGGATTTGGTTTACATTATACCAGACTAGCCCAGTGGTTTGTCCTACTTTTGTCAGTTTAAGCTTGAGTTTTGGTATAAGAAGCTGATGAGCAAAGCCACAATCAGCTCCAGGTCTTGTTTTTGCTGACTGTGTGGAGCTTCTCCATCTTTGGCTGCAGAGAACATAATCAATCTGATTTCAGTATTGCCCTTCTGGTGATGTCCACATGTAGAGTCACCGCTTGTGTTGTTGGAAAAGAGTTTTTGTGATGACCAGCTTGTACTCTTGACAAAACTCTATTAGCCTTTGCCCTGCTTTGTTTTGAACTCCAAGGCCAAACTTACCTGTTGTTCCTTTTATCTCTTGACTCCCAACTTTAGCATTCCAGTCCCCTACAATGAGAAGAACATCTTTCTTTGGTGTCAGTTCTAGAAGGTGTTGTAAGTCTTCACAGAATTGGTCAATTTCAGCCTCTTCAGCATTGGTGGTTGGTGCATAAATTTGGATTACTGTGATGTTGAAAGGTCTGCCTTGGATTCGTATTGAAATCATTCTATCACTTTTGAGATTGTATCTCAGTACAGTTTTTCCCACTCTTTTGTTGACTATGAGGGCTATTCCATTCCTTCTATGGGATTCTTGCCCACAATAGTAGATATGATAATTGTCTGTCTTGAATTCATCCATTCCTGTCCATTTTAGTTCACTGATGCCCAGGATGTCGATGTTTATTCTTGCCATCTCCTGTTTGACCACATCCAGCTTACCAAGGTTCATAGATCTTACATTCCAGGTTCCTATGCAGTATTTTTCTTTGCAGTAATGGACTTTCTTTTCACTTCCAGGCGCATCCACAGCTGAGCGTCCTTTCGGCTTTGGCCCAACCACTTCATTAGCTCTGGAGCTACTTGTCATCTGCTTTTCCTCAGTAGCATGTTGGACACATTCCGACCTGAGGGGCTCATCTTCCAGCTTCATCTCTTTTAGCCTTTTGTTCATGGAGTTTTCTTGGCAAAGATACTGGAGTGGCTTGCCAATTCCTGCTCCAGGTGGATCGCGTTTAGTCAGAACTCTCCATTATGACCTTTCTGTCTTGGGTGTCCCTGCACGCCATAGCCCATATTTCGCCACAACAAGGCAGCAATTCATGGTACAGGCACATAAAAATATGCATGGTGTTAAGAAAGTGGGTTGGGTGATACTTTTCTCACTTTCCTCATAATACTAGAATCTGAGTTCTGAATTTTCCTGTTCTGAATCTGTTATTAAAGACGGAACACAACTATTTCCTGAATATCTTTTCTATTCCTGCACTGAGCAGGGGGTTGGACTTGACGGCATCACAGGCCCCTTCCAACTTCATGATTCTATGAAAATGGCATGGCCATTCCAACTCAGAACACAGAATGATAACCGTAGTTCTAAGTCTTC